>NW_026017110.1:6280309-6342884 GCF_020466585.1 Dendroctonus ponderosae | reverse complement strand
AACAGTTTTTCAAAAACTTTATTGTAGTGGATCTTAGGCACAATTTTGTTGCACAACATCGATTGTTAGTTCTTAAAACAATATTTAACAGTACACCGCAATGTGCAATGATAAATACCCGGTTGTTTGAAGATGATTTTCAAAAGTTTGTAATACATTTTTCTGCAAATTGATAGACGATCCGCATTTTTTTGCACTTAAACTGCTTTAGTGTGTATAATTGTGTGTGTACTTTAATTGGAAATTTAAAAGAAGGCGAAACTCGAACAGGCATTTAGTACATGAGCACCCTTAACCTAGTATTTGCAGTATATGCAGCTTCTCCCTTGATAATTTGTTGATTCATTGTTATCAGCGTTATAAAATAAACTGCACCGAACACAATAATATCACACTCAATATGTGTATTTGAAAAGTTTATCAGATCTACAGATGCACCCGCACTAACAGAAAAATGTCGAATCCAAAGTGCAAATGTGCGTCCCAAGACTCAGGCCTCAGGCGCGAAGAGGCCGGAGTGGGAGTCGCCGTGACCGAGAAAAATCAGTTCACCCTCCCATAAAAAGTTATCACTTAACTTCAAAAAAATTCTTGTAAATCGAGCCGCGCAATTCATCCAAGAGTACGAATTTCCCGTTGTATGCATATTGAATAGTTTATTCAGGGAAGGAAGTGAAGAATAGTATTCTTCACTCAGATTTTAATCACTTTCACAGCCTATCAGGAATATTTCTCTTTCAAGATAACGAAAAATTCGAGTATTTGGACTCATTTTTGAGCGATCTCATTATTGCCTTGGAGTACCTACTTTGGTTTCAAGGCTCTCGATTACCTTTGACTCGGACTTTTTGTTTCAGCAGCCGCAGTACTCAGTCGTGTGTAGAATGTGGACTGGTGCGCGGCTACTGGTACTGCTGGTGACCGCGCTCGCAACTTACGGTGATGTTGGAGACGAGAACCAGCTGAAGGTCGGCAGGTCCATCGACATCTTCACCAGGTCAGTTTCTCAAACCTTTTGCTTTGAAAAATGCTGCCGTTTTCAGGCGAAATTCATTTTTCAATTCAATAGTACTCTCGTTGGTACCTGAATTGTGGACGCCAAACCGAACATGTTGATTGCCCTCTTTTATGATGTTTATCTACTAAAGTAAGAGATTTTTCTATTTTATGTTACATTTTTGTTTTCTTTGTGCGAATATAACTCTATGCCAACGTTTCTCCTACGTATAATCTATTTTAAACGAGTTTCAAAGCAACGAAGCCGAAACAATTCAAACATATTCAAGAAAACGAAACAACCGAATCTAGTTTCAAGATAAGCGACGAAAATAAGATTCACACGGTTGCCCAGATGTTGCGAGTGCAAATGGGAGGTCAACAGTCCATTATATTCATCTTCAGCTGAATTTCTTGCAACTGGTTCACAATGCCGATGGGAATTTCGTTAAGCTGGTGTTAAATAATATTTCCAGCCCCATCGACCCAGATTCGCATGTGTTGATTATGCGACTTCTGACCCAAAAGTTAAGTTCAGAAAATGTAGAAACGACGTATTTTTTCAATTTTTTGTATGAATTAAGTGCTCAAAGATGTCAAGGCTTACAAGCTTTGTGCTGCATAGAATCAAGAACATTTGCCAAACCAGGACCCAGCGTAATTTGCCATCTCAATACGTGTCTTCTACCAGCAAGAAACCAACTACAAAAATAAAACTTTCTAAGAAACCAAACAAGGATGATTTTTTCAAATATTGTGCACATCCGGAAACAAACTTGAGTTTGACTGCAGCACGAAGTAAATGCAAACAAGACATTAAAACAACCTTGGAAATTTCGTTAAAATTCCATATAGAAGATGCGAAACAGGTTCCCTAATGGCAAAATCCCATCATTAATCAAATGGGCAGCACAGAATTAAGTGTTTTGTTTTAAATTTCCATCGCGTATGTTAATGAATATGATTAAGGCCAAGTGTGTTGCCTTTTAAAATACGTGAACTCGCTAAAGTTGGCGTCAATATTAGCAATAATTATAAATAAACATTGGAGGAAAAAAATTAAATTTCGTTGGAAAACTTGTGGTTTTGCTGTTACTTCTCGTGTCTCAACTCATTACTTTTCATCAGCTTCATTTCAATCATTTATGATTGTGAATACTGTGGGTGAACAAATTGTCTAGCGTCTAGCGCGGCTTAGTGGAAAAATGCAATTAAAAAAATTGAAATCACCGTTCTGTTCTCATTTCATCAGCATTTTCATTAAGTAAATCAAATTACATAATTGTGCAAACAAGCAGATTGCGTGTTTGGCACAATTACGGTTGCGGCGTCGATATGAATAAATCTTAATTCTAACATCAAATTTGTTGATTTTGCGGAGGACAAAAAAATTTGTAATGAAAAATGAGAAAAGAACAACAAATAGCAAAACAGTTGAGATGAATTAAGGTCCGGCAATTGCAAAAGCGGCAAAAAGGTTACGGTCAAGACACGGTCAAGCAATTTATCGTAATGTTGCAACCTGCTGTAATTGCTGGATAACTTCAAGATCATTTTGGTCAGAGCAATGACTTGAGACATAACGGTCTTGTTTATCGAGGGGCTTTTTTTCGCCTTAAAGGCCGTGTCGTTTCATTGAACTTCTTTCTAAGGTTTTGCTAATTCGAATGATTCGCATCTTCAGGGATGATTAACCGAAAAGATGTGATTATTTTATGGAATATTTTCCTGATGTTTTGTTAGCGGGAATGACTGGCGTCTTCAGGGATGGTTGTGTGAAAAATTCAGTTAATTGCTAGCTACTGAAAGCATGAAATGTTGATAGAACAAATACGTGAATAATAACGACAGTTTGAAGTTATTTTGGAATTTTTGCAGCTTGAGTTAGACTTTCGAGGCCATTACTTGAAACTGCTGAGTTTTCCGAGCTTCAAAATTAAGGGTTTTTCGAGTTAGAAAGCTCGAAAAACTCATCAGCTTCTGATTTCGCTTGAAGAATAGAAAATATTTTTTTACTTTTGCACCACCTCTGAAGATGGAAGCCGCATGTGCTTGCGGATCATCAGCAAGAAATTCCTTTTTCGATTTTTTCGAGTTCTGATGTCGAGGCTCTTTCGAATCAGGAAAAAATAATTTCCACGGCGGCCACAAAGCTCGCCAAACTCATCAGCTTCTCATTTCGCTTGAAGAAAATATAAAATGTTTTGACTCAAACTGAACTGTTCAAACCAGACACTGTTTGCAACTAGAGTTCTTCGGATTTTGGGCCGCTGTGCTTGCGAAACATCCGGAAGATATTCGTTTTCATGACGGTCTAAAAGTGCGAAAAACTGATCAGTTTCAACTCGCAGCTAATTAATGCTAATTACTACATTACGCACACTATATGAATACGTAATTGAGCGAACTGTTACAATTTTCTACTGGTCAGTATGTTATATTATGTAAAAATCAATTAATCGTTAATAGTTGATTGGAGCAAAGTAAGACACTGAAGGTTATTTCACTTGACACTCATTAAAAACCATTAAATATTCATACGTTAAACGATATTATTTAAGAGAGGTTTGAAGGCCGTTGAATTTACCTTGATTTTTTGCGCCCCTAAATTTTTTTCTCTGGAAAGTTTGGATATTGATGAACCCGCTCCATAAAGCACCAAACCGATTATTAATCAATTAAAATCCATTCCAGATTTGGATATTTGAGCCTAAGCATGAAAGTAGTGCCCCGAAACGATTCAGACTGGATTTTCCGAGAACCGACCATCGATGTCTTCAACGAAGTCTACCAATACTCGATCCAGCCGGATCACTCATCCAGAAGCCAACGGAAGGTTTTTGACGGGGATTTTCACATGGAATTTTGCGACACCCTGAAACAGCTGGTTCAAGCCTACTTCCGGGACTTTAGGTTTGAGCTGCTGGATCAGCCCTGGAAAGCGTTCACTTCCAGCTGGAGCACCGAGACTTTGGCCAGGAATTTGGGAATAAATTCATCCTTCGTGGTCAAAGATCACTGTTATGTGCTAGTGAGATTGTCGCGGTTTCGCGATGGTTGGAAACTCCAAAGGACACCGAGAAGTGAAAATGTAGTGGGTCCAGTGCAGGATGAGATTGATAACATTAAGTTGGGTGATGTTTCCAGTGTTCTGATGTTTATCAAGAAGTTTGGATCGCATTATATTCACTCGTATGTTACTGGAAACTCATTGTATCAGGTAAATAGAAAAAAAGAAAAATTATTATAATAATTTTGTTGTTCCTGCTACAACATAAAGGTAACCTTCACGGTTCCACTTTAGTTCTCAAGTTCCATCCGGATGGCATGGCTGATGGCTAAAATAACATCGAATTAAAAATGATTGAGATGTTTTCAAGGATTCTTTACTTCCTTATAGTCGTTTTTTTTAAATAAAATTAATAAAAATCCAGTCTAAATCAAAACTAATAAGAAATCTCGGCAAATTTAATGTGAAATTAAACTGTACTAGAAAAACTGCATGAATTGGTTTCAAGGTTTGAACATTTCTCCTTCCTTGAGCATTTACTATGAATATTCCACTATTGAAAGACATGCATAGTAGATTGTTCTGCTTGGGTCTGAAGGTCTTTTTCCACCCATATTGCACGACATTTTTGCAGGCGTGTCGCATTTTGAAAACGTCCGGTAAAATATAGTTGTTTCCACTAATTAGAACAGTAAAAGGCAACAAACAATTATCATACAATGGCACAGGGTTTTGCCAATTCTAATCATGGCCTGTAGTGTTGGAAATTTTCAAATTTGCCTTTAATGGAAAATGCATAGACACAAATCAATCAAATTCGTTTGATTAAATAGGAAATGAATTCCAGGTGCAATTAAGTAAGCTGGAACAAGTGATAACTAGTAAGGACGTAATTAAGTAGCCCTAATTATGTAGGACGTCTACTTGAATTGCATTCTGCCAATTGTTTTCGCAGGAAACCGTTTAGGAAATAATCTTTCACGGTGACAATGCTTTACTATTGTTTAATGTTCCATTTTAGTGGAAATGCAATTACGGGGCTCTTTATTTCATTTATGTAATTAATACTGTGTGAATTTTGCACTTTTGCATCTCATCCCCGTTAAGTTTGTAAATGGGTAAATAATCTTTTAAAAAGTCGATTTTACTAGATATTGGGCTATGTTTGGTGTTATTTCACATTTACTTGAAGCTAATTGATATCAGCGCCTTATAGACAGTAAATATTACAACCGCGTACAGTTTATCTTTGTGCTCCAGTTGTTATAACGATAACATGAACGTGATATAATAAGTTGGGGGCTTTCTTAGGACGTTTATTATATATTGCACTATATGTTATGAGCAATGAACCGACAATTAAGGAGAAGGAAAGTGAAAAATGCAAAGTGCTATACGCGGCAGAAAGCCACTCAGTTACATATTTAAATGTGCCTCGAATAATAATAATAATCAACTTATTAGTCAGCATATATCGCCATAATTAAACATTTTTCTGCTGATAAACTAAGCAAACAATAATGAAACTCAGCACTTTTGCCTTTATTTTCAGGTGTTCGTGTTTAACAAAACCCGATACTACCAAGTAAAGGATGTGCTGAAGAATCAGGGGATTTCACGTGTTAGTGAAACTAAGCTAAATGAGTACTTTAGTCCCTGGTATGCCGAACATATGGGAGTTATTAAGGTGGCCAGTGGGAATAAAACAGTGGAGAATTGGGCAACGTCCAAGCTGCGGCATAATTATTTCATCTTTACTTATCCGACGCTGCTCAAGTCCAAAGGCGACCCTAGGTGAGGACTAGTTAATACATAGGTAGTTGTTGGATAAGATAAAGACGTTTATGAAAGTTGCTTAAACGAGTTAGGAGCGGCGAAGAGTTTTAGACTAGACTAGAGTGTATAGAAAAATCGTGCTTACCATTAAGCGTCGCATTTTTGTAGAAAAGGCGGCAAAACTCTGAAGAAACTCTAAACTGTTTTGAAAACTTCAATCGCGCATTTAACTGGCACAGTCACAGTGTTTGGCAAATAATTGCCAATCCTGGGCTGTCACTTACTGTGTGAAGGTACTCAGTTTAAAAATATGATTTAAAAAAAAAACACTATCCGTCGGAAAAATAGCATCAAACGATGAAGAAAATCAACAGTTTTCATCAGAAAATTTGAAAAAAGTTTGATTTTGCGAAATCCCAACGGAACAAATCTCACCTAATGTCACTTCACTTTCCGGAAAACTGCCTGGATATCAATCAATGAGCTTGTTAAAGCTCATGTACCTATGACGTATTGGACGTATGAGTATTTTTTGAATATTTTTTATTTATTTTCAGATTATTGAGTAAACTGAACAGCTTGCTGAAGAACGAGGCAATTTTAGGAATGGAAATGAGGTCTTTGGGCGCGGTAATTAAGGAGCCATCTAAGAAGAAATGGTTTGAAGAAGTGTTAGATAATTTTTTAAAGTTATGGGATAGCAATTTGTAATAGTATTTTGTGGTTACCGAATTAATTAAGTGCATTTTTTTATTTTCCAACTTTAAAATTAAACTCTATGGACGGAAGCGCATATCAAAGCGGTGGCTTCCTGTCGAAATGTGATAAAAATGTGATATATTTATATTAGCGCTCCTACATAGGCAATTATTCCAGTATTTCATTGCGTCATTGTACATAGTTTCTATGTAGTTTATTTTAGTGGATTAAGTAGGTAGTTTATTGAAAATAAATCAAGCTAAACGTAGTTAGTTAGTTTAGATTTTTATTTAAAAAAAAGCAGTTACATAAATTATCAAAAAAAGAAACAATAAATATAAAATTAATAAAAATTAAAATAGCACTAATGGTCCAACACACACAAAGAGGCATTAGATACCACTTTATCATCCACCTGCTTGCCATTGACGATCATTTGCATGGGATTTTGCACTCGGACTGTTCTGAATTTGAAATGCTACAAACCAAGCTTAGTTAGAACTCTTTCAAACCCATAGAAATCATCCTCATACATTATCTTTGTAATGAAAATCAATATCTGTAACTAGGGGCTGTGGAATGGCAACTCTGTCGCCTATTATCACTCCTTTTCCTGCTGCTAAATTATACAACGTAGTCACGATTATTGTTTCGGATTTATCTATCGAGCAGAATGTACTGGAGGGACAAATCAGGTTTTTAGAGAGTTACTAAAAGGAATTGATGCAAACACTCACAATGGCACTCCTGATTCAGTCACAACTGAACAAATCACTGTGCCCAAGATAACTTTTCCAACATTTGACCCCGGTTGCAGCTCGTTATATGGAACATTATGAAGCGCAGTTGTAGTTTCCCCACACTGTCCGGCTGCTGAATAGGGGCCCAGATATTTGGAGTTGATAGTCTGAAGCATTTATTGAGAAATTTCGAGTTCCAATTTATAGGAATTAGCAGACAGTACCTTCAATATCTGCAGCAGTTTTTTCGGTTTCAATTTGCCTTTGGTTCGAATCAATTCGACAATATTCTGAAGGTACTGAAGCAACTGCGCGCCTTGAACCTTTGGATCTTCCCACATCGGGTCGTATAAAGCAGCTGTCTCTAACGACTCCAAAGCCTGCTTATACAGTTCTTGATATTTAAAAATCTGCAAATTCAACAGCAAAAATAAATACACTTGAAACTCCAGTGAACTACGTACAATTCCCTTATTGTAATGCAACTCGACGGAAGTTTTGCAATTGATGTCTTTCTCCTAAAAGAAGTTGATTAGCTAGTGATATCAAAGGTTTTAGATCGAAGTACCGCTTGAGCGTAAGCACTTAAGCACTGTTTGATGGTGTATGGGGATTGGGTTGTTCCGAAGAATATGTACAATTGAGCGGTTCCCCAATTTAACCAAGACTTGCCATCTTGAGGGTCCATCTTGAGGGCTTCCTTTGAATAGCATGTGATCAGTTCAATCCTTTTTTTTAATGAATCCGCAGTTTCAGTCTGGGCCCGCCGCAAAATAGTTGCCAAGTTCCGAAGAGATACTTTGTTGCGCTTCTAAAACCAGTCAGAATGAACCTTTTTATCTGGAAATTCCTCAATCTGTCGCAATCACCTCTCTTAAGCCCCCTTCAAAACAGCTTTGCGCTTTAGCAAACTCATTAGCTTTAAAATAACTTTCCCCTAATTCATTCCAAGCGTCCACTATTTTTGGATCAAGCTTAATGGCTTTGGATAGCAAGCTTTCAGCCTCGCTACTGTAGGTGGTACTAATATTCAACAATTTTCCTTTTAGGTAATAATAATAGGGCTTATTCATTTCTAGGGCAGCCGACTGATGTTTGAGAAAAATTTCCAACTTTTCATCCATCTGCCTATCGAGATCTCTCGATTGGTTTGCCGCATTTTCAATGCCGTAGTTTAGAATGTATCTATCTTTGAAAAACCCTAATTCGTTGACAAGGTTCTGTAAAAGATTATAGGTTTTAAAGGTTAAATGTATTATTAATACAGAGTTCAATAGGGTGGGCTGCTGAGACAATGGAGAGAAGTAAGATTAAACAGTGGCGCAAAAGCAGCTGTTTGAAAACACACCTCTAAAAACTGAATTAAGTCTTCGTGGGGCTCCCCGCAGTCGCAGGACTGATTAGTGGCCTCTAAACTCATGCTTGCAGCTGGAATCATCGAGCCTAAACCATTCTTGGGAAAATTGCAATAAAAAACGTCGACACGTTGAACGCTGTAAAGTTGAGGTGTTTGACTGTTTTTTTACACTACTTTTTTTATGCAAAGAGCTTTCAATTGAAATCAATTAATATTGGGAATTTGAAATTTAAAAATTTGTATCTTGCTATTTATTGTTATTATAACACCTAAGGGGGGATATTTTGTGATTTGATGTTGACAATATTGACAAGAGACAGGGCAAGTTTGCGTTTTTGCCGGATTTATTTAAATGGGCGGGGTTTTCGACATAAAAAGTTTTTTTAAATTAATTAATTAAAATTTAATGGATTTATATCAGTGATTTTTAAGGGAATATTTTTGAGAACAACTTGCAATCAATTGCAAATGTTTCTGCCTTTTCCACTCAGTAAAACACCGGGTAAGAAGCGAAATTGCAGCCAACTTCAAATAAATTGGAAAACTATCTCTGCAAAACTTGCGATGCGGCAACGTACGCGCCAAATGAGAACTTTGACGCACGTCCGGCGCCTGACAATGCACGAAACGTTGATGTTGGTGTTGATCTGTGTTTGGTAAAATGGCCGAGAACGACATAGATTTATATGGTGACGATATTGACCAGGATTTCGCCCAAGTAAGTGCATTTAAGTGGCATGTGAACCCTACCAACTTCCATCTAATATTGGCCTATAAATCGGGTAGTTTGAGCTGTTTGGAGGCACTTTGTTTGCCCGGTCTTTGGCGTTCCCACGCCATTAACCACCTTCCATATATTGATTTTACGATTTCGGCCCTTAGGACGAATATAGCGGTGAAAACGTTGACTTATACGACGATGTCATTGCCACCGGAGCGACCAACAATGCGGAAAACTCGGACGGAAAGTTTGAGGGGCCTGAAGGCACGAATGGGACTTCGGTACCTACAGTGGCTCACACTACATCTGGCCGAAGATTGCAGCTGTACGTAGGAAATCTCACATGGGTAAGAAAGTTTTTTTGTCGTAGTATTATTTATTTTTATTTATTATTCCATTCTTATTCATCCTTATCTGTGGGATATACAACGTATTTATAACAAACCGAATGCAAACTCTCCTAGGGGTATGGAAATGGAATGTACATTCCAAATTAGTCTATTTTTCTAATATTGTACTAGAATTATACTTTATTTTTTTGCATTTCAGTGGACTACAGACCAAGACATTGCAAATGCGGTGCATAGCATCGGCATTAATGATTTTCATGAGGTAAAGTTCTTTGAACATCGACATAATGGCCAGAGCAAGGGATTTTGCGTTATTTCTCTGGGTTCGGACAGTAGTATGAGGAAATGTCTGGAACTGATGCCCAAAAAGGAGCTGAATGGTCAAAGTCCTCATGTTACACTTACAACGAAACAGGTAGGAAAGTCGTAATTAATTACTATTCTTAAATGAACTGTTTCCTGAGAAATTGTCATTTCTTTCCAAGTTTTAGTCCCAGTTCCAACCGAAGTGTTTGTATGTTTTTTCTTAGGCATTGTCGATTTTCGAGAGTCAATCGAAAACGCGCCCCACTCCGGCCAACAACTCGAATTCAAGGCCTTCACATCCCAGTGGAGGCAATCAGGGTTCGATGCAAAATTTCGGAAACCGAATGCCGATGAATCAGGGACCGATGCGCGGGCCCCCCATGGGTCCCCCTGGAATGCAAGGTAATGCCCGATTTGGTAAGAATATTTCCTTATTACAAACATACTGAATGCATTTTTTTTAGCGAGAAATTTTTTTCTGGGATTTTGCAAGCCACCAAATAATCGTGGTTTTTACTGAATGTGATATGCACTTTCAGGTGGTCCAAGAATGCAAGGACCGCCCGGTTTTAACGGCCCGCCCAACATGCAGCAACAGCCTCCGAGGTTTCAAGGACAGCCACAATGGAACGGCCCTCCGAGACCGAACGGGCCGCCCGGCCCCCCTAATATGGGGCCGATGCGTACGGGACCAGGCGGTCCGCCGCCTGGACCGCAAGGCCCCCCTAGACCTGGCCCGCCTATGGTAAGCTTTCCCGCTTATTGCCCAATAGTTTAATATTCATTCTATGATCAGTTTCAAGGACCCCCACAAGGACAGCCGCCCCGAATGCCTCAACAAGGACCGCCGCCAGGACCTCCGGGAATGCGACCCGATTGGAACAGGCCCCCGATGCAGCAAGGTTTCCCTCAAGGGCCACCACCAATGCAAGGCCCCCCGAGAGGGCCTCCGCCTATGCAGGGGCCTCCAGGTGTAGGCGGGCCGCCTCAAGGCCTCCCTCAAGGACCTGCCCCGCACGTAAATCCAGCATTCTTTCCTCCTACCGGAGGCCCTCCTCCCATGCAAATGGGCCCTGGACCTGGACCAGGTTAGTTTATCCCTTGTTTGCTCATGGGATATTAATTAATAATTAATCAAACTTTGATTGCAGTTATGCAGCAAGGACCGCCACATGGACCGCCGCACGGTCCGTCGATGGGCCCTCAACAACCGCCCCAACATGGTCCGCCCCACGGATACGGACCGCCCAATAACATGTCGCAGCAGCCGTATGGGGGACCGCCGCCCGAACATCGGCCGGATATTCCACCAATAAGCGAGCAGGTAGATTCGATTCAGATGTGCAGATTTTAAAAATACTTGTTAATATCAGCATTTCTTTCAGGAGTTTGAGGATATAATGTCGAGAAATCGTACTGTGTCTTCATCAGCCATTGCTAGAGCTGTGTCTGATGCTGCTGCTGGTGAATATGCCAGTGCTATCGAAACTCTGGTAACAGCCATATCCTTGATCAAGCAGTCGAAAGTAGCGAACGACGATCGTTGTAAGATTTTGATCAGTTCATTGCAAGATACTCTGCGAGGCGTGGAGGATAAAAGCTACAGTTCGTCGAGGCGTGATCGGTCCAGATCGCGGGACAGAGCGCACCGCAGAGGAAGGCGTGAGCGCTCCTCCTCACGGTAACGTAGAGAGCGTTCCATTTCTGCTTTGGACCAATTGTTTTCTTGATGGTAGATATCGTGAACGCAGCAGGGACCGAGAACGCGACAGGGATCGCGAAAGGGAGCGCGATAGAGACCGATACTACTCCGACAACTACAGGGAGCGCGACCGGGAGCGGGAACGTTCTCGAAGTCGCGGCGAAAGAGTGGAACGCGAAAGAGAGTACCGAGAGCGGGAACCCGAAGAGTAAGTGCTAGTTTTCCTTATTTTTACCGTTGAGAATTTTGTCACCTTTTTTAAAACCGGCAAAGGCAATAAGGGTAGCGAATTAAAGTACCTGATGTAAACCCTTGCTTGTGACTGCCTCAAATACCATGTGATGAATTGTCGAAGGGAAAAAGTATCCAATCACCGTCCTCCTTTCAAAAGGATCAATAAGTGATTACCACGGTTTCTTCATAAAAAATCTGCGCTATTGACTGAACTTGACTTTTTTCACCTTAAAATGGATGGAATGTGCACCTTATCCGATGATTCAACATCTGTTATGAACTTGCCTAGACTAAATCTTTATAGCATGAAGCGATATTTATGTATAAGTGATTTTAAACAGTCGCGCTTGTATCCGATAAGTGAGAAGAAGAATTTCAATTTTATCTAGGCCAAGAGTGTCGCGACCACGAAATAAATCGCCGGTGGAAGCTGCTGAGCCAGCTGGAGATGCACCTCCATCAAAATCCCGATACTACGAGGAGCGTTCATATCGAGAGAGAGAGAGGGAGCGAGAACGTGGAGAACGGGAATCAGGACGTAGTCGCGACACCGAGAGGGAAAGGGATAGGGATCGAGAACGGCGAGAAGAGTCCCATCGTTCTAGACATTGAAAAATCGCGCAAATTTGGAGAAAATGGCACGTGGGTGGTTGCTTCTTGGTCAAGTTTCTTTTTCATTTTTCGCCACTTCTCCAATTACATTCGTTATATTTAACCTTTCAAAGTATATCGACTAGAGTACCAGACATTTTTATTTTGTTGAGTATCAAGCATTCATGATACCGCATTATTTTTTAATCCATCACAGTCAATCATTTCAATCGCTTGTCTTTAAGTGAAAAAGGTACATTAATGACGTGGGACACCAAGTTATATTCGTATTACCGACGCTTGGATGAGTTACCCCAGATGCAAAGAGGATGGCCAGCAGCCGAAAAGAAGAATGTATGACTTGGATTAAAAGATATATTTGGAAAATACAGTTCTTGTGTGTTTATATTTAAACCACCTTTCTCCTATAATGTAGCTGTACCTTTATATAATCCTTGCCCTTTTTTAACTAGAAATAGGTTGTTCTTCAAACAAACGCGCTATTTAGCTAGTTTTTTTTCTGTTTCGTTTCAATGTTACTGGTCAGTTCGTAGTCAAAATAAGTATGTTTTCGGAATTCGATATTTTGTTCCAAATTTATTGATTTGTATTCATAATAATAATCGTTTGAGAAAGGAAATATGTTGATCAGCTTTATTGGCGATCCCCTTGTTGTCTAGTCAATGTACAGATTAGTGTTTTTATTTTATTGAAATTTTCCAAATCGTTTCAGGGTTAACGAATATTCGTACGTTGAAACACTTGGATGGATTTTCCTAATAATTACTGTTTCAGTTACAAAGTGTAGTACATAATATGTCACGTAGAACATTAGCAAAATCCATGCATCTACCTTCGTTTTACTTTTTTTCCACTTTCAGCTGAAACGTTAATTTTAAACATTCTTGAACAAATTGAATGAAAGTGGCGGGATTTTGTTCATTTATTGATACATACGTTTTCATTGTCGGTTTTAAGAAAAAAGTTATTTTTTCGAAGTCTTCTGTTTCATTCAAATTAGCATTTTAGGTTTTACACTGAAAGCTAGTTTTTCGTTGTTAATAAAAGAAGTCTGTTATGCGGATAGAAGTTAAGTAGACATACTGGTATACAAGGCGAATTGCAATAATGAAAAGGATTTGAAGCATTTTACATAATTGCGATTAATTTGAGTAAAAATTTCACCCAGTTCGTCCTTTGGTCGATTGGTTCAAAAATTGATTATTTCTTAGCTCTGATTGTGTTGTACATTCTTAAAATAATGGTTAATTTCCTAAGATTTTCTCTAAATTGGTATAACGTTAACCAACAAGGGATCCGATTAAATTTTATGAAATTTTATTTTTTCCAGTAGCTGAGCCTACAGAATTAATTCTTGGGTGTCCTTCCTGAATTGTTTCCAATTAAAAGTTTCCACAAATTGAAAATATTTTTATTTTAATTTGAAACAATAAACAGGAAGTTACCGATGTGTTATCTAACTGGAGCACATTACAAATGATTATACATTATAATTTAATTCAACATTAACTGTGATATTTTTCTTAATTTGTTCTAACGCAGTTTACCCGTAGAAACTAATGTATTTTGAGTAAATATAACTGTAAAAAGATTAACTTCTGATATCCATAGTATTAAATGTATTATAAGCATGTTGCGTCATTTTAAGGTAAGTAATCACACACGTTATGTATTAGTAGTAACCTTTGTAGTGATTTAGCAATGTATCCCGAAGTGTTTTTTACTCTTTTAAAACCTTTCATGATCACATGAAGGAATTCTGAATAATTCCAACAATGTATTGCATGTTTCATGTAATTTCATATATGTATACGGTGATTGGTTCTGTAGCTCTGTTTTGGAGTGTTCCAACAAATGTCCATTATTAGTAGATGAAAATTGTTCAGAACTGGCCTACAGAAGAAAAACACCTTGTACAATTAATAACTAAAATACTGGCTGTGATAATACAAACAAATTACTGGCTGTGATTAATCAACTGAAACTGAGCTGTGATAGTCAAAATATATTTTAAATTTGTCTTTTGGCTAATGCCGGAGGACAGGAAATAAAAAACCTTTATCAAGTACGGTTGTTTTACTCGTTTAAAACAAACACGAGAATTGTAAAAGAACTTATAAATCTTCCGTATCCGATCCGGAATCGGCCTCCATGGCTTGCTTCGCAGCATTTTCCGCCTCTAGAAAAACGTTTTCGGGCACTCTCTCGTGCAGTCCGTTACTGTCCTTGCAAACCCACGACAATTCCAGCTCAAAGTTCTTGTCTTTAAGCTCATCGTGAACAATGTAGATTCTAAAATGTTCCAAGATCAATCAAAACAATCCATTGGGGTTGAAAAACGTACATTTTAGCGGCTTCTTTGGCCAACTCCCGGCAAGTAAGTCGTCCTAGTTTAAGCTTTTCAATCTCGGTTTTTGCTGATTGTTTGGCCTTGCCAGTGGCGCAACCGTGATTACCCTGGGGGAAAAGCGTTTAAATATTTTTAAATTTAGGCGACAACTTCACCTACGTAGCTGATCCCTGAGGGGTCGATTGTATACATGACAGGCTCATCATTTTCGTAACTGATCAAAATTACGCTGCACCCGTAGGGCCTAATGGCGCTGTACAAAGTATAGGCGTGCATATACATGCTAACACGGTCGTTTAAGTATTTCAAGGGAATACTGGTTCCGAACTGCTGTCTGTATTCCGCCGCTTCCTTTCGGGCGATTTGCACTATTTGGCGGGCGTCGGCGATTAACCCTGAAAAACCCTATAAACAAGAGCAGTTGCTTTGAGGGCTTTAAGAGCGCGCTAAGTTCAAGCTAACCATGCCTATGTGTTTGTCTATGTTGAAAAGCCGCTGATTGGTGGTTCTCTCGTGCAGTTTGGAGAGGATCAGCTTCTCAGCTGCCAGCACTATTCCATCTGAGCCTTTAAGCCCTATCACAGTTCCACTGTTTTCCACTGCTTTCATCGCGTACTCCACTTGGAACACCCTGCCATCGGGCGAGAATTGGGAGGCCGATAAATCGTACTGGAGTAATGAATATTTAGCATCTAATTTAGCTTAGTTTGGACGGTTTTGCTTACCCCTGTGCCGATAGAACTCATTTTTGCTTTTTCAAATTAGCAAATTCTCGATGACAATGCTATTTGGGTTAAAAAATGACTGTTTATAATCGGTTTTAGGTTATGAGCAGGGTGGCCAACTTTTCAAATGCGTATTACCGTACACAACACTACACATGTACATGTACGGTAATTACCGTGCGATAGGCCACCCTGGTTATGAGCCTCTATATTCTGCTATACAAGTTTGCCATACTGAGCATTCTTGGTGTTTTAGTTTCGCTGTGGTTTGTGGCATTGGACGAGCTCCAAGTTTTCATTGTCAAGTCTGTGCATTGTCAATAGATGAATGTAAATAAAAATGATAGTGTTCCAAATCTTGGATAATCTGGACGCCTAAATTAGCGAGATTTTTAATAGAAAACAATAACAAGCTCTAAAATAGTGATTTGTCATTATATTTAGACTTGAAATCTTTGAGAGAAATAGTGGCATCCCAAGCCAAGACGTGTGAGAAAAATGGCTGATGGTCAAGGGAACATAAATAGACGAAATACAGGCACAGTTCCAAAAATTAAATACTCCAATAAAGCGGCTGCTATGCGCTCGTCAAAGGACCAACCAAAAAGCGGTCGAATGTCCAACAACCTCGTAAGGAGCATGTTTTTTCCTAATGTTTTATGCTACTGTAGAATGCTGCAGCATGCCAACATTGTAGGATGGTGTTCTATTAATAAGTTTTGTATAAAAATAGCCCCCGATTGAGTTTTTAAGTAGAGCACGACGTTCTTTTCAGTCTCCCTCGTGGCACATGAATGGTGACTCTGCGAATTTCATTGGCAACAAGGGAAGGATTCAAAGAAGCCACTACTCCAGCATGGAAGTTGCTTTGGATGGCTCAGAAGTGTCCAATGGGATTGCGAATTATCCATGTAAGCGGTTTGATTTGAGACTCAATTTCCATCAATTTTCATCGCTTTTCAGTGAATGGCATCACGCCAGCAAGCAGTTCCTCAACTTCAAGAAGAAACTCAATTGGTTCGACCCTAAAATGCGACAATGTCACAAAATACCCAGACAGGCGGCAGATTGAAGACAAACTGCACCAAATCAGGGAGTATCTTGAAGTGACCAGCTCCTTAATGACCAACATCAGGAACTCAGACGAGCAGGTAACTAGTGCTGAAATCACCAGCGTTTCAGCTAAAAAAATCCGCACAAATTTGGCGTTTAACAGATTTTTGATATTGATGAGAAAACAAATTTGCTGCAAACCAGAGACGATCTGCTGGACAGTGAAAAAAAATTGTCTAAGCTTCTGGAAGAAATTGATAACAGTGAAATGGCAGAAAGCGTGGTTGACCAGGTGATTTGGGCGTTATGAGTAGAACTACTAGTACTAACGTGTGTACACTAATCCAGTTGCTTTAGCTCAACTAGCTCTTAGTGTATTGGCTCTGAGACCCTCCTGAAAAACCCTCATGTGCAGTGTTAGCTGAAACATGTTCACGCTTGCAAAAAGTACTCTACAAAAGTTTGTGTCTGTTCTAGAGCCTCAGCAATGCGGACAACTACTCAGAACACAGCGGCGACTATATCAAGCGTGTTGAATCTGACTTTGAGAGCTTCGACAATGAGCTGACTGCGATGAGGGACCAGCAGCAATCCCTGCTGAATCTGAAGCAAAAGTCCGAAAACCGACTTATGGACGCCCGACTGATTCAGGACAAATTGGCGGCTGCTGGTCACTGTGAGTTCCAGGGGTTATTTCAAGGATTTTTATACAATCAAACCTGTTGATTAGCAGCCAGCAATCAAGTGAATCTGGATACGCAGAAGTGCAACAAGAACCTGAGCCTTGCCGAGTTTGACACCGCAATTCGCGATTTGGAGGAGAGGACCAAGAGGCTCAACCGCAATCGCCCGGAAAATGAAAAAATCACGGCCGACAAAATCGTGTCCGAAATGCAGCATTTGCAGAGTCAGATCATCAGCATGCATGATGCCAACAACGAGAGGGAGCAGCTGATTCAAGTAAAACATTGCTTTTTACCGGGGCCTTTTCATTTGCGATTTATAAATGTAATAAATACGAGCTTTATACTTTGCTTTTGTCCCTTTTTAGGTGTTAGATAATCGAGACACTGAGCTTCGATCGCAACAAGCGCAGTTAAAGAAGAAACTGATCGAGCTTCAAACGAAGAAGGAACAGGTTGATGAGCTGGTCATGCAGCTTCAAATCCTGGACGAAGACAATCAAAGCGACGTTGGTAGGAACATCAAGTTTCATCCCTATTTTACCACTGAATCCACCCCCTATTTAGGTATGCAAGTACGCAATATCGTGACAATGAAGGACCAGCTGACTAAGCTGAAAGACATGATGGGAGTGGTGAATAACATGAGCGAAAGTGCTTCGGCTGCTGATGTACAGGCAGCCACTAACGAGATTTGTCTTACGGCGGAAAATCTGCAAAATCAATTAGCTAAGCCCAGTCATAAAAGGAACGACAGCTACGTGGAAAATAGGTGCGAAAATGTATACGCTACGTACTTTTGCTGTGGTTTTTCAAAATCCGCGTTAGTTTAGTAATTTTTCATTTTGCGTAAAATCTAGAAACATTTCTAAAATTATGTATTGCGCAGTGGCAACTAAAGCTTTACAGCTCTATTGGTTCTCTAAATATGAGCCAAATACTAAAAACGGTTATCAAAACCCGCGTTTATTCAGGAGGGGATCCAGCTTTCGAGTCAGGGGGGGTTCAAGTCGTAGAAATTCAGACTTTTGTTGTATATGAAATTAGAAAAATAAGCGTTAGTCGCTGTAAACCCAGCACAAGGGGGGGTCGTGACAAGTAATTGATATTAAATATAATTGAAAGAATTTTTTCGCGTCTTAGGAGGACAAATAATTTTTCTTATTCCAAAAATTATTTGTCCTCTTAAGGATTCCCATTCAGTTAGAATTTTCGGACACTTAAAAGCTCTTCATTATAAAATATAATGTTTTACATAAAAGAGTGTGCAATTTAGGGCCAGTGACAAATGTAGCTTTACATCTCAACTGTAACAGGAGCGACAAAAATTTTAAGAAATTCTACGGACAAATTCACGAACGTAATTTTCGTAGATTGGACAATCACGTTGCAAACGAGACGTTTCAAAAGCAGCTGAATAAATCCCAGAGGAACCAGGGAGCGAAGCCCAAGCAAAGAACAGCCAGCATCAATGAAAAGATTGCCTTGCAATCAGAGCTGGAGGCCAAAAAGCGTGAATTGGAGGAAATCATGGGCAAACATAAAGGTGCCGTTCATTCCTCATAAAATGTTCTTATGAGAAGAACGTTTTCAATTTCAGCATCCACTTCGAACCTCAATCACGACGTCCGAGGCAATCCTGTTAACGATATGTCTTGGAAGCCGCCCATTTTCTGCCAAGACGAGACGAGCGAGGACAGACTCTCAAGGTGGTAAGCACAAAATTCTTATAAACTTGCTTACATTTGCATGTTCACTTTTTCAGTGACGGAGACGAAAACGAGTATTCCGAAGTGCACGACGACGAAAACATAATTTTCCCACAGCAAGTGAACTCTTACTATCGCTCAAATCGAGCAAAACGCACCCCAGAAAATCGCTCAATGTACGATTTTCCACCCGAAACCTTGCAGAGTGTTTCGCAAGCTTCCGGCCGTAATGTCCGAAGCCAGTCGGTTAATCCGCCGGAATTTGATAGACAACAAGCCCGGTTGCCTTCAAACAATCAGAATCAGGAGAAACCAGATAAAGTACGTTGTAATTGCTGATTGTTACTACTAATATGTCCACTTTCCCATCCAAAAATAAGCATTTTAGTTGGGTTTCATCCAATGTGATATGAGCATGTTGTTATTGCAGATTCAGAAGCATCTGGAGCTGATCAAAAGCGTCTGCGACACCGTTCTGGAACAAATGCCCAACAATCAGGCGTCCAATATACAACAAGTGCGGAACAACATCACGCCTTCGTCGATTTACGCGGAGGGACAGCGGGTTCCGTGCCCACCGAGCCCCTTTCGAGCCAATCAGAATCAGGTTAACGTTTTCCAGGCGGAGCCTCCGCTGTTTCAAGCGTCTGCTAACAACCAAACCGACAATGGGAGTTACCAGAACTGGTTGGCAACCAATACGTTGCAAACGCAGTCTTTTATGCTCACCACTTTGAATCAGTGCTGCCAAATGCTGTGGGCGCAGCAAAGAGAAATTGCCCAACTCCGAAACAATGTTAACATGGTACGCTTTCACCCAACTAGATTAGGTCATGGCTAATTTTTCTCCGAAATTTTCAGCTCCAAGAAAGAATGGACTTGCCGTCGTACCCCCAGCCAGGAGACTTGCCCCCCAACCTTCACACTCAGTCCTTTAACGCGCCCGCTCAGAACCATCTCCCAAGTAACCATCTGCGTGTTTCGACCGCTCAGAAGACTAACCAAGTGTCCGCTGCTTGCTCAATGCCTAACTTAAACCAATATAATCCGGTGTCTTCGAACAGCGACATGGCTTTCTCTAACTCGAGCAACGTGCCTAATTGCGCCCTGTTAGAGTCGTGTTTGAATAACGCAAGCCAGCATAATCTGATGCATGCGGCCAATTCTAACTTAAACCAGGCGATACCTGCCCAGATCTGGAACGGACAGGCCTTGAACAATCAAGTGGCGCCTGGTAATCGAGCTAACAATTATTGGGACAATTTTCGAAGGTAACAACGCCCAGCACGTTTTTTTTTTGTTTTTATTATTTCCTTTTAATTACTGTGTGAGTTATTTTATTCCCATCATTTATATCCTATCTATAAAACATCCTTTAGACTCCTAGAAACTAGAAAGTTCTGTTGTCTTGCTGGGTAAGTTCCATAGCAGATGGCTTCCGTTAGTTGCTTTGCTTTGAATTGCCAAAACTGTTTAGGTTTAGATCACTGAAGGCCAATTAACCGGTTTTTAGCTATTCGCGTCAAAATCAGCTATCATCGAAAAACAGCGAAAGCAGCGTTCACAACGCAGCCTCCAGTCTGGATCGGTTTCAGCTGGATCGAATCAACCCATTTTCTATAATGACCACTTCCAAAAGCAATTCCGAACACTCTTCGACCAATTCACAGGAAACCACTCCTCGTAAACGAAGCTCATTTAATGGTAAGTCCATCAGTGAACTTGTTAAATAAGGTAGTCGGTTTGTGCTGGCAGGATTACATTCGAAAAGGGTTAAAACTTTTCCCTATTTATTAGAGAAGCGGTTTCCAAGAATTATGTGCATCCTTTTTGTTCCTTGCATTGCAAGTTTTTAAATTGTCACCCTCTATATAGCGAAACTCTTTGATTTTGATGCACACACCCATAGTTTCTTCAGATTGTAAGCGCCACTATTTAGCAACCGGCTCTCGTAAAGGGGCAAAGCGCAATAAGGACGGCAGATTTTGATATGTGTCTCTCACTCTTCACTGTGGCACCAGTCCTATGGAAATTGCCATATTGAGCTACGGGGTGCATTCAATATGAGTTCGAGTTTTCCAACATTGATTCAATTTGCTAATTGCTTCTTACAGTGCCCAGTCAGCGAATGCAGCAAACGAAAGTCGACCATCATGGTCCGCCCCCCGATGTGCTCAACGTGAATCAAAACCTGCCCAAAGCAGGCTTTGATCAAGTCGAGCAATACATTTCACAGCCTGAGGGCAACTTTATGTTAGATGGGCTGAAGATCGATCTGGGCAGAGCCCTAGATATCCCCGCCCAGGAAAGAGTAAATATTTCCCGGGAGCCTTTGCAGGGGCGGCAGCGCAACGAGTGGCACACTGAAGAGCGCAGAGATCAGCGACTGAAAAAGTATTTTTGAATAGCACCCAAACGTGCAATTTGCTGAGGAATTGGTTGTTTTAGGAACCGGTTGGTCGATGAGTTAAGAGAAAGCGTGTATAAGGAAGTGGCCTCATTGATATCCGCCAACGAAGCCCGACCCCATTTCCTGATCCAGCTATTTAAAGATCTGCAGAAGATCGAATCCGATTCGTTGCGGCTGAAGATTTTGCAATCAATTCAAAGCATTTTGACCCAGTCGTTTCAGTGCCCGCCAAATCCCAGCTCAAGACCGGTGAGTTGTGCGTCAAATCGCTTAATCTAGAGCTGGTTGATTTACTTTGGGGTTTTAGATGGCAGCATCTGAATCAGTGCTATCGGAATCTTCTGAGCAGGCTTCCATTTGGTCCAAACCCACCAAGCAGCTGTCATCAGGGCTTTTAAACTTGCATTTGGTATGTTTTCCTTTAGATTTTAATAGCGTGGGACTCAATTCAAAAAAACTCACAAAGTTTCATGAATTTCTTGAGTTGCTCGAGTTTTGTCCAAATAGGGCATGAGTTTCAAATATGTTCCAGGAAGGAGACGAGCCATTTTTGCAAAACTCATACAAAGACATCGTGTCCCTTTTGGATGGATGTGAAGACGATGTGATAGGAAATCGGCTTCTGGCTGACATCAAGCAGGTGTTTTTGGAAAGTGATCTTTTCAGGGATTCGGTCAAGGACACGGTGTTTTTAAAACACTTTTCCAACGTTCTTAACGATTCTCTGGAGCAATATCGGGGGAAAAAGTAAGCAACCCATTCAGGGAAAGTGAGATAAACAACAGGAAACATTCGATTGCAGAGTGCACGAGATGAAGGTGCATTTGATTCAAACCATCGGCGATTTGCTGCAGGGCGAACTGTCCTTTATTCATCTCATCCAGGAGACGATTCCGGAAAGTTGCCTGGGACCGGAGAGGAAAGACTCGGCGCAATCGGCGCCTTCTTATAGTGCGGCCAGCACGTTATTTGATCTGTCCAATCAAGGTAAATTGTAGCCATTAGTGGCCTTAGTTTGAACGACCTGAAGTTGTGCTGTTCGTTTTCAGGATCATTGCAAAACGACAACATCCAGAACGGGGACTTGGCAGAAGCCGATCAAAGCAGGCTTGGAGAAAGTGAGCTTGAAGACGAAGGAGCTGTGGGAGGAATTATCGAGTCTCCTGAGGAAGTGCTACAGGTAGTGAAGGCGCTTTTCAAGTTGTCGCTGAATTTGATCAAAAGAGGAAAAATCAGCCAATTTTTTGTGCATTTCAGGTCGCAGGAAAATGAACTTTTATACATTTTAGTTGGCACTTCAGGTGCGACAGCTCCTTATTTTTCACTAGCGCAGTTTAAAAGAACACAGTTTTTTACGCAAAAAACTACTTTTAGTGCAAAGCTCTAATCACAACCTTCTATGTTTCTCTTACAATTTTTCCAGGATCAACCAGAAGAACTGATACACGTACCCACTATAGATTTTCCTGTTAACGGAGAAGGTCTGGATCAAGTACCAACAAGGCTTCCCACTAAAGTAAAATCTGAATCAACTACTCCCACTAAAGGTAAGGTTTAAGTTATTTTCATTACAAAAAATCAGTTTCAAAGGCCCCATTCTAGATCTTCTTTGTTCGAATCGCGAAGAGCCCTACTGAAAGCAATTCAATCTAATGAGTTTTCTAAGCGAATTGTGTGCATTTCCAGGTGGAAGGCTGTGTGAAGTTGAATATTTGGACGATAATTAACTGTTTTTTTTTGTAATCTTTGCCCGACTCAAATTTTTATCTAACTGTTCTATAGGATGTCTTTATTCGCCGTTTATAAACATATTGAAATGTAATCGATTTAAGGACAATGTAGAAATAATCCAAATAATACATATGTTGAATGAACCAATAAAAATACTTACCTAATTCGCCTTTTACATAGCAGTTAATTCATAATAGTCACCTGGATTCTGATTTTCACTAGCTTTACATTGATGGTGACTGGGAAAAGATGTGCTCAAATTCCTCTGTCGGAACTTGGAAAAATCCCAACATTTCCCGAATTTTGTTCGGAAAATTGTTGATTTTCTCAAAAAGGAATTTTCTGGTAACAGTTTTCGCGTGTTTTCCCGACCGGTAATGGGATTTTTGTGAAAAAACGCGATTTTCCACAAATCGACTGACGTTTAAACGCCCGGACTGATATATAGATGAAGACAAGTACTGACAATAACAGTGGAGTTTTTGCAAGTGAATAACATTCGGGAATTTTCTTCAAAGGGTTGATGACCTTGAGAAGAATAATGGAATATCTGGATGCCTCAGTGGTAGGAACGATTTTTTCATACTTTAAACCCTCGAAACCTGGGCCTTAGCCGTTTTCCTCTGTATGGTCCATGCATGTCACGCATTTATGGCTAAACAATCTCTCAAAAAACTATTTCACTCCCTATACAGTCGAGGAACGTTTCAAACAATCAACTCCTTACCATTTAGTGCACTGCAAAATTCACACATATTTGATATATGTATTAAGATCCCAAAAAACATTGGAGTAAAACCATAAATCCTCGTGGCTCACACTCGAAGAAATTAGGCCACTGTAGAGAAACTAGTTTAAGTTTATTTCAGTTCTAGAACATATAAAAACACGAATACACTTATCAAACTAAATTAGTAATTAGTAGCAATTCGATATTGAGTCACAAAATAGCTACAAACTGGCAACCCAATGGTAGTAACTGCAACCATGTGTTTCCCTTAAAAGATCCTCTTCCAAATACCGTTTCGTTGGTGATGACTTTAGACAAGGTGAAGACTCTACAGGTGGCATTGGCGGTTCTAAAAATATAGTGCATGAATGTAAAAAATAACTGCTTAATCACAGAGCGGATTTATTAAATTAAACTTAATGAGGTCATTGCTATATTTAGGCTGATTTGTTTGCGATCAATCCAGATTTAGAAGACTCGTTGCATTTATCCCAAATGGGGTGTTAGGTGGTGGCAAAGTACAATGAGTTGCAGGTTGGTTGTTGTTGATTCTTACCATAATGGCACTTTCTCTTCCATGTGGTAGTTATTTCTGAATCAGTGGCTAGTTTCCTTTTAACCCCGCGGCATGGTTCGAGGCACGTTTTATCCGAATCGTCAATGTGCATGGGCTCTGGCACGTTTTCACCCCTTACCGGCTGATAGCCATAGTAACCATTCGAAGAAATGCAAAAAAATAGTTGCTGTTCATTGTCGGCAGCTGGGTAAAATGGTTTCTGCATCTCCCCAATTGATAGTGTATCCATTGGGGTTGGATTCAACATGTCTGCAAGCATTTCTTCACTGGAACAACAAAATACACCAACAGGATATTTATATTCTACCCAAACCAACGCTCACTTTTTCTAGGTTAGCTTTTTAAAAGTACCTTCTTTCATTGTCAAAAGTGACGGCTACGGATCTTTACGCACAGAACAGCTTTAAGCTAGCAAGGAAGGTAAAGAGAGACAAAGACACAAATGTCGCAAACAATATTTTATTTTTATCTAAAAAAAAACGAGGAATGCAAAAAGTTCATTGAACAACTCGTTAGACTTTTTGATTCGATAATTTTAAGCTGAACTGCTCGAATAACAAGCGATATTTTTATTAATGAAAAAGGTTTCAGGTAGGAGAATTTGTAGATTAAAGAAAAAACTAGGTGGTTTTTTGAAATTAATCAAATATATTAAGTTACAGGCAGAATTCCTGACATACATCATTATCGACAACATGAAATAACTTATCTTAAACAGCGATTGCTAACCATTTAGTATGTTTGCGTCTTTAAATTTATCGTCAAATCACTACACCTTAAGCTAAAGATAGATAAGAGCAAATATTGGAGATATATACAGTTATAGACACCGCCTGAATAATATTGCTATATTACAAAATACGGCTATGATATAATACAAAAATAAATTTTTTAAAAGAATACTGAAGCCAGCCAAAATACGTGAACAACAAATCAATGAAAACAGAGGCATTTAGTAATAAAAACTCATTTTTTGCCATTATTTTACGCAACAACTCTGGTTTTTTGCTTTATTAACTTCAATACAGCGCTACGCTCTAATCAAAAAATATCTATGTAAAAGCATTAATACACAACAATAATTAACAAACCATGGGGAATTAATAAAGTTTATGGCCTTTTGATTGGGCCGTTTGCGGATATTGCACTGTATTAGCTAAAAATAGTTTTTTTTTCAGTTCTGCGAGTAGATATGAGCGCCTCAAAATCAACACATTCAAAGCTTATGTACAAGGTACATTTTAGTATCATGTAGAGTAGATTATGTACATTATAGGGGGTTATTTCATTAAATCAGTAGCTTTTAGACTTATGGATTGGCTAAAAATATATCCTTTCAACTGTATTTACTCGTTCAGTAGCTCATATCTGAAAATATATGTTAAAGCTGCAGTTTCGAGGGAATCAATCAGAGCCCTTCTCAAAAAACAATTTGATACATTTCGTTAGTATTGGATAACTAATTTCGCTTTCAAGTCAGTGATGTTTGAAAAATGGCAATTTCGATACTCTCAATGGCCCAGTAGTTAAGAATTATATTACCATGACATGGACGAATAATAGGATTTTTCACTTTTGAAATCCGATCTAGAAAGACCACATTGTTCTTCGCTTGTTTAACATCTTTGGCTAATTGTGTCATGGTTATTTTACAACATTTAAGTAACTTTCGAGATATGGAGAAATTCATAAACAATGTCTGAAATAAACAACATTTCTTTCTAACTTTAAACAATAATTATAGGTATAGTTACAATTATTTCTCTTCATATACATTAAAACAGCAAGTGCTAGAGACTGCGTAGCAAATTCAGCGATCAGTTTTAACAGTCTGGCACATGAGTATCATATTTTACACTGATGGGTATATCACAAATTCAATAATGAAACGAAGTTTCACACAAATAAAACCATTCATTCCGAAACATTCGCACCGTCGCACATACATTTACGTTACTACATCTCACCTATACAAAACTTCTTTTTTTTTAAATAAAACAGGTAAGTATTGAATTATTATTATACGTGGGGGGTGCATTAATTACAAAATGGAACAAGAAGTCGAGCAGCAGCTTCCGTTCCCTCCTTTACTTTTTTGTCGTTGATCTGTAAAAAAATAAAACGTTCGCAATCTCAATAACACAAGTATTAAACGGATTACAGGCATTAATGTTCAAGTTCCTACAGTAATAATTGCCGATTCGTTGATTTTCAACAAATTATTCACTAGTTCTAGACATCTAGACTCAAAAGAAATTAAGTCGAAATAGGTTTAAGTCAATGAATTCAATTTTAATGAACTTTGTATCAGGATGGATGGTCGCAGATAATACTCGCTATTTTAAAAGCGTCTTATTGATATTAATGATAGAATTCGATAAGATGATGCAAATGCGTCGCACAAGGATCAATCTGTCTGTAAGTTATCTGTTTTAAAATGCACTAGAAATTGTGAACAAACCCAATAATTGCCTGACTCATTCATGAAAAACAATCAATATTTAAGAATCGTGGTTGATTTTGAACAAATTTATCGGTCTAATGACGCATAGTGGATAACTGTAAGCGGCAAGAACAACCTTAAAACCTAAATAGTGTTCAAACAATTATTATTATTCGTGCTATTTCAAGCTTTAATTTCAGGCGATTAATGGATTTTAACAGTGGTTATTTAAATTCTCATCAAGAATAACTGAACAAAGGTCACAGAGTCACCCGACTTTCTCCTAAAAAAATGATCCTTGACGCAGTTTTTCATTTATTTACTTAGTCTATTTCAATGTAAATCTGTAATTAAGCCTCTTAGCCAGCCAAGTAAAACACTATAATTGATCGAAGTAACTACACAAATTCAGATTTAAGTTATCAAGCCATTGTTCGTTGATACAAGAGTTAAATAATGAATCGTTTTTGTGCTTGAATGGTACTTAAACATCGCACTTTTTTACCTTGTGAATTTGGTTCCGGAAGATTTTCTCTAGGCACCAAATGCATTACAGTAGTTTTACCAAACGGTAGCCCTAGCGCTCCGAGTGTCACGTTGCTATGCAGAAACCGCCCCTGATAAATAAGTCTAAGTATTTCGGCCTTTGCCACTGCTTCCTGACGCCAATCTATACAATAGGAAAATAATTTAGTTTTTTTAAATTTTCTTACTATTAAACGCTAATTTACCTTCTGGCCAGTGGTCAAAAACATGCTGTGCTATATCGCCTGCCGAATCACTAGGACTGAACAGGTACTCTTTTGTTTTTCCACTAACTAGGATTAATCTTAGGTTTATCTGAAACAATTGAAAAATTTGTTAAAAAATGCATCAGAATGTCCAGGTTGTGCCGAACAAAGAAATGGTCAATTTCATTGCGGAAGGGGAGAAAAGCCAGAAGGGTTTTATTGCATTGAAACCAGTGTCGTGCCCGAAGGGCTAGGCACAACAAATACAGTAGATCTTTTTTGCTCTTGAAACTTTATGTTGCAGAAGTTGTGCGACACTGAGTTAAAGGCAAAAACCTTCCTAACTGTGACTTAAAAGTTTGTTCTTCTTCTACTAGTGTCGTGCAGAAACAAAGAAATTGTTGAGTGATTTACGGGGAGAAAGAATTCCCTTTAACTATTTTGCGCAGAAAAAGTAACCGGTAAAACTCCCTGACCTTCCATTCATTCAGTCGATGAATCGATAGACTATTGAAAAACATACAGGGTGTTTTCTTAATGACGCAACCACATAATCCGCCTTGAACAATGGAAAGAATTAAAATATTTACGAGCTTCCTTTGTGGATAACAACAAAGCCCTATTTCAAACACAAATAGTTCGATCGCGGCTGAAATCCGGCATGTAAATTAATAAAGTATTAATTTCGATATTGTCATTGAAATGGATTAAGTATTTATGTGTGGGATAATCAGCACAACAGAGCCTTCAGCTATTCACAACGATTGAAAGCTTTTGGGTAAAACTTTAGCATATTTTATCGCGAAACAGCATTCTTGGATAATCCAAACTAACAAGTAGTTAAATTGTAAAAGTGCTATAATTATTATTGATTGTGCTGTTGGAATGGGCAAAGTAGATGGCATTGAAATAGTTAAAATCGTTTCTGATTTGATGAAATGATTTGGTAAATGTTGTAAAGGATTAAGTTTGGTGAATTCACCTTCAAATCGCGATTTCTTTAAGTCCATTACCATTTAACGAGGTAAATAATGAAACTCTTCCAGTGTGACAATAGGAGCACCATGTATAATCTAGCCCATTGCTCGGTTCTAATTTTTTTCTCAATGACGAGTAGATACGAAAAAAGTACTCGAGAGTAGGTATGGGAGAAAAACATCGATATTCGATATTTTTACGAATTATGTCCCATCCCTACTCGAGAGTCAAACAAAGCAAGCATTTTGAATCATCCAAAGCATGCAAAACATGTTGGGAGGACAAAAGGGAGTTGATCTCGACAAAAGAACCTGGTGCTGTAATTAAACACCCTGTATATTATTACAGTCAACCAAACCCAAAATTGTTTGAACTGTATTTAGATTTGTCTTGAACAGTAGATAGTTTCACCAGGGAGAGTTCTCGAATGTGAATTTGTGTTAAATTCTTGACTTTCTATAGTAGAAAAGTGCTATTTTTAAAGGCTTAGTGGGGGATTGGAGACCTCATAATAGGAGCTAATTAGATTACTTAAGACTGGTGTAGCAACTGCTAAAGAAGCAATTAAAATTGAGGTCAGGAATAATAAGTAGAACTAATGAAACCTGCCATCGCGCAAAATGAGCTGAAATACTCATTGCTACCTTGATGAAAACCACTGACTGTTACGGAGAGGACTTAGATGGGTGTTCTTGGAGACCCATCAAAAAAGGTAAAATTGACATTGTGGTAGGCAGTGAAAGTTTGAATTAGAAAAGCAAACGGTTTCCCACCAAGGAGAAAACAATAAAGACGATCCGGAGCACTTGATCGGAAGGTTGTAGACAAAAGGGTAAAAATCTAGGTCGCCTTATGTCTTCTAATCAGAGCCTCTAGCCTAGAAAGAAAAAGGGTGCGGTTGCTTCGGTGGGAGCTGCTTACCTTGTCTGCCGGAATATGCCTGTTGGACATCGTTATCTACCAATAGGGCATTAAATAGAATGTCTGTATCCGAAAGAAACCCCCGCAAAACTAATTTGATCCACTCATTTCTGCACCATGACAGCTAGTAAACTTCGATGATTCAGGGCCCAACAAAACAAACATTTTTCTATTGCGAAACCTCCAATGCACTTGGTTGGAACGATTTGTCTGAGATGCACCTATTCCGGACACATTCACCTCGTCGATCGACCACAATAAACACAATAAATATAAATATTCACGTGGAAAACAACAATGCAATTCAATGCAGACGACAGACAAAACGTTCTCTCCAATCTGCATTGGCGCTTGCGCAACAGAAATAAGTATTTCTGCTAGTTATTTTCGTTATTTAATGGTGGCAACAACAGCACCGCCAAATCCATCCCGCCGTTGCCATGGTGCACTTCTTATATGGGAAATACGGAAATAGCAACCATCTTTGCTTGGTATTGGTTTGGCCTTTGCTTAATCGAATTGTCAAAATCTTTGTTCTAGTCGAAGAACACTTTAGATTCAATAACTGGAGAACTCATACTGGGCATTAACAGCTATTAATTTAAGCGCGGATGAAATAACCATTCATCACAGAAACATTGTGACAACATTGATCGGCATCACTGTAAACATGTCTTGTTTCTGTTCTCTCTAGAGGAGTGTTCACGTTTTCGATTTTTGTCCAAGAAGTACATAATTTTCTGCTGTGGTTTGTGTGCCAATAGTCGAAAAAATGGCCGATGAACTGCAAGAGATCTATGAGAAGTACGAAATCCTGTCCGGAGCCAAAGATAAGATTTTAGAGGTTAGTTGGTTGGGCTCCCCTTGTTTAATGGCAATCTAAGTGAATTTTGTTTGTGTAATGCAGCATTCAGCCGAATACCTGGAATGCATCAACATAGCGTCGAAAGGTGGCCCCAAAGGGAAGAAGCTGGTCGCCCAGATTATTTCTCAGTTTTTCAAGCACTTTCCCGACCTACAAGACACCGCATTGAATGTGCTGTTGGACTTGTGTGAGGATGGCGATAGCGAAATTCGAATCTGCTCCATGAAAGTTCTGCCATTTCTATGCAAAGGCTCAAAAGAACACATCCAGAATATCGCCAGTGTTTTGGCGCAGCTTCTTCAACTGGACGATTTGGATTACACCGTGGCTTGCAACTCTCTGGTGCAAGTCTTCCGGGAAGATCCAGTCCTGTCAATCAACGCGATTTTTACTATTTTATATCAAGACGAAGTTCTCAGGGAAAAGCTTGTTACTTTTCTCTATAAGCGATTGGCTACCATTGAAGGCAAGAACTTGCCAGAGGTGGAAGATCTGCTAGTTACTGAAGGAAAGAAAATTATACAGGTACTGTGCTATTATTAGCTTATTAATCCTTTCAGTGTATGTGAAGTATCCCGCGGATTTCAGGATTGCACTTCCGGGGAATTTATGCTGATAATGCCGTACCTCACCCAGTCCAAACTAGGAAAAACCCTCCACGGCCAAAAGGAACTGGTTAACTTAGTGTATAACAAAATTGAAGTCGAAGGAAAATTCAATCTGCTAGAGACCCACACGCTCAGCACTGATCGGCTTGTTCTGTGTGTTGAGCTGATTCTACCGCTATTCAATGTAAGTGATTTTTCACTTGAAATCAACTAGCGCTAATATTTATTCGCTTTGCAGGCCAGTAATGAATCAACTAAGCTCCTGATCTACTACTGCACTCAAGTGCTACCCCAATGGAACAACATTCGCTCCCTTAAAGATGGGGAGCAGTTACAGTTAAGACTGTTACGGCAACTGGCCATAATGAGCACTTATTGCGTATGGAATGCAGAAAATATGACTGATGTTATCGAAAACGTTTTTAACACACTCAAGGTAAGGCCGATTGTTTAATGCTATAGATCCTTCTATTCTAATATCAGGATATCAATTAATTGAATTCTAATAAATGTGTTTGTTTTAGGAATACATGCCATTACCACCTGAAGACGTCGACATTAGCAAAGTTTCAAACTTAGATTTCACAAGTGTAGAATGCCTGTTGTACACCTTCCATAAATTGGCCAGAAAAAATCCAGAATTTTTAACAAACGACTCAGACAGACTCAAAGACTTCCGACTGAGACTCCAGTATTTTGCCAGAGGCGTGCAGGGATGTAAACGAGGCCTAGAAAACACGAAGACAAAAAAGGACGAGCTGAGTGAAGAGGACCAGAAAAAAATCCAAATTGCCCCTGCCGTTTTGGAGAACATCAACACGATTGTCAAGGACCTTTTCTATCAACCACCTTTATACAAATGCAATGTGCAGTTGTCTTTCAGGAGTGCACGCGATGGAAAGAAAGAAGTGGTAAGTAGATCTTTGTGCGAAAATTATGCAGTTGTATAACTCATCGTTTTTTTCAGACTACAGTAACCAAGCCTGGAGCACAAAAACGACACGTGCCTATCACTTTTGGCTCTGCCAATGGAACAGATCCCGGCCCGAAACAAGTGAGAAATAACAAGGCTGGCGAGGACAGGAAACTCTATCAACCACCAAGTGGAAAATTTAGTAATAACTTTGGTGAGTGGATTAAAATGCATATGTTTTTGCAAAGTTTATAAACTTGTTTTTAAATTCAGGCAGGACAAACAGTCGAGGAGGCAACTGGGGTCGAGGAGGCAGCACAAGAGGCTACAGAGGCGGCCGAGGAGGGGGGCGAAATTGGAGAAATTAGGCCCACAAGCCGCCGTCGCTTTACAGGTAGGTATTAACTACGAAAGGTCAAAATCTCTAATTATTTTTATTGTCATTACTTTCATAGACACTCAACGTAAATCTACGTTAATAAAATTTGCTTTTTTCCGATTGACTTACGCCTTGGTACTCTTGCCAATGGCGTATTAAAAACACAAAATCAAACCCTTCAATCTAATTGTATAAAGTTCGGCTATTTCAACCTGCAACTTGAAGAATTTCTGTGTTAAATAATCGGAAGTTTATGGAAATATTGGCAGTTTGGATAGGTAAAGAGACATGCGAATTAGTCGCGTTTGGTTTTTTAATGTTTTAACTGGGTTTTGTAACTTAGAGCATTTTGACCTCCCCCTTTTGACTCTGAGCAGGTGGCTTGGAGAAAACTTGAGTGACTGGATAATTTCTTTAATTTTTTTGACGCTTTCTGTTTAATACTGCAATGAAATATATTATGCGAAATAAACAGCTGTAGGTTTCACTAATTTTATTACCAGTGAGTCATTGAGGTAAGTAAATCGATGAATGCAAAATAAACTTAATTAGTAATCCAAAGCGCATATTAAAGCGACCCCATTTTTTATCCAATGTGGTTCGGGTTTTTCGCATGGAACTTCAATGGCCAGCACGTAATTGGTGGAGTGTCCAGTAGTGGACAGTGTCCCGGCTCTTGTCAGGGTTTTGTAAACTGGACACTCATAAACCCCTGGTGGCCGCAAATGGTTCTCTTCGGGCACCAGCCAGATCACAGGCATTTCTAAAACGAATATTTTAAACAGTTATTTTGATGCCATAAACAGTCCCCACCTGTGTACAGTTCCTTCGGGATAGACTCATCTAGAATTTTCATTCCCGAATTCCATCTGGCTCCTTCTAGGAACAGGCCCCAAATGCAACATCCATCCTTGGGTCGTTCTTTTGGAAAGTAATTCAACACCTACAATGTAGAGTTGATTGTCGCACTCAACGAAAGGTAAGTACTTTTGTCGATTTAATTTGCCTTAAAGGAGAAATTAATCGAGTCGATAGACACGATATATTTCCGAGCGAAATTCTGCAAAGTCCCCGTTAGAAATGCCTGCGGAAAATAGAATCCCGAAATCCAGAAAATGGGTGGAATTCCGTCTTGCACCCACTTGTTGAGAAACTCGCATCTAGCATTTAAATCTTGAACCCAAGCGCCTGAAAAAACGTTCAGGGGTAAATCCGCCGAGTATTTTAAGCATACTTGGTAAAACCTAGCGGTTTCAGTGAAGGATATGCCTTGTTTGCCCACAACTGAGGCACCAAATTCGTGTAGAGACTGAGCGACATTTTCTCCAGAGTCTCCGACATCACTACCAGTCCTTTCACAGCTTTGAGCAGGTCAAGCAACGAGGATTTTATCACAACTAGAAGCTTGTTGTAGCGAATGCCCTCTTGTATTAGAACGGTGTTCAAGGACTCTTCATACAGCACTGGATATCTGCAAGAGGCCCAAATAGAGCCAACTCAAACCGAAACACATCCACTAGCCTTTCAGATATCTGTTCCAGATTGAAGAGCATCGGAAGCTGTTCCAGGATGGTTTTTGAGACTGCAGTTGTGACCTCTTCCTGGCTGGATGCTGCTCCTCCAACGCTTTTGGGTTGCAGCAACAGAAGCGTCGATAAGCACTTGTAGGTTTGTGACTGGGCAAACGTGATGTCCGCATTGGGATGCATTCCAAACAGCACTGGATCGTCATTGATCGGAAATGTCTTGATGTAGTCCATGTAGTCCAGGAACATGGATGTTGCTGGAAGCTGAAAGATCGCAGAAGAAAAATTATAAGTAGGAGCTTCAGTTATAGTGTTTCGATCTGGATGTGATAAGTTATACAATTAAATGAATTAAAGGCAAATTTGGACGCTTAGCACCATTACCTGGTGATAGTATTGATCCTTGTCGAAAACATAGTCTGAATCAACCACTTCCGGCTTATAATAATCGGCCAGAACATTCATGAGACATCTTCTATCCCAATCATCAGTCACTCGCCCGCCGTAATTTATTTGGCCTGCCGTGTAACTGAGTACCTATCGGGGGTTTAAAAAAAATTAACAGCTGATTTCTTGGAATGATTAACTATAGGACTGGGTAACTCAGTGAATTTTTAGGAGTTGGCGCAGTGCCGCGCAAATGGTTTGGTGCGCCAACCCACCGAACCGGCGGAGTAACTCAGTTCTGTTGTTGGAAAAATGTTGATTTATTTTACAGGCCATTTATTAATAATATGTTTAAAACGTCTTCAAATTTCATTATTTTCAAGTTTTAGCCAAGTTACTCTTCCTTCTAAATGCTCAATTTTCTAAAGTTTCACTTAAAAATGCTGACAATCTTAAGGTTTTCTCCAAAAGCGATAAAAAGTGTTTAATCGAAAACGCAAAAAAGTTTTATTTTCTGATGATTTTCTTCTTTTTTGACAATAATAGGGTGCTTTCAGTCAAAAATAACAAAATTAATTTTGCCAGAAAAATCGCCCCATTCATCGGTTTGCAGGGAACTTTAGAAAAACCATTTCAGCTTCGAATTTGGCACAAAAAGCAACTGATTTTATTCAGTTTTTTAACGAAAAGAATTAGGACTATCTTGAAAAAACTACCAGAGAGGAAAAGTTTTCAAAAAAATATTTGTAAAATTCGCCGCCCTCATTTTCTAAACGATTTCTAAAGTTCCTTTAAATTTTCAGGTCATTCCAGTTTTAGCAAAGTTTCTATTAAGCAATTCTTTCTACGCGAAAATTGCATTATTTTTTTGTTTTACTTAAAATACAGGCAATTTTCAGGTATTTTCTGTGAAAAATTATAGGATACATTTTATTGGAACACTTGGCTCCTTAACCGCTTTGCAAAAATGTTTGGAAAACTTTTTGCATCTTCGAATTATGGACAAAACCATAATAATTATTTCTTGGTCTTTTTCCAAAAATATTTCCCCGAACTGATAAAGCGAAAGTTTCTAATTATTTATTTGGACAACTCTTGGAAACTGAAGTTTCTTCACTTTTAGGTCAATATTTCTAAACAACTCTGTTTCTAAACAGAAAAACCCCTGCAAACTGAATCTTTTATGCAAAAAAATGAAGAGATCGACAAGAAAATTCGTCGATTTTCTTTGGACTCAGTTCTGTTGCTGGGAAAATCTAGATTACTTTTTTTTTAGTTGTTTGAACAAAGTAGTAAAACGTTCCTCAGAAAAAATGTTTCTTTTTTAGATTTTATTTTATTTTTAGGTTTTTACCCTTTTTTAGATGTGAAAATTCCAGCCTAGGGTTTCCTACAGCTTTAATCGTCTTTAATAAATGAGTTATAACTCATTAACCGATGAGTTATAACTCGTTAACTCAGAGAGCGGCATCAACTCAATAGCGCAACTCAAGACAGTGTTACCCAGGCCTAATTGACTATACCTTGAAGGGAATGTCTTCGTACTCGAGTAAAAACATATGCAGCTGAGACAGGCATATTTTCAAATCACCATCGGTGAACTCATACGGGATGTTGAATCCAAGCGGGCCAAACTTGCGCCTTTCCAGCAAAACGCCGTGGAATAAACATAGGGAAAAGGTGAGCAGCTTAAAGTCGGGCGCCTTCCTATTATCAGACTGCATAAAGTCCGAAAAGTCCGCGACCTGATTCAGGTAGGCCCGCAATATGTTGGCTTTTATGCCTAAAACCACCAGATTTTAATAGTTTTAAATGGCTTGTCCAAACTTCCCATTTGTGACAAAGATGTTTTTATCACCAGAAAAAGTGCCCAACACTGATTGCAAAATAAAAACTTCTTTGTGTAAAAAGCCCGAATAAACCATTCAATATTTCCATATCTACCGGAGGGTGGTTCCACAGTCATTTTGCTGCCGTTTTGCAAAATGGAAACTGGAAAATGAGGGGATGGAGTGGAGGTGAGCCATATTCGAAAGTCCCTATGTACAACATCCGGTGGTATGGTTTCAATGATCCGCTCTAAACTGGGCATCCAACTAGGGGCCAAATGGCAGTTCTAAATGGGAAAAACCTTCCCAGTCCAACCCATTTTCCTGTTACAAATCCAGAGGCGTACCTGGAAAAACACCCACGAGCCAGCCTCGACCGCTTCTTTGATCATTCGTTCTGCCCTCGGGCCCTGCCCCTGACCAAGCGAAATGGAAAACATGCGTTTCCCCATTTTCATGCGATCGGCGAATTTGTACAAATCAGCAGCCGGATCTGTACCGGTCGATAAAACGAAAATGAGCGGAACTGCCGGTCCTGACTCTTTAAACATCGCCGACAGATCAGAAGACTGCGGCTCGATGAATTGCTGCCCGAGCTTCTGAGACAGGTAGTCTTGCATTGCATTGGTCACTTTGTCCGGCCGCAGGCTCTTCAGAACGATCATTTTCTGGAAATCGTCCATTGTGGAGTTGAACGGCTCAGGTAGAGCTTCCCTAATAAAAAAAAGTCACTGTTGCGATACAAATTACCCCCAAGCTTGGCAGTTACCGGTGAGGCTCAGCGCTGTCAAATATCTCTTTGTAATAGAGCAAGTTCCTAGAAAAAGAGCCCACAAATTTCTGAAAATTCGGCAAAGCCTCCAGAGCTAAAATCTCGTTCCACGCTTTTGAAGACAGCCAGTTGGGCGCAGGATTTGCCAGATCCTGCAACAGATTTTGACTGGAAATTTTCCAAAAATTTCTTTTTTTTCTTACCCTTAAGGGAGACCCGCCCGCAAGGAAATGCTGCCATTCGAGCGCATTTATTTGGCCATCTTCCATCAGGATCCTGATGCACATCAGGAAGGCAAAGTGAAGCTTGTGCTTCTCGAACAGACTTCTGCAAACGTTGCTGAACAGATTGAACGTGAAATACTCGTTAATCGTCACTACGCGTTCGGCAATGTCGTCTGTAAAACATCAAAGTATTGGAAGCATTTTTGATTATTTTTCAGTAATGTCTCAAAAAACTTGCCGCTTTTCTCGGTTTCTGCCATAGTAGATATGAAAATGTTGATAAACCACTCGAGGGAGTACTGGTACATCGGATCCACATTCGACAAATCGGCCAAACAGAAGAATAAAATCTGCGCCCGATTTGCCACCGGGATGTAAAGCGCCCTGGTGTTGTCGATGTCGATTTGGGTAATTTCCGCAGCTTCAACTTTGCTCTGGGAAACAAACACACCCACTCTCTTAGAGTATCACCATACATTAAAAACTCACTTTAATGTCTTCGCTTTTCACTTTCGACGCCTCCAGGGTGATGATAAAGTCCAGATCGTCCAAAGGTGAGCCCTCGGATGAGCTCAGCTTCATCAGGATGCGATCCTGGATGTCTTTCAACTCGTGCTTCATCTGCGCCACTCCGACTACAATTTGACTCCTTTGCTCTTCCAAGTCTGGACGCTCTTGCATCACCACTAGAGCCAGAAGCTGATCTTGCAGCCCTCTGGAAAAGTAGAGAGGATTAAATTTTTTTGCACAGTCCAAAGGACGATAAGAGCCTCACGTGGAAACTACTGTGAAGTTAACCAGGAGCACTTTGATGGAAACTTCGGGAGTATAATGCGGATTCGGCAGTTTGGTGGTGATAAAGAGGCGAAAATTGGCATCGTACGGAACGACCACATCGCCCAGCTTGATCACCATTGTGCCTCCTTGATTGTAAATTTGCCGCATTAAAATTGGATCAAGAGCTGGATCCAAGTCGACGCCAACATTCTCAATTAGCACCGGTTTTCCAAAACGCACCGCTGATTCCATGGTGCGCATCAGATCCTTGTCCGAGAGCTTGCAGATGGACAGTCCTTGCGTTTTTCCCTGTAAAACACTGTAGAAGAAGCCCAGTTTTCGAGCTTTGTGTAGTTCCCACCATATTTTTCACCCATTTGTTCGCTTGGCCTTGCGGATCGACAAACAAGGGCCATCTTCTGGAGCAGGACACCAAAACGGCATTTTCCGTCGAAAGATAATCTCTAGGCAAACCATCTAGCTGCCACAGGCGGATCTCCACTGGATCTCCAAGAATGCTGACTGGGTTGGCGTTTTTCGAAAACGGTATTTCACGTTCCTTAAAACAGAATTGATGTAAAAGTGGGCAAGTTTCGAGTGCAAATTTACCTCAATCAGGCGGATCCATTGAGTGAAAAGGTTGCGTCTGTACTGGTCGGTGAAGGGAGTCATGTAGGCGACACATCCAGAGCTAATCAATATGTCCCCAGTTACGTTAATAACATTGGCTTCGATGTTTTCAATAGTCTCTATCCATCTGGAAAAAAATCAACCATCAATTTCCAAACAGAAGAAAGTTGTTTTATTTTGGAATCCTAATAAACCTTCCAAAGAAAGGATGGGTTGCACCCCGTAGCAAAACGGCGAATATTCTTGGAGCTCTCGTCGTGGTCCAGAGTGAGAGCAACTTATCGGAAATCTGTGACCTTGTTGCACTTTTCCCATTTACGAGGGTTGATTGCTAAGTGCTTTGCGTTCATTATGCTATGCGTTATTTGAAAAATGTACCTGATTCTTTCATCAGCTAATCCAGAAATCAAACGAACTGCCCGATTCATCCTCTCTTCGCATACAGCAATGCCTTGCTCTTTTTCTTGCTTAAAGGCGATTTTAGCGTTAAGTTGCGTTTGTAGCTTGCTCAGTCGATCCAGCACTTCTTGCATCTTGGCTCTGGCCGCTGCTAGAGCCTTTTCTGTTTCAGCCAGCTCCTCATTGGCCTGCTTGAGGGCGGCTTTCTTTGGCGCCACCCCCAAGTTTACAAAGTAGTATTTGAACATGGCGTGCACCCACATGCAAAGCGAAGTGCATGCTTTAGAAATCTGCAAATTAGAAAAATTCCTTGACAAAAGTCTCAGCACAACGTTGCCGAGAATACTTTGGCAATCTTCTGCGGTGTGAAATCGGGGTCTTCGACGTATTTCTTCAGTTTTTCAATCATTTCATCCGTGATGGAATCCTTGTCGAAGTTCATCAAAGAGGCGAGAAACTGGCCTGGATCTGAAAGCATGTTTCTTCCAGGATCCCAGTAGTCCAGCAGTTTTTCTCCTGGTCTCATTCCCGGTATCTGCAATTCCAAAAGGCAGGTTTAGGTTTAAATCATTTACTGATTTCACTTTTTTACTTTGTTGGGCTTGATGTTTTTCACAATGCAAATGGACTCGATCACATAAACCACTCCAGCTGGGGGACGTTTCATGGATCGCACCTCAATAATGTCGTTCTTGTTCAAGGACTTCAAGCTCTGTTCTGCGGCTAGTAGGGCGGGCATTGCTTCATCTGGAACAATCGGGTTTTTCTACAATTTGCCTGAAATTCCAGCTGCGACCCCACCTAAGTCCTGTTGGGCGTCTTCAGCAATCAGCTGCGTAGCTTCGGCCTTCTTGGTTGCTTCTTGCTCTTCTCGTTCCACGATTTCTTTGGTTTCCTCTGCTACGATCTATTAAGGAAGTGATTGAGGCGACTTTAGAACCTCCTTAAGTCCACTTACTGTATCAGCGGCGATAATTTGTATCATTTCATCTGCGTCCTTAGCCGCCACTTGTAGGGCAGGTTTCATCTCCTTCAGCTGCTCTTGGAGCACTTTTACCTCTTCGGAAGTGATCTGCAGCTTGGATAGGCCTAGAAGGAACTGTTAAGAAATCTTGCGAATTTTTTCCCGTCACAAAATTGCCTGTTTTCAGCCGGCCCACTCCTTCAGTGAGGGAGCCTTTCTTCTTATTCATTAGCTCTGTATAGCTGGAAAGCAGCTCCAAATAGGACGTAGGAGTGACGTAGTTGTGTCTGGATAGTTCCTGCAAATAGCGCTCACTCGCCTCCACCACACTGGCGTGCATAAATTGGAAAACCACTACAATTCCATTCAGGATCGTCTCTGATACGTTTAGGTCTTCTACGTCTTTGAGAAACTGCAACGCCACTGACTGAAATTCAATTGAGCGAATAGAAATCGAAATATTTCCATTCGAGAGTTTTCTAAAAGTCCTGAAAATAAATAATTTTGCGTGTGTTGAAGAGGACAATTGAGTGGGAACAAACACAATTAGACCCATTTTTACCAAGTTGGCAAAAACCAGAATCTTGGGTTATTCTTATAAAACTTTCAGCATCTTTCTATTCAAGTCTCTTCAAAAGATGGTGAAAATTTCAATCTTTTGCGTGTGTTAGCTTGAAAGATACGATTTTTTACAGAAGAGAACGCAGTCGAGTAGAGACAAACATAATCAGACGCATTTTGACCATGGTTGCAAAAATCGAAATTTTGCGTGATTGCTATGAAACTTGCAGCATCTTTCCATTCACGTCTCTTCAAAAGATGGTGAAACTTTCAAATTTTTGCGTGTGTTAGTTTGAAACATACGATTTTTTTAAGAAGAGAACGCAGTTGAGTAGAAACAAACATAATCAGACCCGTATTTACCATGGTTGCAAAAATGTAAATTTTGCGTGATTGTTATGAAACTTACAGCATCTTTCCATTCAAGTATCTTGAAAAGATTGTTAAATTTTAAATCTTTTGCGTGTGCTAGTGTGAAAGATACGATTTTTTTAAGAAGAGACCGCAGTTGAGTAGAAACAAATATAATCAGACCCATTTTTACCATGGTGGCAAAAATCGAAATTTTACGTGATTTCTATAAAACTTGCAGCATCTTTCCATTCAAGTGTCGGCAAAAGATCGTGAGCATTTCAAATTTTTACATGTGTTGGTTTGAAAGATAGGATTTTTTAACGAAGAGAACGAAGTTGAGTAGAAACAAACATAATCAGACCTATTTTTACCAAGGTGGCATAAATCGAAATTTTGCGTGATTTCTATGAGACTTGGAGCGTCTTTCCATTCAAGGGTCTTCAAAAGATCCTGAAAATTTCAAATTTTTGCGAGTGTTAGTTTGAAAGATACGATTTTTTAAAGAAAATAACGCAGTTGAGTAGAAACAAACATAATCAGACCCATTTTTACCATGGTGGCAAAAATCGAAATGTTGCTTGATTGCTATGAAACTTGCAGCATCTTTCCACTCAAGTGTCTTGAAAAGATCGTGAAAATTTCAAATTTTTGCGTGCGTTAGTTTGAAAGATACGATTTTTTAAAGAAGAGAACGTAGTTGAGTAGAAACAGACATTATCAGACCCATGGTTGCCATGGTGGCGAAAATCGAAATTTTGCGTGATTGCTATGAAACTTGCAGCATTTTTCCACGCAAGTGTCTTCAAAAGATTGTGAAAATTTCAAATTTTTGCGTGCGTTAGTTTAAAAAATACGCGTTTTTTTAGAAGACAACGCAGTTGAGTAGGAACAAATATAATCAGACCCATTTTTACCATGATGGCAAAAATCGACATTTTGCGTGATTACTATGAAACTTTCAGCATATTCCCATTCAAGAGTCTCCAAAAGATCGTGGAAATTTCAAATTTTTGCGTGTGCTAGTTTGAAAGATACGAGTTACCATGGTGGCAAAAATCGAAATTTTGTGTGATTGCTATGAAACTTGCAGCATCTTTCCATTCAAGTGTCTTCGAAAGATCGTGAAAACTTCAAATTTTTGCGTGTGTTAGTTTGAAAGATACGATTTTTTTAAGGAGATAACGCAGACAAACATCATTAGACCCTTTTGTAACAAGCTGGCAAAAACTAGGCTTTTGAGTGATTCTCAACGTTTTTCCAGTGAAAGATCTCAATTCTTCTCTCGATTCGACCTCTTTGAGAATCCTTGAGTTCCTTGAGAAAAACAAACGTTCGTGTACTGTTCTGGTTCGTTCGTGTGCGTTTCCAGATAGATTAGGCACATATGCTTGAGCATATGAACAAAGACCACAAGAAAATTTTAAGTTAAAAAAAATTAAAAACCTTGTTTTAAGGGCTATTTACCTGTAAAGCTGAATCGGGCCACGGACAGAACCAATCGATGGTACAGCAGTTGACCAAGGCTGGAAACTGCCGCAATCGGGCCCTGAATATTTCCCCAATTGGACTGTTTTACAATGAAAAATGATATCAAAACCCCATTTTCATCAGCCCCCATAATCGCTGCTATTATACCTCATGGTGATCACTGTATGTAAATTTGACCTCACTTGTTTCTGGTAAACGGAAAACAAAATGGACTTGGTGGCCGGCAGCCCCAATTCCTGCACCGTTCCTTTCATCCCCTGATAGATTTTATCCATCTCGTCGGGTTGGTAAATATTGGGAACATCGCCCGAGTTCAGCACATTGTTTAAATCCTCCAAAAACGACTCGGATTTAATCTGGAAACCCACTTTGTGCAAATACCCGAGCGCAAATCAGCCCGCGATTTTTCACCTGCGTGTCGGAAAACAAAAATACAGTTTCTCGTCGTTGCAGGCCGGCATTCAGCATTAGTTTCTTTACATCCTCTCTCCAATCATACGCTCCATAGGCTTTGGTTAATTCGATTTGGAAGCACGCAAATTCCGCCATGAACGAGGCCAGTCTTGTCAGACTTTGCCGGCCTGAAAAAAGCCAGTTGAAGGATTTAAAAACTATTCTAAAGCTGCTAACCGGAGCCCCCCATTCCTAGTAGCAAGGCATTTCCCATGGGCTGCCGAATAATCCTGGATATTCTACACACGTGCGAGATGGCATCCAGAAACAGCACCAGCTTCATGGGTTTTGTGCTCTGCTGGTTATATTCCTGCAGGTAATAGTCCAAAGAACGCCCCAGCTGCTCAAAATCCATTATTTGAATGTAGGGCCCCATTTCAACTTGGGGGTCGAGAAAATCCCCAAAAAGAATCGGCTGTTTGCCCAAAGTTTCGTCCGGATCCAACTGGTAGAAGCTGGAGATTTGGTTCTTCAGCAACGTTTCGAACCAGACCCGGTCTTCATCGTTTACCAGGCGATCTTGGAAGACGCGACAGCATTCATGGTACCAAAGTCGCAGCGCTGATTGAACATCCTGCAACGGAAACAACTGGAAATAATTGGAGGAACGTGGGATATTTTTCCAGTTTTCCACTCTGTTCCGGGAGTTATTTAAAAAAAGTCATCAAAGTTGTGTAACTTTATTAGGAAAAACTGCATGCTTCACACACAAGCATGGTTGTCCCCATTTGCCACACACTGTGTATTTGCTGGGCACGTGTAAGTCTGCAAAGTCCTGTAGACTTTGAGGCCTCGGTCAACATCACGCCAGCAATAAACAAACGAGTGAGGCGTCAGGCATCTTAAGCCACTGGATGGACAATGGTCACTGTTTTCTCCAAATTCTTTTAGGTCTGCAATTAAATAAAACTGATTGATTGATTATTTTTTTAGTCTTCAGTTGTGGTGTGTCTTCTACGTCAAATTATTTTGCTCCATTTGCAATCATTTGCTTCATTTCAATTCAAAGGCGATTGCATCTACACCGACATACATTTTGATCCTGTACAATAAACATTCGTGTAATATTTTTGTTTGATTTAAACCAAATCCTCAGGTATTGCAAAGTAAAATATGTAGTGGATTTTAATTAAAAAACTCGTTTAAACGCAACGCAAATAAATCTGTTTGGCAAATTTTTACCTAGAATTTCCTGCGGCCTTTCTGGATACAAAGCAGGAACGGCTTGGTTTTCATATTGCGCTTTGACGAAAATCAAAACAGCCGCCAACAGGACAATCTTCAAAATCAACACAGAAAAGCTTTACAAACAATTAAACAAATAAAATCAATTCTTACCGTGGTCTTCATGGTTTCTTCACTGGAACTGGTACCAGCTGGTACCAAACTCAATTTTTATGGGTTTTTATACGCCGTTTATAGCTTATTTTTGCAACAATCATAAAATGCACTAAAGCATTGTGTTCGTGGCTAATAAAATATGTTGAAATCGTGAAAAACTGCGCGTTTCATAACGAATTTTGGCAAAAATTATAGACGTTTAATAAAGTAATTTAATTAATGAAAAACCCTAAATCAATATTATTTAACCGTAAAAATTCCCAGAAAAAATGAAAATCATTATGAATGGATCAGATTTTTTTTTCATCATTTATGGGGCGAAGAGCGAGAATTTAGGTGGAATTTTATTCTCGAATTTTTCTCTCTTAAACGAAGCCGGCTATCGAAAAAACTTATATCCTCCATAAAATGCTCAGTTTGTCATAATGTACCTGGATAGTATTTTTTCGAGATAAAATGCTCTTAATGTTGTTTCCAAAAAAATTCTACAACTCTGAATTTTGATCGCGCTACTGAACAAGGCCGATTAATCCTAAAAAAAAACAATAAAACGCCTAAAATGTCGACTCCAAATGTAGAAAAATTTTAAAAACTCCAAGCGCGCCACTGGGTGAAGAGGTTGGACATCCACAGGAAAAATGGTACACACTGTTTCCTTAAAGCAAATGCTAAGAAAGTGTTACAGGCGGTTTATTGCTTCAAAGCGCAACTTTTGTGATTATTTTTCGGAAAACGCACACACTTTTTGACTTGCGCCGCAGAAAATGGCAACAAATATCAATCCTGCTAAAAAAATTTTAATGCCACTCAATCATTCTGACCTGCTACTGGCAGACTTTAATGCCATTTAAAATAGAATGGCCTTTTTAAGTGCAATTTGCATGAAATCTTTCCGTAATTAATTGCTGAAAGACCCAATTGGAAGTAACGAAAATAGCAAGGATTTTTCCCAGATGCACCCCGTTTGGAGTTGAAAATACCATCAGGTATTTTTGCAAATAATTGTTAAAACTAAGCGGCATTTGCATCTTCATGATAATCTATAAATTAAAATTGAAAGGCACGTATAGGTGCAAAAAAGTTTCGAATCCGGACCATTATCCGATTTTTTGGCCAGTAATCGATATTTACTTACCTTTAGAGAAGCTGGTTCAAACATCAAAATGCCCTGAAACACTTTGCTCAAATCCCTCAAGTTAAAGGTGTAGTGAGTTTTCGCAGGCGTAGGCAACAATTCCCTTAAAATCCTATCGTAGACGATCAGAGTGGAGGTTAGTATGGGCGTGGCGTATTCTTCCAGACCATCCACAGCTTTGCCTATCCAATATTTCAATATGGTGCCAAAAATCTTGCGCTGCAAATGAATGAAAAGCTACTTCCATTCTGATCTTAAATTTGAGGATTTTTTATTACCTTGCTAGCATCCTCCATCTCAACAAAAGCCAAATAGTGAAAATGGCGCAAAAGCCGAGCAGTGACTGGATTTCGTCCACCACCCGGTGGCCCCATTGCGGCCACGAAGTTCACATCGATGATAGTCCGAAAGTCCCCAATGTTTTTCCTATCGTACCAACCTGATGGGCAAAAAACGCATTTAAAACCACAAAAACACTGGTAAAACACTTTCCATTGAAATCCATCCATTGTCGGATGAGCTCGATGGGTGGCTGCGCCCCATACACTTCCAAAGCCGGCATATTGAAGTCGTCAATGAAGAAAACCTGCCGTTTAAGCACCGGAGGTCCAAACACCCCTTTGCGTCGTCTGTCTAGTTTCGAATCAATCAGATCCTGAAAATTTCCGTTTTGAAGCAGAATCGTAAAAGTGCACTCTAGAAATGTTCTACCTGCGTCTGATTTGCCGTGGTTCTAGCCGAAAAACTGATGAAGTCGCACATGAACTTCTTGGGCATATTTTTGCTGAGTTTCCCGATTACGGTCAAAGTTTTCCCGGTTCCGGTGGGTCCCACACACAACACGTTGTCTTCATTCGTCAGCAAATTGCCAATCAGTTCAGCGCTACGAACATTGTCAACTGTCGGGATTTCTATGTCTAAACATGAAAAAAATTGAAATTAACTCAAGTTTTCACCAGAGAATATTTAAAAATTAAAACGTTCATTCAAGCTCATTGGTTCCAGGAACGAACTTTACCTTCACTTACTGTCAACTTTCCCTTAATCAATGAAGAAACCTATTGCGGAAAACTGTATCGATCCAGGAGCAATTAAGTGAATAGTTTTCTAATATTGATATAAAAGGGAAAATTTGGAAAGTTGCTTCCTAGTTTCCTATCTGCTTTGATTAGTTTTAATTAATGTTTTTAAACTATTTACATAGTCGATTCCACTGCATGGCACACGGCAGAATGCATTTTTAGAAGGATAATTTAAAAAACTCTCAACAAACATCGAGTTCTACGAAATTATTCAACTTTAGCACACTTGATAATTGAAGTATTTTTCACAAACATTAAAATTAAAATTTCGCCACTTTACCTGGGCTGGTTTACCTGCGGTGATTTTTTAAAGTCAAGCCAACACAATGCAAACTGCGCTTTTTTTGCAGGCAAGTTCCGTTTGATTCATGCTCTCAAAAACTGGCAAAATCGTTGAAAACAGCCCGAAAGATTTTTTCAAAGCAATAGAAATGAAAACGTTTCGAAAAATCATCAATTTTTTTTCGATAGCAAAGCAAAGCTCCCGAACATAAAAAAATCGGAAATTTACACCAGCTCCATTAAAGCCAGTTGTAGACAGTCAAACCTAATAGTCTGGCAAAACACCGTTTAGCAAAATTCGGATTAAGCGACAGCATTTCTCAGTCTCCCCTCGTAAATTGGGAAAGTGCAACAAGGCCAGCGATTTCCGATACGTTGCTCTCACTCGTGAACATGACGGGAGCTCCAGGAAAACTTACCGTTGTGCTACCGGGTGCTTCCAATGCGTATCTAACACTTCTTTTGCAAGAAGCTCCCAACTGACTGAACTTACCGGAATATTTCATATCTCCTGTTATCTTGTAATCGGCGATATTATCCATCCATCCACGCCATGTGGGCGGTGCCGGTTCACCGTCGCTTGTAACATCCGTAAATCCTCCATCGTGCAGGCTGAAGCAATAAATAGACAACAAACAATCAATTAATTTGAATAAAGCTCACTTAAAGTCGTAGCATAAGCCATCTTCAGGAAACTGAGGCTCATGTCCACCTTCCAGCATTCGATCTCGGATAAATCGGTCGAAAAGGATTCTGCCATTGTTATCGCATGTGGCGCCAATGCTCCAAATCGTGTTGAAAACCACCCAGGGCACAAGCAGATTGGCTGAAATAAGTTCAAAACCTGTTTTTTCCACCAATGACAACTGAGCTTAAACGTACGAATTAATGCCTGAAATTGGGCCGGAGGCGGAGGTTTGTTGTCTCTTCCAGATAGCGGGCCAAGCCTGAAGTCCATGAGCCGCAAAAACGACATCAAAAGAGCCGAATCCACCGATGTTAAAATTTCCTTTAATTTTCCTCGAACCAGCTCGATGGCGGGAAGCACGTAGAACGCAAACAGCGCCTCGAATTCGTCCAAATAGGCCTGCCCTAGCTAAAAAACGTACACACATTGTCTGCCGTCCCATCAATCCCTCTTGATTAGTATTTGTCCACCGGGAAATGTTTACACAGCGTTATACAATGCAGTGTTTGTTTTTTCAGCTGAATACAACCGACCTGTGGCACCCTTTTCAACCAGCAGCTGATAAAGGGGTTTAATCCCAAAACGCCCGGCTCGAGATAAACCATCCCACACCTGCAAGTTTACAAATCAGCACAAAAATTCCCAAATTAGCCTGGTTAAGTGCCTGGAAACAGTAGCTGGCGAAGCCACAGCTAAGTCAGCTACTTCAAACATCATCGTCATGGTGTCGCGTAGTTTAATGATCTCGCCAGAGCTGAGACAGAGCTTCTTGTTGTCATCCAGAACAGTGTTCATGTTCTCGATCCAGACTGCGTCCACCGGACCATCGAACACATACCATCTCTTGTCTTTGTCAGGCGCCTTTATGCCCACTCGCACTAAGGAGGGCAAAATCCCATCGGTCCTAAATTTGTTTAGGAGAGAAAACATTTTTACAAAACTGGGTTTGAAAGTGGCACTAGTTTGCAATCGGCACTGGTATTGGGCAAATGTGCAACGAGGACGGGCCGATTTCGATATGTTGCTCTCACTCTTGACTGCGGCGCCAGCCTAGTGAGAATTTGTACGTTGTGTTACGGGGGGCCTCCAATGTGAAGCCCAATTGATTTAAATTGCAACCATAAAATTTAATATTGCACAAAGTTAATAAACAGAAGGTTGATTAACCCATCATTAGCCTGTTCACGGAAACTTTTTCAAAAAACGCTCTTAACCTAGACCTAAATCAGTATAAAAGTGTAGGTAGTTTAATTATTTTGGGCAGCTGGGAAAATTAGTGTCTTACCATTCATGGGTTTGCAAGTCAAATTCCCCGTACAACTGACCCATTGTGATCGATTTCGGGTTCAAAACATACGTCTGGACGGCCTGGAAAGGATATCCACTAGGCTGCGGTTGGCCCTTCAACGAAGTCATGGCCACTTTCAGCGTTTCGTAGCACTGACAAAAATTAATAAATTAATTACTTTTACTCATGAGTGCGCCATTCCTGAAAGTGCGACTGAAGCTAATAGAAACAAACATCTAATAACTCCTGGATGTCTAGCGCCAGTAAGTGACAGCAGATTCACACTTGAGCCATTCTGAAGGCACCAGGGATTTGAAAATGGTCTGGATATTGCATGCGCATCGCAAAAATGTGGATAAAACTCAAAAGCACTCGCTCGGCAATCCAGTCGCATTCATCCCTTAGCACTTGAAGCTTCGCGCGCGTTTAACGCGAGTGCCTTGAGGGAGATCTCGGAATTTTCGAAGAACGTGACCAGGTTTGAGGCTTGGACAGTTTCACCAGTTGATTTCTCCAACAGCTGGATTTAGATTTGAAAAAATCCCCTAATAGGTATAGGTTTTAAATTTAATTTATTTCTGAGAAAAAGTTTCTTAATGAGCTGATTGTTTTTCCAAAAAAAGGATATTTGGGACTGTTTTTCGTGTTTTCCAATTTTCTCTGCAATATGAGCCAGTTTGGACGTACAAGAGGATGTTATGCGAATTGTTTTGGAGATACGCGCTTATTTAAATTACTTGAAAACTGAACATAAGTTTCTAAATTGAACGAGCCACTGAAATACAAACATATATGCAAATCGACAGCCAAATTTCTTGAGTGGTCAAAAGCCCCTGACCGCCGAAAAATTGTCACCTTGTACATCTAGAATTTTTGGTTTTATGTGAACACTTGTGCAACATTTTAAGTAATCTATGGCGAAAATCAGAACAAATTAACTCAAAAACGAAGGTGGGAGGAATAATCTAGGAAAAATATCAGTCTTTGATAGGCTGCTGTATCTGAAAAATCACGACACAAACCACACTTACTTGACAAATGTATCTTAAAATTCGGTGCTTTATCTACTGAACCATCAAAATTCACAATTTCCGCCATCCATCTGGGATGGTTGGGCTGTAGTAAATTTATGAAAGCAGTCGTGCACCTGTTGGATTCGTTAATTCAAAAATGGACAAAGTCCGTGAAAACAGTCAAATGACTAGTCTGAAAGATTTTTTATTTTTAAGCAATAGAAGTAAAAACATTCTAAAAAATTGCCTGATTTTTTTGATAATAAAGCAATTAAGATGTTTAAGACCAGTTGTGAATATTCAAACCTAAAATTCTGAAAAAATACATTATGTTCTTATCTTTCCTGGGTCTCAGTCAAAGTGTGAAGTAAAAATTTTGCATATCGTTTATTTCATTTTTTTTAGAGAGAGGAAAGACAAATTTAAGGTTTCAAGAAGGCAAAGACCTAAAAGAACGTAATTTTTACCAATTATAAGTTTGTCTAAATTTTAAATCTGATGATGGCGCTGTGGTCTCGCCGAAACGTAATGAAATAAACGATATTAAAAATTTTTACTTCATACTTTGAATAAGACTCAGGAAATATAAGAATATAATAACAGAGACAAATTTAAGGTTTCAAGAAGACAAAGACCTAAAAGAACGTAATGTTTACCAATTATGAGTATGTGTAAATTTTAAATCTGATGATAGCGCCAAAACGTAATGAATTAAACGACATTCAAAATTTTTAGTTCGCACTTTGACTGAGACCCAGGAAAAATAAGAATATAATAACAATTACACGCAGTCCAGAAAATAAATCAAAATATGAAAAAATATAGTAGGAAATTCGGATTAAAAGTGGCAGCTTTTAGCGACATCCCCTCGTAAATGGAAAAAGTGCAACAAGGCGACCGATTTCCGATACGTTGCTCTCACTTGTGAACATGGCTGGAGCTCCAAAAAATTAACTGTTGTGTTACGGGGTTCCTCCATTTCGTAACTAACGCTTTTTTGCGAGAGGAAATGTAACTTGACATTCGGTGATATGCGCTTTTGACTAAAAATATTGGAATTTTTGACCGAAACTAAGTGCTGGTAAAATGCTTATCGTTGGGAATTATTCAAAAAATCCCCAACGATAATAAACCGAAGTAGAATTTACTGACGTAATATTAGGTACTGATTCCGCACTAACATTGCCGATTGGCTGTTTATAATCCTGTAGGCGGGTTTTTAGGTACGCACTTATTTTTTTGTTCCTTAAACTGACCAATGATACCAAGCATAATCCGATAGGCTGGGTTTGAAAAGACACAACAAACGCGCATCTTTGCGCTCAATTCCCAAGTAACTTCCACCTTTATTGAGTTAATAGTTTCGAATTTTTGGACGCCAATTGACAGTCGAGCTCAACAATGAACATAAATCACTCGCAATCTGGAAGATAAATTGCTATATTCGAGCTAGAAAACCCTCAACTCTGCAACTGGATTTTCGTTAAGTCTGAAAGTTGAGTTTGGACGATTTTTTTTTCAATTGCAATTTCCATTTCCAAGAAACCCACGAAACGATACCCTCCGAAGTGATTTTGTAATTATCGTAGTGTTTCGCGCAATCCCCGAATACTTAGCAGAAATGAAGGAAACCCTTTAATGGAATTATTGTTCTATTTTCGACCGAACTTAATCATGTGGTTTAATAACATGGCATTTGTCTTAAGTAAATTCATTTCCAGTTTATGCACAGACAGAAGTAACATTGGAAATTAAGCTCTGAAACTGAAGCTGAATGTTTGCTTAATTACCTTTGCATGTTGTGAGTTTACAGTGTTTGGAAGCCAAACAACCAAAACGAATAACTTTTGAGGAAGAGCTGGGAAACTATTTGGATCATAGACCTACATAATTTCCCTAATACTCCATGAATGTATTGGAAATACTCCCATTTATGCAGGATTGGGGCCTTCAATCAGCAAAACATCGAAGCCAAAGGAAGATGTGAGATTTGGCCTGATTGAAATGATCAGTGTGTTGGAAAATTCGTCTTCAATCCGCAACTTTTTGTTCGACTTGGACTTTCAACTGAACAGCACTGATAATGACAACACCATCGATGGCTACATTGAGATTTGCTTTCCATTAGCCAAATATCTGCAAACTCTGCACTGGATCTACATGGCTGCGATCATCATTGTGGGACTCGTGGGCAATTTTCTGTCGTTTTTGGTTCTGCTGATCAGCGAATTGAAGTTGCGTAGCTCCAGCTACTACTTGGCTGCCTTGGCGGTAAGCATCCAAATCCAACCGACTGAATTTGTTGTACGGTTTCTCTGTTTCCAGGCCTCGGATTTCGGCTTCAATCTCATTCTGCTCTTCAAAATCGTCAGCTTCAACGAAATCCTCAATCTCTTCAACGTGGAAGGTTTCTGCCAGTTCTTCACCTACTCATCATCAGTGTGCGCTTTCCTCAGCGTCTGGCTTACGGTCGGGTTTACCACCGAACGATTCATTGCTGTTCGATATCCGTTGCAACGCCAGTATATTTGCACAGTATCTCGAGCGAAATCTATAGTTTATGGAATCATCGGAGTGGCTTTGGTCACACAAATTCACATATTCTGGGTGAGTTTTCGATTTTTTTAGACGCTTAACTAAACCGACAATAAACACTTTATCTGATAAAAATGGCCTTTTCCAGTGCAAAAAACGCGTCAATATTTATTTGCTTTATAAAACGCAAAAACTGGCATTAATCTAAGAGATAAGAAGACACACGAACAGAAACGATAAAAAGAACAAAACACTTTCGATCACTAACATACAAAGACAAAGGAATTAGTACCAATACCGCGACAAAAATATACAAAGCGATCTGCAGACCCCTCTTGGACTACGGACATATACTCATGGCCAACGGAACAGAAAGGACAAAACGATATGTACAAACAACTGAACAAATTGCACTAAGACTAATAACACGAATAAGACACCCCCAAAACCCTCTGCACAACCCTTCCAACCAACTACTATACGAACGCACAAACATGATCAAAATTTCGGAAGGACTAATACACTTACAGACAAAATGGACAAACAACCCTCACAACTGGACCATACTGAATCCCCTTTGCCTAACAAGACGGGCAAAACATTCCCGTTTACGTACCCCAACAGATACTTTACTGGAACACCTACAAACGCAACTGAACTAACGACTAAGACCTGTTTGTTTTGTGGGCGGGAATTTTTTTTTTGTCACTGATTGAATTACACCAGTGTTAGGAATAGGACTTAATTTTAGAATAAGCTAGGCTAAGACATATATGTACTACTCAAGGGCAGAAAGACCGAAAAAAATTTCGGAATTTTTTATGCAAGTTGAGGTTACAAAGCTCATAGAGTCTTTCGGGCACTATTAAATCAAATAAGGCGCTTCTTTCTAGGAGTTTTCGTTTTTCAGCTATGATTTTGTAAAGAAAACCATGTTGTGTTCCTCAGGAGCTAAAATGAGCCAAATTTCAATGTTTCGGTAGAATTTGAAAAATTTTGTTTTGCAAGGTCAAATTTCGAGTCTTGTGGGGTCTTTGAAGTTCTAGAATTTGGAGCAAGGCCAAATAACTGTAAGTTTTGAATTTCGAGTAATGATTTTTTTAGAGTGAACCGTGCTTGTTCTCCAGATGTAAAAATGAGCTTCGAGAAAAATTGGAAAATTTTTCTTTTAAAGTAAATATTTCAACAATTATAGAATGTACTGTGCTCTATCAAATGGTAGATCTCCCAATTGAATACAATATTCCGCTTTTGAGTTACGATTTTCTATATTAGACAGTGTCAGTCCTCGAAAATTTCACATGGGTTACATTGAAAAGGCCTTTAAAAATAAAAAAAAATTGGCTGTCAGAAAAAAATGTTTGCATACTAACCTCCATTCGACTTAATAGCTAGTGTTAGCCTAGAGGCTAACTATTTTGGTTTTTGAGTTAGACATTTCTTAAAGAGATCCTGCACGTTGAATAATTTTTAAATCGAGCGGGCTTTTAAGTTTTACAAAAAAACAAAATCAATTTTGTTTTTCAAATCAAATATTCCCAATTATAGAGGCTTATTTGCTCTATAAAATAGCAACATTTTCAGTAATAAAAGAATCGCTGTTGTCGAGGTATGAATTTTTAATTATAGCTATGCGTGTTGTACATATGCAAAAATGAGCAAACCTTTGAAGTTTTGCGAAATTTTTCCTGCAAAGTGCGTCGATAAATTTTTGAATTTTGTTCTAGTCAGAAATCTAAAATGTTGTAGATACTTTTGTGGTCTTTATATCGGCTTCCTGCGCCGCAAAGCCTTAGAAGTTTTTCTTTTTGAATTATGATTTTTTAAAGAAAACCGTTTTTGGTCGGCAAATTTTAAATAAGCCAAGATTCCAAGTGTCGGTAAAAATCACAAAAAATTCCCTTCAAAATTAAACCTCTCTTTATGCTCCATTTTATTCTCTATAGATGAATGCAACAGTAGTTTTGCAATTTTGATTTTCGAGTTAGGAATTTTCTAAAGAGACCGTACCTGCTTTGGAGTTTTTAAATCGGGCGGACTTTAACGTTTCAATAAAAATGTGAAATGTTCTTCGTTCAAATGAAATATTCCGCAATTATAGAGCCTTATTTGCTCTATCAAATGATAAAATTCGCAGTAATCGAAGAGATTCGGTTGTTGAGATACGAATTTTTAAATATAGTTACGCGTGTGGTACAAAAGGAGCTAACTTTTGAACTTTTTTGTTGACAGTTAGAACTTTTCTCCTGCAACTTTTACTTATTAGACCTCATAAACTGCTTTGTGCTCTTTAAAGCGAAATAATGCGCAAACTTCCAGCGGTTTTCCTTTTGGAGTTATGATTTTTTAAAGAAACCGTGTGTGCTTCTCAGTTGCTAAAATCAGCCAAGTTTCAACAATTTAAAAGCTTCGGTAAATTTTACGTATTTTTCGTTCTAAGAAAAAATCTCAATACTTATAAAGCATTTTGTGGCCTATAAATCAACGTAAGGAGCAAAGGCCTGGAAGTTCTTGTTCTCGAGCTATAATTTTTTAAAGAAAATCGTATTGGTTTCGCACCTTATAAAATTAGTCAAGACTTAAAGTGTCGGAAAAATTGGTCTTCAAAAGGAAAAACCTGCGCCGTATGCTCCCTTTAATTCTCCATAAACAGATGTAAGACACAATATTCTAGCAATTTTTCCTGAAAAGTGAAGTGAAGCGCAATCATCTAAGATTTTTTGTTATCGAATTATGAATTTTTAAACAGAACGGCGTCTGTACTGGAATTGAAAGCTTTGCCAAAAATAGAGTAAAACTGACTTTAAGACCTATATTTGAGAATTAATAGGGAATTTTCTGCTCTGTTATATGAGACAACAAGAAATTTCCCAGTCCTTGGGATTGTAAAGCATTAATTTTTTAAGGGTGCGTGTTTTGCCAAAATAAATTAATTTCCCAGAAGCTCTCTGTAGAGAAAACCAACTCTGGTTTTCTGTCTGCAAAAACAAATCATACTTTTCTTTACGCTTTTTAATTTTTCGACGCTCTTGATCTTTAAAAAATCTGTTTACAAACCAGTCAATGGTTTGCACTTTGCACTTTGTTTGGAAAATGAAACGTTTTTTTACGTTCAGGCTAATTTAGACGGAACCATTAATTAACACGCTAGAAATTCGACGAATCGGATGGCAGTGGCACATTAATGAGCTTATACTCACCCCCCAAGCTCTAAAAAGCTCGCAATTAGCCCTGAATCGATTCCAGCTTCAATGTGGCAGTATTCAAGATGAGACACAGAAAATCGTTTCACACATTTGCCTAAAGTTGTCCGGAAAAATAATTCTTGCAACGCGTCCAACATATGCAGCAACAAGTGCTTGTCTATAATTTTATAACTTTCGTAGATGTTAATTCCGAATTTTCTTAGATGGCTGGACTAACAAACGAGGACGGAAAATGGCCGGAATGTGACCTGAAACCTTACTATATCCAAATAGGAAACATTATCAACTGGATTGACACAATTGTAACGCTCTTAATACCGATGTTTTTGATTTTGATTATGAACATCAGCATAGCCAAGGTGGTGTTTCGCTCGCATAATTGGCGCTCTCCACATGAAAGAACGGTTCAAGCGGGGCGCATTTCATTCCACCATGTAGGCTCTCAGGTAAAGAACTAAAGGAAAAAATCAAAGCTGAATTTTACGGGAAATTTTGCCCATTTCAGAGCAGCAACTCGACAAGAAATTCCGAGCCGGAATATTCCAGTACCTTAACCAGACTGACGTCCGAAGATTTCTCTTTAAGACGTAAGTTTCTCTACAATCACTCCTGAAGACCGGGAGAAAAATACGATTTTCTTCCTCCAAGCGGAAATTGATATTTCATATTGCAGCTTCGCAGGCATAATTGAAAACTGATCGATTTCAGCAATACATAGTCAGGTGGAAGTGTAATGCAATATGAATTGAATCTGAAATTACTTCGATTTAATGGAGCAATTCAACGGCGTGTGGGCTTTTTGAGCGAAAAGTTCAAGCAAAAGCAAAAAAGCGCAAAGGTGCAAGTTGAGGACCCTTTATTTTGCAAAGTTTGAGCGAAATAATGCAAGAAAGTGCTAATCACTGTATCAATAGTGAACATTTTTAAAGAATATAAGTTTAGAAGTCACTTTGCTCTTGTTTATCGACATTTTTATTACCAGCTTAGTTTCGTACAAAAACCAAATTAGGTTAAACTTTCGGATTGGAGAGAATTTTTGAAATATTTTTTCAGGGCACAGACAAGCACGAACCAGCAGCCTGCAGGTGCAACACAACATCAACAAAATGCTCCTACTTATATCGTCTGTATTTGTCGCTTTGAATCTTCCCAGGTAAGCTCACACAATATTTTTTATTTACCCGTGTACATCAAAAAAGTTCCATCTGTTTATTGCTTTTCTTCTGCTTATAAAAAGGTAAATCGACGAGAGTTTACATTTAAACTGCCGAAAAAAATTAGGAAAAGTTGGTTTTCCGAGCGAAATTGTTGCAATATGTGGGCCGTTCTATTCTCTATTAACTAGCGTAAGTGAGAAATGTCTAGAAATTTTAGTTTTCGAGTTATGAATTTTTTAACGAAAACGCTGTTTGTTTCCCAGCCTGATTCAAATAACCGATAAAAAATTATTTTTATTAAATTCAATGTGCAAAATTCAGGACTTGTAGAGTAAGAGCTCTACGAAACTGTCCAACCGGTATTTACTTAAACTTTTCCAGTTTTGAGTTTTGATTTTTGAAACGAAACCCTATGCGCTCTGCAAATGTTAAAGTGAACAAAGTTTCGGTAAAATTCGGGCATTTTTTTACAAATTAGAGTTTTCCGAATCCACCGAAATTTTTGGGCCTGGAATAATGTGGAACCTTCCAATATTAATCATTTTTGAGTCAATATTTTGTTAATAAAACTGTGTGTACCTCAAGGGTTGGAATGGGCCCCGCTCAACAGTTGCGACATACATTGATAAATTTTGCTTTCAAACTGCAAATATCAGTTCTGGTATAGCCCTTTATGGCTAATAAATCAGCGTAAAGGTCAACAGCCAGGGAGTTTTTAAACTCGAAAAGAGAGTTCAAAATGACCCAAGAATCAAAGTTTGGCCAAAAATTGTAAATAAATGTATTAAATTTGAACTATTCAGGACTTAGAGTAGTTGCTGGTATTTGAAACTGTATAAGGAGTATTTGCTAAGACTTTCTTTTTTTGAGTTAGGTTTTTTTAAAGGAAACCATGTGTATTCTGCAAAGGTTAAAGTGAGCAAATTTTTGAAGTTTTAGTAAAAATTGGGACATTTTCCCTATAAAGTAAAGTTTTTAGGCTTCATAGCGCCTTTTGTGCTCTATAAAATGCAATAATTTTCAATCTTCCAGGATGTTGCGCTTTGGAGTTATACTTTTTTAAATAAAACCGTATTTGTTCTTTAGAGATTAAAGTGAGTACAATATTCGAAGCTTCGCCAAAAATTGAAAATAAACGTTTTAAAACTGAACAATTTAGGACTAGTAGAATAATTTGTGCTCTCTGAAACTGCGTCACGGGAATTTTTCTAGACATTTCCATTTTTGAGTTACATTTTTTTTAAAATCACCTACAAAACATTTTCTACAAATTGATTAAATATCCAGACCTTATTTTTTTTAAATGAAAAGCCCTGTACATAATTGATCAATTAAAAAACGCAAATTGTTCTTGTTAAGTTATCGTTATATTATATAGGAGACAAGGTTTCAATTTAATGAATTAATTATTTAAATTAGTTTTTTTTAGTTGACGATGACTCAATTTTTCCTTTTTATCCACAAAAATGTAATTTATTTTCATTTCAACGGGCAGAATACAATCAGAAAGTTTTAAGTTCTGTTGGCTTGCTTTGGGACAACCTTAATATACAGGGTGTTTCAGCTAAGTGGTATCTGAAGCCAACTAACAAAAATTAATTTTTCTATTTCAATTTAAATCAAGTATCTACTGAGAGTGCATTGCGACGCAAAAAAAACTTTAAAATGCAAAATACAAATCTTGGATATCTTGCAGTTTGGGAACGTTTCTTCATTATCTCTAAATTGCATAAAAATGATGAAATTTTCAAACATTTCAGCTACGTTCTTCGCTTAGTATTCTTCTTCGGATATTGGAACGATAATGTGGTGGAATCGTTCTGGTGTGCACATCAACTGTCCATGCTTCTATATTACACCAATTTTAGCATAAACTTTCTATTGTATGCCTTTTATGGCAAATCGTTTCGAGCTTGCTTGTACAAAATGTTTAGGGATTTATATAGTAAACTGTGGTTTCATGTTGTTGTGTAAAAACATGTAATTAAATGGCATATTTTTGAAGACTTATGTAATAAAATGGTTTTTTATTTAACCCGATCTCACAACGTTTCCGGTTCCATTGTTAAATTAAAAACAGATTATAATTTGAATCTAAATCCGGTCAATACGAGCTACATTTGAGCCCAGCAAAGAGTAAAAGGAACCTCAACCAGTTTGAAATAGGAAACTCCGATTAACAACAAAGTCCGGAAATTTCAGACATTTAACTAATTTCCAACAAACAATGCTGATGAGCTTGCGTGGGTTTAAACCCAAACAAAAGGGAAATACACTTGAAAAAAAAATCGCGATTTGCGATGGTTTTCAACTAATTTCCTTGTGTTCAATTGTCCGAAAATAAACTCCAACAAGCACCCTTGGAAAGTCTTCTCGGTCAAATCGATATTAGCACACAAAGAAAACGGTATTCCGATATTCACGACTGTTGTCTTTGGCGCGGTTCAAATCCTTTAATGCCCTCAGAGGTAAATAGTTTTAATTTATGTCACACCGAGCCCTAGTTACTAAACAAACCGCTCCGATGTGAATTAGAGGCGAACGAAAAGTTCCCGGCCTTAGGATTTTTGCAGTTGTTTTATTGGAGTCGCACAAAGCGACAGAATTACAAATTCTGGCCAACAAAGCCTTGCAAAGTGGTTGGCTCCAGTTGAAAAGTTCGCGAGTAAAACGGCTTCTTAGCAACTTACCTTCGTTTTTCCCGATCCAGTCGGCCCGACCAGCATCAAACCATGTCGAACCACCGTGGTTTCGTACAGTTGGATCACCTTCCTCACATAGTCTAAAAGGCAGACGATTTTTTTTAAATTCCACTTTTAACGGTTAAAAAGACCGCACCCTTAACGTCCTCTAAGCCTAAAGCAAGGCACGAATTCCGAATCGCCAGCTCTAGAGCTCCGTAATCCACAGCTTCTTCCACCATTCGAGGAAACAAATCCGACACTATGCCTGCAAATAAATAGTCCCTCTCCATGTGAAAACGGCGAAAATTCCATTCGCTTTCTACCATTGAATAGCTTCAGATCGTCTTTGAGGAACTTTGGGACATTCACATCTCTCAAGGCTCTGAGGCAGATTTGTCTTTCGTCCATATTGGGGTTTTCTCTCTTCAGGTTTCCTGCCACGGAAATCACTGTTTTAACTGCTCGCATTCCAAAGTCATAATGATCCTGAAACCCACAAAATTGTAGATTTTGCTCAAACACAAAACACTCAGTTTATTCGGATTAATCAATATTTCTCCACATTAATTGAGCAAAATCAAACTGATCCAATTAGTTTCCTCACGATTTTATCTTGAAACCTCCATATAATTAACCACGTGTAACCATTAGATATTATTTATTCTCCGCACACGTTAAGTCCAAATGAGCGGCGCTTGTTCGGGGGTTTGTTTAATACAAACCAGCCAGAAAAAAACCTCCAATTACGGCGCACTGAAAGCAATTTACAAAAAATGTAGCAGCCTGTTTGCTCAATATTTATGCAACAAGGGCATGAAAGCTCAAGTTTTTGTTTGTGCGGAATCCGATTCCACGATATAATATAAACGAGCTGAAATTCCAGATGCTTTGCCAAGGAAATTGACACGAAACTATTCGCTATTGAGTTTCTATGCTTCAATGATTTACATTCTTAATAAAACGAAACTTCCTTTTTGGAAAGTCGTCCAAACTAAGCAACAAATGGCATCGAACAACAACTAAAATAATTTAGAAAATCCAATTAAAAGCTGCAGCAGTTAGCAACATCCCCTCGTAAATAAGAAAAGCGCAACAAGGCCGGCGATTTCCGATATGTGGTTCTCACTCTTGACCACGGCGACTACTCTAAGCAAATACGTCCGTCTACTACCGGGTGCGCTCAAACTGTACCTTACACTGTCCAGTATTCGCAATAAACTATCCAATAAATAATTGGAAAATTCGATTCAATAGTTGACTAGACCAACAAAAAGTCATCTCAATCTAAGACAAATTTGCTGTTTACCTGCGAGCTTAATTGTTCAGAACTCAGCTTGAAAGTGGTGGTGATTTTATTGGCCAATTGCTTGGCGTTGCCGAACCCGAAGGAAAACAGGGAAATTTCCGCAATCAAGCTGTAGTTGGGTACCATCATGGAAACTGGCCGGAAAAGCGCCTTCAGGTTGTCTGGAAGTTCCGTCCGGCCCGCATATCCTGCAATCCAGTCACTCTTAAACAATTGCCTAGGTTTTGCTCTTCAATCGAACCGGGATTCATGGTGATGAAAACGGCACAGGATTCTTTGAGCATGATTTCCGAGCCTTCAAACAGGAATCGGTCCAGCCTGGCTTGTTGGGCCTTCTGAATAGTCGTTATCTGCTGGGCGACTACAGATAAAACCTGGAACCGATTGGAATCAAACCAACTCCAGCAGGATGGATTAGGTGCAAAACCGCGCACTTCTATATCAATGCGATTGAACTCGTCGAAACAAGCCCATGCTCCTGAACTGGCCAGTCCCTTGAAGAACTTGCCCATAGCCATAAAATCCAGTTGATCCGAACAGTTGAAGACCACGCATTGAATAGCGAAAGCCTTCGCCAAGTCCTTGGTAGTTTCAGTTTTGCCTGTGCCTAAACCGGGGATTTTAGCTGCAAAAGTTCAAGTTTCTCCTTCCAACCAACCTGCTGGCCCCGCAGGGGCCCCACCAAATTTCAAGTGCAAAGCCCCAGTTAAAGTGAGGTAACATCGATCAGTCAGCGGCGTAATTACCAGTCGGCCACTATTTCCTAGATATTCGTAGCCGTAGCTGAACTCAGCGTTCACTGCCCGTACCTTCATTTGCTGTTCCACCCAGTAGTATCTGGAAAAGTGTCAATGAAGTACTTGCCTGCCAAAGGAAATTTCGAAAATATCCTCACCTCAACTGGCTGATCCAATCAAAGTCGTTGGGGCTATTAATGTTCAAGTCGACCAAGTTTTGCGTAACATCCCTGGAATGCACCTCAATAACAATCAGAGCCGACAGGATTTCCCGTTGCAGGAAACTCAAGCTGCCTTTCACCAGGCTTCTTAGAGCGTCCAGATTGACGATAACGACTTCCTCTTGGAATTGCGCTAATTTACTCTCTTTTATTGCCTGTTCGACTCCAGCAGTCCAGAATGCCTGGCTGCAAGCTATAACGACTTGTCCAGGCCAGCAAAGCACCCAATCTGGATTTATACGAAAAGTTGGGGGAATTTTCGCCCAAGTCGAGAAGACCTGGCAAACCTTTTCGGCTTTTTTCCTCCATATCGGCCAGGGAATTTCCCAGATTAATGCGCACAGTATTTCGCATTGTTCCCTCCACATGAAGAAGCCAATTTTCCACATTTCCAGTCGGGTACAGAGGTGGCACCAAATCGACGCATTCTTCTTCGGCCGAGAACATTTGCGTAATGCGCAAATCGTCTTCAAAAGTAAGCTGAAAAACATGCATATGGTTTTTGAGATATTGGGCTTTTTTCATTGCTCTTGGAGCAAATTTCCTCAAATGTCCACTGAGCCTGTTGAGAACCCAACGAAACACTCAATTCCTCATTACATACCCGGGCAATGTTCTCAAAGCACTTTCGCAGATGAGGCTGGACGGCCAGAGGGTTTTTGGCCTGGGAAAGGATTTCCAACAGTTCATCGTCGCTGAGAAAGTACAGTCGCGGAAAAGTGATCCTCTTCGTCTCCAAGTACTCAGATAGGCCCTTCTGAACCACTTGCAGAATGTGATTGGCGTCCTTCAGGCTTTCCAACAGTCTTCTATCGCCGCAGTATTGGATTACCTGAAGGAAAAATGTTTCTGAGGCTTTATTATTTTGATGAACATAAAAAGCAACCAATAAACCAATAGCGACTTCAAATATAAATAAAAGATATCAAATAAACAGCCTACAAATTATACGTGAAACTGACCTCTTCTGCATTTTCCTGCCGATCATTTTCAGTATGATTTTCGACGCTTACAAGCGCTCAATTTTTTACTTTTCTGTTCCTAAAGCCGTTCTTAAATCGTTTTAAATTCAATTTAATTTCGAAAATTACGGCTCACAGAACGCCACTGCCTAGAGTTAACATAACTCTTAAATTGTATATACTTTCCTGACTGTGTTTCAATTCCAAATCAAAATTAATTCCTGGGTTTCAGTCATTTATTGTCTTTATTTATCAATTAAAATAC
>NW_026017110.1:6251047-6280259 GCF_020466585.1 Dendroctonus ponderosae | reverse complement strand
TATTTATCAATTAAAATACGTTTCGGTGTATTTTTCCACCATCATCAGTTTTTATGTGTAGCGTTGTTGCTGCTTTAAGCCTTGGCATACATTTTCTCTTACATAACTCTTAAAGATATTAAAATTTAAATGAATTAATTATTTTTATTTAAAAAAAATAGATTACAAATCAAAAGCACTCGTATTACTATACAGGGTGTCCCAGTTTTTGTGATCAGGACTCAAAAACTAATCGTAGTCTAATGCATGTATGAAGGTAAAACAGATGTGAGCGTGAAGCGTGGAATCGAGTTGCTATGGATAAATTGTTCGATTTTTGAGGACTTAGAGTCTGTTGGAAATTATTGCAGGGAGTATGTAACTTAAAATAAAAATAAGAAATGTTCGAAGAGGAACTTAGAGAGTTTTTTTATTTATTACACTTTTCCTTAAATTTAAACCCCATATATTAAACATTATTGGGTTTCAAGGCAGTTGGGCTTTTGGCTATTCAACGGTGGTAAAAGCATATTTTAATTCCGACTAGTTTCTTTCCACGAAATTTCTTAAAATTCGTTTTATAGATTTTCTTACTTGAAATCGCGCTTTTTGAGTTTTGTTTTGAAATCTTTTCAAAATCAACTTGCTGCAGAAGTAAACCTTGATTGCGTGATAGAATGGACCTTTCGCTATTTGGAAATATCAAAAGCGCTCTTTTATATCTTCTGGAATTCTCGTAATGTTTTTTTTTTAATGTCATTTTGGACCAAAGTCTGAGCTTCCGAAAAGGTTCCGAAGCCAAGTCTGAGTTTGAAAATTTCTCCAAATTAGGTGAAACCTGCCACGAAACTCCAACTTTTCAGAGTCATAGGGCAGATTTTTCTCTGTTCAATGGTAGTAAAAGTATATTCCAAACGCTGCCGGTTTTTTCCTAATAATTTTTTTGAAAGGCGCGCTGTGGATTTTTTTGCCTGAAGCTTCCCTTTGCGAGTCTTGGTTTGAAAATTTGGGAAAAGCCAGCTAAACATCCTTTTTAAGTAAAACTTTACCGTATTATATAATGAAGCTTTTTCTATTTGTAAAGGTTAAAAGCGTTCTTGCACCTTTACGGTATTCCTCGTAAATAATTTTTTGAAAACAGGTTTTAGAGATTTTCTTGCCTTGCAACAGCCTTAGGCAAATCGTGATTTGAAGATTTCTCCAAATCATGCTAACCCTGCCCTCGTTCTTAAACTTTAAGGCGTTATAGAGCCTTCTCTACTCAGTAGTAGGAAAAGTATTTTTCAATTCGCGCTTTGTGAGTTTAGTTTTAAACATTTCTCAAAATCAAGCTAAAAGAACTGTACAAATAAAAGTTGCGAGCAAAAAATTAAAGATTTTGCTCAATTTAGCGGTGGAAACAGTGTCGTACCATCATGATCAGTTTCTTTGTAATTAATATTTTCAAGTGCGTTTTGCATATGATCTTGCCGGGAAATGGCTCCAGTCAACTATGATTTTGAAAATTTCTCTATATCATGCCAAACCTGCTATCGAACTCAAACTTTGAGGCGTAGTAAGATGGAGTCATCTCTATTCAATGGTGGCAAAAGTATTTTCTAGATCCTGCTGGTTATTTTGTACATTTATTTTAAATACGTTTTTGTGTTTTAAGAGTAAGAATTTTTGCAAATTTGTCAACATCAGGCTAAACATGTTGTACAAATAAAATTTGGTAGCTTCACAGACGAGACTTTGCTCTATTTGAGGGTGAAAAAAACGTCGTACCATCTTCAATGGCTTTTTGAAAAAAAAAATTTAACGAATTTTGCAGAAGTTCTTGTGCCTTGTATAAACTGGAATCAGCAAATTTCTGTATACCGTAGTTTTGCAACAAACAAGCTTCAGCTCTGAAACGGCATTCTAAAATTCAATTTTTTGTCTATTTTACCTTATTACTTATTACTATTACTTATTGCAACGATGCTGGCGACTGAGCATTTATCTACAACTTTTTTTAAATTATTTGCTTACTACTTAGTAGTGACATAAAGCGATGCAATTTTCAATTGCTCTGAAAAGTATTTAAAAGGCAAACTCCCACTTACATTGGGAACATCCAGGGCGTTTCGCATAATCCTCTTCCAGGTACGTTCCATTGATTTATATTTTTTGCTTTCAACCGGTAACTGTTTGGTGATATCGTCGCTGGTAAATATCGGCTCCAAATACATCCACTGCCTAAATAAAAATGCCAGCCATCGGCCATTTATTTCAATCTCCGCCAACGCAAAATGCATATAAACAATACACTTACTTCTGAACGTCCATCCATTCCTCAATGACATCGGCCGTAATTCGCAATTTGTCTTCCCACTGATCGATTCTTTCCTCGAAGGGACCCTTAAACGGACTGAACGATAACTGCTGAGTTAACACGATGTGGTCATCCAGCATCTGCTGTTGTTCTTCGGAAATTTTCATTATGTAAGTGCCTGTTAAAAAAAATCGATAATTTAGGTCTTAACCAGCCAGCATTTGGTTAGCAACCAGTGTTTTTGTAAGGCTGGATATCCAGGCAATTCTCCTCCCAATCAGCAAGCATTTTCTCCAACGTCTGCTCAATTGTGTACTCCTTGGTGGCCATTTCGGCCACGTTTTTGATGTCTTCAGCGTGCGCTTCTATTCCCAAGCTCAACATGTCGCTGAAGGTTGTTATAGGAGTCCACGCCAAATCCACACCTAAAAAAACTGGAAATTGTTGTCCAAATATTCCACTGACCTGTTTTCCTTTTGCCTGTTTCCTCAGAAAGTTTCTCCCAGTGTCGCTGCCTCATTCCAGGATTCCTCAGGGATTGGAGCAGAGGAATCATAGGCTTAAAGTCGTCGATTTGGTTCCTGACGTCCACAGCTACGTTCTGGATCGCGAAAAGATTACACAGGAAAACGGGGGAGTTGAGAAAATCCCTACCTGAACAGCTTCAATGTCTGCAAACACCCGAATCAAGCGCACCATCATTTTGTACATGTCGGTCACTGTTCCTTCCACAGTTTCAGCATCCACGTTCACTATCGGGTTGTCCATCCACATTTCATGCGAGCGCAACCAATCTAGAATCAGCTCAAATGCCACTTTGCTGGAAACAAATTTGGCTTAAGTCCCAACCAGAGGCAGTGATCCAGAGGTTCTTGTAGGGCTCAAACTCCTTAATCAGCTTGGTGAGATTGTCGAATGGAACCACTTGTGCACCGAACATTTTCTGCCGCTGATTCAACAGTTGGCCGAACTCTTGAGCTTCCTTCATTGCTTTCCAGACCTTTCGAATTTCCTGGGCGTATTCATGTGTCTGAAAAGGCGCAGCATACAAACATCACGATTTTAAGAAGACCAAATGACTGAACGTTACCTTGCTCACATCCCTGTATCCAGACATACTAACAACTTGAGTGGTCAGCGTGTCGATGCGATCATTCAACGTGAATTCGTCGTTCAATTGTAGCTTGTAGTAGCGTTCCTCCTCCTCCTTCAGGAACTTGTCGGCTACATCCACTTGCTGGTAGATCCGCAACGGCCAGCCGATGGCCTCCCATTTGTTTTCGAAATCCTCATTGCCCAGAGCGTACCAAAAATGATCCAGAACATCATATTCCTGGAGGGGAAAATGTGGGAAAAATCCTCCAAAACTGAGTAAGCTGGCAACGCACGAGTAGATATCGTTTGCAGGTTTCTTCCAGCGACTTAACCGACATGGGAATGGTTTCCATCCAGTCCCGAATCTCAAAGATATGCTCAATGCTTTCGGGTTTAACCGCAAGTTTCACCATCACGTTCTTGTACTCTTGCAGCAGCTGCAAAGGGAGCAAATTGTAATATTAAAAAATCGTTAAAAGCTCCTAAGTACGTCTTCAATGCTTTGCTTCATGCGAGCCGAGAAAAGATCCAGCAGCTTGTTGATGATCTCCTGCCGTTTGTTGATCAAGAACACCCGCAGATGGTCAATTTGAACGTAAAAGGGCCCAATGAATATCAGGTTGGGGAGCGTTTCTTCCAGGCTCCTCTTAAGGCGATGATGCAGCGATATATCTTCTTTCACTTCAGCGGCGGTTTTTGAGTCAATTTCATAATTCCTTTTAAAAAATGCGGGTTTTCTTCGAGTCCTAACCAAGGGCTCAAACAACTCACTTGATATAGTCAGAGATGATTAAACTATACAGATTAACATGAACATCAAACTCTTTGGCGTACGCCCTCAAGGGTATGCAAGCCTTTTCATAGGCGAGGAGGAATCGATTTCGCACATTGCAGACCTCTTCAGCAAGCAGACCGACAGAAGAGAGGCAAAGGTCGGGGGGGAAACGCAAATTGCTCAAAAGCAACGGGTGAACTTGTCTGATTTGGTGCGTTTGTGTCAGAGCTTCGTCGAAGAGCTTCAGAAGAACCTCCTAGAACAGCCCCTTAACAATCGGCGATAAATTCACCGATCTTCTCTATCTACCGCAAAGGATTCCGGCGTCGTGCTGTAGAAGGCGCCGCTTTCGTCCATCCTCAATTGCAAACTAAAAAGGGGAGCAGCCTGTCCCATAAAAGGACTATTCAGCAGGTCTTCGCCCCAAACAAAGTCATCCTCCACAGAAAGACATGGCCAACAGGGCGTTTCAACCAGGCTAATGAACACTTGCAGAGTGTTCTCCACTAACAACCTCAAGGTGTACTGAAATGGCCAAAAAACAATTAAAATTTGCCCTTTTTCTGGAAAAAACGACTAGAATTACGGATAAAAATTAAAAGGTAAAAAATAATCAACGGTGCGTCATACGTTGGCAAGTTATGAAACAATTTGTTCCTGATCTGTTGACTAAAATTCTAACGTTTCTTGAAGTCATTTATTTGAGTTTAACGATTTTATTTAGAGATTTTTAATTTAAAAAAATGTTTCTTCTTCCACTCAGAGGAAAAAGAGTATTGGCTAAACCTTAACGATTCAAGACAGTGGAATTGTAAATTTAAGAGTCAAACTAAAGGCAAAATAGGAAAAAACCCGAGCAAACAAAAAGAAAAATGAAAACCCTAAAACAACTCGGTTAAAATAAAGCATACCAGAAGAAAAATCGCCACAAATATATCGAAATTAAATGGACAGAAGCCCGAAATTCAGGCCAGTTTTTCAAGCAAAATACCAAACAAATGAGAGAAGGAAATAAAGAACTTAAGTCGAATCACGACAGGCAAGTTTCAATTCAAACTGCTGGAGGAAAATGAAGCGCAAAAAATACAGGAAATTGAATAACCAGAAACTTTTAAATGGAGTTTTTGTTTTAATGGGGTTTCACCAACAAACGAAGCACAAATTCGAATTTAATATTCAAACTGACTCTAACCATGAAGTTCACTTACCTGCATTCGATACTTGACCAACTCCATGAACCGATTAAGCTTCGAGATTTCGTATATTTTAAAGTTCTTTTCGTTGATATCGAACCAACCTTTCCCTAGATCTCCTATGCACATTCGAATGTTAAAAACCAGCGTTTCCAGCCAGTTATTCTTCAACTGTTTCAAAGCCTAAAGCAACATTAAAAATCTTCGTTAGAAACGAAAAAATACATATAAAATACTTGGTAAAGATTTCGTTTTAATCCATTAACGGTTTTTTATCTATCCATTAGTAAATACAAGACTTTGATGAACAAAGTATGGGTTGATTTTCTGGAAAGTTTTCCGGATTTTCCCAGCTGAGAATAAGGAAATATCGATCCTCCTTTAAAAAATCGAATCTTCAAAACTGAAGCAAACAGCAATTTGAAATTTTGATCTCCTTTAGAAGATTTCTGACTCTACAGATGCAGAAAGTTACAGAAAATCATTCGTAATCCTGATTTTTGGTAGCTTAGTCAATGCCAGCCTCAAAATGTTTGTACTCATCTGCGCGCCCTACTTTAAAACATGGTATCTACAAAACCGAACAAGTAACAATTTTAAATTATCTCCATCTTTAGAAGATTTGTGACTGTACAAATGTGGAAAGTTTCATATACATCAACACAAATCCGGATTTTTGTAAGCTTAGTTAATACTAATCTTAAAACGGACAATCCTAATCAAAGGCGTGTGCCACTTTAAAAAATCAGATCTACAAAACTAACACCAGCAGCAATTTCACATTTTTACTGCCTTTCGGAGATACTTGAGTCTACATATACAGAATGTTTAATAAAAATTAACTTTAATCCTGATTGTTGCCATATTAGTGAATATCAGTCTCATAATCAACTGCACTTTCATCTCTAAAAACGGATATCTTCCAAACTGAAACCTCTAGCAGTTTGAAATTTTAAACATCTTTAGAAGATACTCCACTCTCCAGATGCCAAAAGATTCAACAAGATAGGCAGAAATTCTGAATTTTTTCAGATAACTAAAGATAAGTCCCAAAATAAATGTTTTGTGGTCCCTTCCTGTGATCCCTCCTTAACAAAATGGTTCTTTCCAAGAAACGCGAGTAGCAGCTTGAAATTCTTATTATCGTTAGAAGGTACTCTATGGATGATGAAAGTTTCATTAAAATTTCCCGAAAGCCTGATTTTTACCAGCTCAGTAAATACTAGGCTCGAAATTAAAGTTCCTAATAAACTGCGCTTTTCCCTTTAAAAAATCGCATCTTTTTAACTACCGCATTTGTAAACTTTTCACAGTTTTTGGATCATTACCCGTAACTGAACATTTTCACAAAGTTTCACCTAAATTGATAGGAATTCTATTTTTTTCCCAGCTTATTAAATATCAGCCTCATAATGGATGTTTAAAATTAACTGCCCTCTGCCGTTTAAACATAATTCGCATCTCCCCCACTAAAACAGGTATCAACTTAAAAATTTGCTCCTCTTTAGCAGAAGCTTTTCTCTAATGAAGCTGGAAGTTTCATAGGAATAGTCTGGAAGCCTGATTTTTGCTAACTTACTAAATTTCAGCCTCATAATGGAAGTTTTATCTTAAGTGCGCTCTATCGTTTAAAAATTCGCATCTCCCCTCCTAAGGCAAGTATTAACTTGAAAATTTTCTTATGTTTAGAATATACTTCAGTCTAATGAAGTTGGAAGTTTCATAGAAATTGTCAAGAATCCTGATTTTTTCTAACTTTATAAACTTCAGCCTCATAACGTACGTTTTAACTTAGTTGCGGTCTAGCGTTTAAAAATTCGCAACTTCGCAACTAAAGCAAGTATCAACTTGAAAGTTTTCCCATATTTAGCAGGCACTTGACTCTAACGAAGCTGGAAGTTTCATAACAATCATCGAGATTCCTGATTTTCGCCAACTTACCAAATAGTAAACTTCGATCTCATAATTAATGTTTTGCTTTACTCTCTCTTGCAACGGCGCACGGCTAATCAGCCCAGAAAACTTTTCATCTAATATATACAGGGTGTGGAATTAAGTTTGCCCCAAATGACAGATAAAAATAATATGCAAATGCTGCTACTGGGAATTTAAAAAATGTATGGAAACGCTTTAAGAACTAGCTGAAACTTACAATGCTGGACGTTTGGTTTTGAATAGTGTTAAATTCCTCCAGAGTGACATACTTGGCGCCATAGCTGGAGGTGAAAAGCGACATTTGAGCCACTTTCAAGCACTCACCGACCACATAAGACATAGCCAGATAAGTTTCTGGTACCACGTAGATATTGTACCAAGCAAAAAACGTTTTCTTCTTCAAAAATTCGCTCGGGCTCAGCTCAGTATCGAATTTTCCTGCAAAAAGTATGTTTGTTTGTTTGAACTTTCATATTGCCTTGATGAATACTATAGACTAGGGAAGTCAACGATTTTTCAAATGTGAAGAAATCGTATTCAGTTTCACTTTGAATTCGTTTGAATTCCAGCTCGCCGATGGTTCTCTGATGGTTCAGCAATACCTCGTCTTTAAGCTGAAATTAAAACCGAAATATGCTCGAATAAATCGTCCAAGCACGCAACACCGTAACCAGTCTTGCCTTATGAAAATAGTCCGTGTAAAACATGGCCTTTCCTACTTTGGTGCTTTTAACCAGATCAACGATTCCTTCCAGCATTTCATCAGACATGGTCGGAGTGCCGGTTAAACTCATGCAATCCATCACAAATTCGCATCTATTGAAGCAAGCAAGTGAGACTTGAGTTGAAAAGAAGAAAACTCTAATACCTGATGACTTCTTCACATTTCTTCCGCAATGCAATGGCGGATATGATGCGATTGGCAAAATTCACCGGATCCTCAGCCTTCATCATTAGAAGCAATTTGGGCAGGAAAAACGTTCGTTTCAAGCCATCCAGAGTCATCACCTTCCATAGCTTTTTCTTTGGCTGATAGTCCAGAGCGGCAACATGGACCCAATGGAAGAGCCGATCCAGATCGAAGCTGGAGCGGTTTTCCTCATTGACTTCGCTGTTGGGAACGAAAGCTGTGGCAGGCAAAGGATGCCTGATTCCGTCGATGATTCCATGTTCTATCCAGTTTTCTGGCGACCTGCAGATTTCAAGTTGAAGCCTGTAGATGATTGAGGCCGGTCAAAGGTGCTAAGAGGAAATTTGCCTGATATCGAATTCTTCGTCATCGAAAAGCTCCAGCGGAAGAAACGGCACCCATGAAGACAGCCCGAACCTTTCCATTGGCGAAGCGATTTCTTTGAAGAGAATTTGAATCGGAAGCAAATCTCTAGGCTTCACTTGCATGCGCTCTAAAAGGGTGTCGATGTTTTCGCCCTGGAACTTCGTCTCATCCACCTGTTAGGTTCCAAAAAACTTGGTCCACGTACCTGATACATTCTCCTTCTTCTTTCAATGGCCACATTTCGGGGCAGAGTTCGGGGATCCACCTCATGCTGGTGTTGCACCTTCGGCTTGAAAGTATCCACAGGGAAAGCCTAAGAACGTTATTCGAGTAGCATTTTCGACTTATTTTAAGCATGTAAATTCCTACTATGTCCTTATCGGCCTCAAAAGTCATCCAACGCTGAGCGGCCGCAAGCACAACTTTCTTTTGAGGCGCAACCAGCTCCATGAGAATGGGAGCGTATTTTTCCGTTTTCACTTGCCATATGAAGTTAAACTTTCTATTAACGCCTTGATAGATTTTCGTCAATGGGTCCGAATAGTTCGGATTGGTCAGCAGCTCGGCATAGTAGCCCCGTCCAAACTTTTTCTTCTTACCAATCACCGATGAGTCTTTGCCAAGCGGTTTATTGTTCATTTTTATCGGCAATCTGGCAGGATTTGTCAGATTTACCTGTTCGGTTGGTGCTTTTATTGTGTGGCATGTACACAATAAAACATATTTTCGAAAAGACTCTTTGGTTCTAGCGAGTGCAGCTAATTTCTAAAAGGAGTCCTCAACTCTCAAGAATTTAAAAATGCAATAGACTTAAAAATATTTTGGAAAATTTGTAAGATTTTGCTTCCTAGTGAAAGAGTTTCGAAAACATATTCGAATTTCTTAAATGGTTCAAACAAAATATATTAAAGATTGGCAATTACATTGAGCTCTCCCTCCAAGAGAAACGACAATATCTCTGTCTCTTTTGCCATGAAAGCTGCGGCTTTAGCCACAGAACACCTCTGAACTTTAGTTTTGGCCACAGGTTTCAGCTTTAGCGCTGTCAGTGCCACGGCCTTGTTAACCTCACATTTGCTTTCCTACCGGTTTTGTTTATTGATTGCACAAAGACTAAAAAAATACATGGCGCGAATTTTTCATTAATTTAATAATTGAACAAGCTATAATAAAAAAACATGGGCGTTACAATAGACATCAATGGCATTCCTGTGGATTTCCCATTCAAGCCCTACGACATCCAGAAAGACTACATGAAAAAAGTGATAGAATGCATCCAAAATGAAACTACTGCGGTCTTGGAAAGCCCGACTGGAACTGGCAAGACTTTGTCTCTGTTGTGTAGCTCGCTGGCGTGGCTGCAGCTGAAAAAGGCCCAAATTCAGGTAAATGTTCCAAAGCACGTCGTTTTAAGCAAAAGCTATATTGGGTTGTTATTTGAAGGCTCAACGATTTGCTAACGTAAAGAGCAGTTTCTCGAAAGGCACTGGCAATGCCGAATCCGCAGCTGCCTTAAGCAACTTCCTAGATGTGGACGAAAAGGCCCTTGGCCTGGCAAGTGGAAGAGAGTTTCTGGGCCTTCCCACAATCATCTATGCGTCCAGGTCAGGATCAAGATTTCTCCGATTTAACCATTTCTCGATCTTTTGTCTATTCTATGCCCAGAACCCACTCGCAATTGACGCAAGCAGTTCAAGAACTGAAGCGAACAGCCTACAATCACATGAATTGCTCAGTGCTTGGCTCTAGAGAGCAGCTGTGCATCCACCCAGAAGTGCTGGCTGAACCAGACCGAGCGGCCAAGCTGCATATGTGTCGTATGAAGGTTTCAACGAAATCTTGCCATTACAACAACAAAGTCGACCGAATGAAAGACGATCCTGAAATCTGCAATACACCCATTCTCGATATAGAAGACATGGTTAAATTGGGAAACAAACGCACTTTTTGTCCGTATTACATGACCAAGGAAAAGAAGCAAAACGCTGATATAATTTTTACACCCTACAACTATCTGTTGGATCCAGTTGCAAGGAAATCTTTAGGTATTTATTGAGTCGATGAATACCAATGGGTGCTTCTAATTCATCTCGCAGGTTTAAAGTTATCGAATGCTGTGATCATCCTTGATGAGGGCCATAATGTGGAAAAAGTCTGCGAAGAATCGGCCTCTATTGATGTAAAATCCAGTGACATCGCGCTGGCTATTGATGAAACAACCAACATCATGAAAATGGTATCGGAGACGCCAGCTTTATTCGATGAACTGCCCAGTAGCGGTAAAAATCACTGAAATTTGCTTCACACCCACATTACTTGAGCGTTTCGCAGGAGCTACAATGGATCCGGAACAATTAGCCAACTTGAAGATGATGCTGATCGAATTTGAAAAGGCCCTAGACGAAGTGTCTCTAACTAAAAGTGCTGGAGACGAAATTGCCCATTTTCCAGGCGATTTTATTTTCGAGTTGCTCGAAAAAGCCCAAGTAACCACCTGGCAAAGAATGTTGTCACAACCTGTTAATGTCCTGTGGAATTTTAGATTACATTGGCAAATTTTCAACCAATTTCTGGCCTTATCGACAGCATGATTCAGTACCTGACTGCCCAGAACGATGGTCCTTTTGCCAGAAAGGGCAAAGGATTGCAACTTTTTATGGATTTTCTTACAGTCACATTTAGTTCAAAGGGTAAGGAGTTTTTGCTTTAATCTAAAATCCACTAAACGCGCACAATGACGCCCACTAAAGTCAAGTGAATCGTTACTAGCCACAAAGGACAAGATCAAGCACTGCTATAAAGTGTATGTGAGGGAAGATGAGTCCAATGAAAAAGCTGGAAAACAGAAACTTAACACTTGGCTCAGTAAAGGCTCTATTAGTGGCCGCGGCAGGATTCTAAGCTTCTGGTGTTTTAGTCCGGGGTTCGGGTAAGTGCTGCCGCGAACTTACCTGCAGGTATGTAAAATTCCCGATAATTTTTTTCAGAATGGATTTTATCGTTTCACAGGGCATCAAGTGCCTCATTCTAACCAGCGGCACTTTGGCTCCACTCAAGCCCTTAATTTCCGAACTAGAGCTCAACGTAACAATCAGCTTGGAGAATCCGCATATTGTTACGGAAGATCAGATTTGCGTGAAAGTTTTAACTAAAGGCCCCGATGGTGAATCTCTTAATAGCAGCTTTAGAAACAGGTGTTAAACCCGCAGGATTTCATCGGGTTCTCATTTATAATGCGCAACAATTTTAGGGACAACCCAAAATACGTGTCCTCTCTAGGCAGAGCGATTGTGAACTTGACGCGAATTATCCCTAGTGGGTTGCTTATCTTTTTCCCCTCTTATCCCATTATGCAGAAATGTCAGACTGCATGGGAGGCCGAGGGAATATGGTCGAGCATTCTGGCTCAAAAGGCGATATTCGTGGAACCAAAGGGCAAAGAAGCATTCAGCGCCGCTATGACTGGTTACTACGAAAAAGTTCAAGATCCCAACTTAAAAGGCGCGATATTCATGGCGGTGTGCAGAGGAAAAGTGTCCGAAGGTTTGAACAAATTCAACGAATTCCTCGCTGTTTTTAACATTCCAGAACTTGTTTTGCAGGACTGGACTTTGCCGATGCTAACGGCCGCGCTGTGATTATTACCGGCTTGCCTTATCCACCCTTAAAAGATCCACGGGTTATCCTGAAAAGACGCTACTTGGATGCTTGCCACGCTCAAGACAAAGATGTCAGTAAATAGGCGGAGTTTTTTTTATTTTCTTAAAATTTCATTTTTTTTAGTATTTAACTGGGCAAACTTGGTATTCCCTTGAAGCGTCCCGAGCAGTCAATCAGGCTATTGGTAATCAAAGCTAAATTTTTCAAAAAACTATGTTTAACGCCGATGTGCTTAACAGGTCGGGTAATCCGCCATAGGCACGATTATGGGGCGATTTTACTCCTAGACGAACGGTTCAATGGGCTCCAGGTAAGGAACCAAATGTCCATGTGGCTGCGCAATCACATCAAAGTAGTGAATAAATATGGGGAAGTTATTCGAGACCTCAGTCAGTTTTTCAGAAAAGCCCAAAACGAGGTAAATATTTACTTATATTGTCTCTGAATTCGATGCTGATCTTGCATGGTTTTTAAGTTGCCAGCTCCCGTATCGAAAGCTCTGCTGCCGTCCGCAGCAGCGTTTGAGCTTCCAAAGTCATACAGCAAAAAAGGGTTCTTTGATTTTCCCGGTGGTTCTTCCACATCGACAGATTCTTTGAGTTCGCAGTCAAGTCTGTCGAGCGGGACTGAGGATTTAATACAGAAATACTTGGGTAAAGCTATTAAACAGCACTAGTGAAATGTTGCGAAACTGGGATCAATTTGCAGGATCAAGCGATAATCCGAATGGAACAGTAACAATACACTCAACAAAGAGGGACAACTGCGAAGTGCTGACGAATAAAAACAAAAGAAAAAAAATCAATCTCACTTACCGACCGCACTACTTGGACGCGATGGAACGAACAGACGCTCAACCGGATCATATGTCCGGAATAAGCGAATACGTCCTTATGGTACTTTTGTCCCTATTTATTTACTGGTTAATCTGCTGGTAGAAGGTTCTGAGTTGAACTTTCAGCATCGATCTTTTGCACTTGATTACAGGTAAAGTCGAAGCTGGGCCCGAATTTCGCCACTTTTGCCGAGCATCTGCGACAATATCACACTACTAGGAACATAGCAGCATTCATAGCAAGCGTGGATCCATTAATACCCCACAATCTTCGATACATTCTCAGTGGGTTGGATCCGTTTCTCAAAAATCCCCAACAGTCTGAGTATAGGAACTTTTTAAGACGAAATAATTTGGTTATTCCTGAGGATTTATAGTCGCAAATGGAGAAAATTATGTCTTTGTTTTTTATACCAAGATATCTTTGATGAATAAATTCGTAATTGTTTTTGTGGGTCAAATTCTTTAAGCCCCGCTGCAGAAACTGGTCTGTTCATAGAAGGTCGTTTTCGTTTTGCTCAAGACCGATTTCTTCCGTCGTCTCACTGCTATTGGAGCTTTGCAGTTGGTTCCAAGCGTACGGGACTCCATACTCAATGTCCAAACTCACCAATTCGTCGATCGTGGGGAACAAATCCTGCTGGAACATGATTTTCATTGTGTCTGTCAGGAACATGAGATTCAGCTTGATCAGAGCCTAAAAAAACTCGCTCTTAATCTAGTCTTTCAGCTGAAACTACAACAACCTTCTGACATGGTAGTGGAGTGTTTCCTTTGATATAAATTGTTGGGTTCTTAAAAATACATTCCAAGGGAATTTTCATGTTGATAACGTAAAAGCCAGTCCATTTACTGCCGATGTTGTAAAGGCGGTTTTCGTATGTTTGGTCCGTATTGAAGAAGACTTTGCCATCTTCGGGGGTGAACAGCTCCAAGTCTTGCCACAGATTCAAAATTAATCCTGCATTGCAAACATTGGGATGATTGATTATTCAACAGCTGCACTGCTTATTTACCCACTGCGGGCCCTTCGACGTACAGAACAAATGCATTTCCGTTGTCGATAACGAACCCAGTCAGGATGTCTTCGGGTTTTAAGCCTCCGCATTCAATATTCTGGTTGTGGATGGAAATGTTGCTAAACCAGTCCCTTGCGAGTTCCTTATTAGTCACAATAAGCAGCAGCCCTTTGTAGGTGTTGGGCACTTGATGCAAAACCAGGGCGGCTGATTGGGGGGATAGCAGATAAGCTTCCAGATTAAGCACAGTGTTTTTCTCCAACAAAACCCATTCTTTCAATGGGGATTTGGGCGGAAGGTTCGAAACTAAACCTGCCAGATTTATTTGGTCCACAGCCAGGGAGTCGCTTTCGGTCAGCTCTTGCAAGCCGCTATAAAACATTTAGAGGATTATAAATGCGTAGGAAAGATGGGCAATTCGAGTACGTATGAAAAATCCGACTTTCCCCCGAATGCAGTTGCTCCTTGCCTCTAAAGTCCCAAACGTTCTTCAACAGCGAGCTCAAATCATACGAGCAGTAGGCCAAAAACACGTCCCTTGCTTTCACATTGTCCTCTTCCTATAAGCAGCTTTTTTCATACTGATGCTGATGGTTCCGTTTCCAAATATTCAAGTCGTCCAGATTTTCTCCAAACAGTTTGGGCTGGGGGGTCACATTTTGGTAGCGCTGCTCCCCATAAACTTCCACCACGATCCTGCGGGTCTCTAAGAATTCCAACAGCTTAATTTTTGGCAAATTTTGCATCGGAAATATATGGGATTCCATAAAATGAATGGAATTGTTCAGGGGTTTTTCGATGGTTCTACAGTCTGCTATGCTGGGTATCGAGTATTTGCAGTAGATTTCAGTAAATCCACTGTCCTTCAGATGCTCTTCGGGAAAGTTTTTGATCGAAATCACTTTGATTATAAGGGGGTTTAGGTAGATTTTTTGAAATCTTGTTAGCAAATTTTCAACGTGTGGGATAATGAACGTTTTCCGCAGTTTGCTGATGGGGGTTTCCAGTTTAAATACTGGATCGACGTCGGTAAAGAAAATCTCCCCTTGCATTTGCAGAGTGAATTTTGCGGATTTTTTCTTTTTGTCCTCGGGTTTCTTCGCCTTTGCGCTGTTTTTCTTTGCAGTTTCTTGGGGTTTTATTTCACTGGCTGGATCGCAGGTTTTAACAAAGTTTCTGAATATTATGCGATCACTTGGAATACTTTCGTCGCATGTATAGTCAATCACATCATAAAGCCTATCTGCAATTGCAACAAAATGAGTGAGTCGAGGAAGAAACGCAGTTAAGACAAACCTGCAAAGTTACTGTCGAAAACCATTTTTGAAATAACGTCGGTTTTTTGGGCAGCAACATTTTATTCTGTTGCTGCATTTTCATCCTGCAAGGACCTTTTGGATGGGACCGATTTTTTGGAAATGAATGAGGCATTGCACTTGTCTAAGTACGCATTGATGAATCCCTGCTGGTCCAGATCGGTTTCTCGAATATAGATGGTATCAATTTTGTTGGCTTTAGCGCTAGAAGGCAAAAACCTCCATCAGCAGAGTCCGTTTTACAATCAAGAGATTTTCGAGTTTGTTAATGCAAATAGAGTAAAATTATCAGCTTACGCAGCTCCAAGCTTATTTTTCTCTGTATGAACGTGGAACTCTATAACAGCATTTCGAATTGCCATTAAATCGTCTATCGATAAGTCTTTCAAAGTGTGTTTGATGCAAACAGGAACGAAAGTCAACCCACTTTTAGCCACGGTTTTAAATAGTTTTGTTCCATCTGCAGTGTAGATCTGCAATTGATAAGAATTCTTATTTCTTCAGTTTATTCTGCTGGATTTTACTTTAGCGGCATTTTGCCAGCACAACACATCAATCTGATACGGTTTACATTTGACCGGTAAAAGCTGATACACAATATGGGCGAAAGAGCACGTCTTTTCCAGTCTGAGCACATACGGAGGATCAGGAATCTGCGGCTGAGCCATTTTGGGCTCTTTCGCTTTGCTCTTCTTCTCCTTAGGGTGTTCTTTGGCCTTTAGGGAGAACGCCAGAAGGAATTTAATGGTAAACTCGATCATGGTGTCATCAATTATAAATTTTTTGACGCTCAAATTCAATTTAACAGGTGAGTTTTGGTGTCGATTTGATTTGATGTCAATATTTTTAATTCTAACGCGGAAACGGTTGTTAGTAGCTTTTGTAATTTGTAAGTGAAAACAATCTTCAGGCTCGCTCTAAAGCAGCAACAATGTCCTTTGATTTTTAAATAAATTCCGAATAACGTAACGTAACGTATATATAGATTAGTTTTTTCTTGGCCTTAGGGAAGTTGAGAGTAGGCCGGCTCAATGAGCTTTTTTCAACTTCAATTAAAAATTTTATTTATTTTTAATAATGGATTTTTATTCGCTGGATGAAATGGCGAATGTAAGTGCTAATAAAAACGCAGAAATCTCATTTTTCAAAGAGTTGGAAATAGTTTATTGGCTGCTGTAATCAGTTAATCTATCCAGTTTATAGATGCATTCAAGTTATACAAAAAACTTTTTCTAGACGATTTCCATTGAGGCTCTAACCTAATTGATGTTTAGGTAATTATTTTGACAAGTGGTTGTGAAAACAGCAAAGAAGAGTGAAATGTTTTGGTAAACAAACGTGGAAATCGTAAAAAATCCATCAAATAAGGGCACTTTACAGACCAGGAATTTCAGTTTTGTAGTTGAGTTCAGTTTGAGTTCAGTATTGTAGTTTAGCATTAGGACAGAGATGGATCATCTAGCTCAGGATCTGAGCATCGCTCTGGAAGAATCTGAGTCTTGCGGCCCAATAGTAAGTCAGGCCTCAGGGAAGTTTTCCATGAGACGGCGGACACGATCTGCTGGAAATTTGCCACGTAAGTTCCACGGATCTTTCCTGGCCTAAACTAGTCGAAAATAAACAGGCTCTGTTTGCGTTTGCTTAAGGTTAATCGTTTAGAAAGTTAACTTCAAATAACACTTTAACAGAGTTATTGAACTTGAAGGGTGTGATGTTCGTTCTAATGCACCTAAGGTCAAATGCTGATTAGATATTATGTGTATAAAGCAACACGTTGCAACGCTATATACAAAAAACCAGGCCTAAACTCTTACGCTTTTCTGATTCAACTAGAACTATATACGCATAAATCGGCGGATAACAACTCAGAAGAAAGCTCTAGCAGCCCATCGGAGTTTAAGAGCGATAAGCATCGCTCCAAACTGGCCAGTTTTTATCATTCAGACTCGGACGATTTGTGTTTGAGCGCCGCAGTCGCAAAAGCTCTGGATCACAAGAACTCGCTGCGAATGAGGCACTCTATTCACGGATTATTAAGAGGTAAGAGCTGCTAGATTTAGCGGAGATGATTGAAAACCCTCAAATTTGTTTCAAGGTGTGAGTCACAGTTTGGAATCCGACTCAGTAAATGAACATTCCCCGGCCAGTCGTCCGAGCTTGAGGCGTAAAAGGAAGTTTAAAAGGATAAGTTTCGAGGAGACTCCCATTCCTCCCACTGGCAAGAGGAAGCGATCGCAACGAATGGATTTCGATTACAACGTAAGATCGCTGAGAAGCTCGCTGAAAATTCGACCGTTACACCAAAGCGTGGTGGATAAGATTGATAAGTTTTGCCATCCTGCTGCTGTAGAGGAGGTAAACCAATTCCCTATTTGGATGTCTAGTCACTCATTTTTACGATCATTTCGATTTACGAAATCGACTCAGGACGCCAGGATGGACACTCTGGATGATAATTGCGAGGTGGCTAGCGAGAGCAGCATCAGTTGGAGTGGTGGAGAAGGCCATGAAGGAGATGATGAGTTGACCGATTGGGCGCCCCCTATGGAAAGCACTTCGATGGATCCGGCGCCTTGGCCCGAAGATTCCAGAGAGATCAGAGCAGGTATGAGATAAATGTCCAAGATGATCAAGTTCGTTAATTCTGTGAATGTTTAGGTTGCCGTCGACTACGCGACGAACGACCGGGATTCAGTATATCTACCGGGGCCAACGAAAGAGTCGCCAAATTTCTGCAGGATTCCACCAAATTCGAACTTCGCCTCTTCGGGGCTGAACGTGAAAAGTTGGGGCAGTTAGCCGCTCTTTATTCTTTGGATCTGTGGTTTGAAGCAGCCGGAACCACTTTGCTGCGTAAAACGAGCAAAACCCCCTACATGCAACCAACGCAGCGACGCCATTCGGGCCACAGCTCCCATCATAAGCGGATTCGCACTCAAAAACATGATGGACATTGAATTTATCATAATCACACTGTTAACACTGTAGTATTCGATCCAGCGCACTATTGCAAGTGGATAATTAACATGTACGTTAAATGTAAATAGACCTATAAGAGGACGAAGGCGACTTATAGTATAGTTGAAGAAGTAGCAAGGTGCGAATATCCAATTGGTAGCCGCCCTAAATAAAATTTATTAATAATACACACAAGAAGGCACAAGCCTTCTATTGGGTTTCGGCCACAATTTTTCAAAAAATCGGCTAATTTTTTAATAATGTAAATATTTCTATTGATTTTCGACAATACTTTTTTCCAACTAATTTATAAAAAAAACCAGCCGCATGAGACGATGTTGCCGATTTTCACACTGGTAGTTCTGATGTTGCTTTTGATGAAAGCATAACCAAAGGTGACAAACGCCTTGTTATGGCCTTGTTGACGTGTCTAACCTAACAAAGTGCGAAAAAGATTTGTCCCTTTTTGACCCATATTATCCCGAAAATCCTCGAATCTGTTCAAGTGTCGCCTTAGAAATGTATTACCTTTAGATAGGCATAATCAGGTATCCAGAATTATGGCATTACTATAGCCAATCTAGATTTCGAGGGTTTGGCATTGGACAGGAATTGGTCCCGTGAAAGTAATTTAATAATGCAATGCTTCCCAGAAGACGCCGAACGGGTTCAGAGAGCGAAAATCTTCTGTTAAGTAACGAGAGATCGCGACCCCAAGAGGACCGATTAAGCAGGGTGAATAGTGGGTACCCTAACAATGTTACTGAAGATTATTACTTAGAGGAGGACCATATTGAAGACTTCATCGAACCGGAACCTATCATGAGTGCCCGAGATCGGACTAGTGAGTTTATCAACACCATCCAGACCCTGCAGGTAACATTCGTTAACAGCCGAGTTCCTGCCCTTTGCAGCTGAGAATGTTTGTAGGGAAGAAACATTGCTAGGGCTGTAGCAGTGAAGGACCCCAGAAAGTCCCGGGCTATACAGAGCCATTCGGAGTTCATGCTCATTGCCAAAAACGTCGGCAAAAACCTTGCTAGCACATACGCAAAATTGGAAAAGTTAACTTTGTGTACGTTTTTTCAGTAGTCAGATCGACCGGAAGTAATTTACAGTTTATTTCAGTGGCTAAGCGAAAGTCGTTGTTTGATGATCGCACTGCCGAAATCCAGGAATTGACCTACATAATCAAAGGCGACCTAAACAGTCTAAACCAGCAAATCGCTCAGCTGCAAAATATATCAAAACGGCAGAAACACTCGACAAATGGCAGGCATTTGCAGTCGCATTCCAGCAATATAGTGCTCACTTTGCAGTCCAAACTGGCCACAATGTCGACGGACTTTAAGCAAATACTGGAAGTGAGAACGGAGAATTTGCGGCATCAGAAAAACCGCAGGGATCAGTTCAGTCAAGGGGGGCTTCCGCCGCCTAATAATGCCAGTATTGGGCAATGTAAGTATGCATTTTCTGAGGCTCTTCATAAAAAAGCCCGACTCAAACCCATCATTTTTGTTTTGCATCGATCCATTAGGCCGTTTTTCACTCGATCTTGTAAGAAAAAGCACACAGACATCACTTTGAATTACTTTCATTCCAAACACATATGCCCGATCTCATAACATCCGCCTACCAATTCGTCATCTACTAGACTAACCCCGCCTAAAATTGCTTATTGCTATAACCTGACATAAACAATCAGTGCCCTTATTTATGGTCGCCCCAGTAATTTGCTTATAGAGAACGAATCGATTATCGACAACACTATTTTCTAGCACCCCTATTTTTAAAGTCCTCAATTTACCAACGTCCCATTCATTTTCTAGTTCTAGAAGCAAAAACTTTCGTTCGACATCAGCCATCTAAACAACTACAAGTGTAAAAACGCAAGAATTTAAATATTTGGATAGTGAAACATTTGCGGTAAAACGAACGTAATTTTGCTTTTCCAGCAAGTCTTCTATTCCAAGAACAGGACCATGTGAGTGTTGGCATGGAAAACCAACCGTTAATTCCGCAGCAGTCCCAATCTCAAATGCAAGTGGCCTTAATGTATGACCAAACCGATAATTATTTGCAAAGTCGTGCGGAAACCATGCAAAACATCGAGTCCACCATTGTGGAATTGGGTGGTATTTTCCAGCAACTAGCTCATATGGTAAAAGAGCAGGAGGAAATGGTAAAGCGCTTTAGAATTCACGCGTGCATGTAATTTTTGCGCTAATGTGACTTTTTCCTAGGTGGAAAGAATTGATACAAACGTGCAGGATGCGGAACTCAACATTGAGGCGGCTCACTCCCAAATTTTAAAATATTTCAAATCGGTTTCCTCAAACAGGTGGCTGATGATCAAAGTTTTCGGTGTCCTTATATTTTTCTTTATATTCTTCATTGTGTTTTTAGCCTAGGGATTAATTAAAATTCAGTTTCGAGCCACTTTTCTCATTTGCGCTTTTCACCCGAAACGCTGTGATAAGAGAGATTCTTCATATGTACATACTTACGCTATTTGAAACAAATATACATACCTGCACTACTTGCGAAGGAGCTGTTGATTGACTTCTAAAACTCACGAAATCGACAAAATAATTTCACCCCTATTCCGTATGAAAATTGATACAGCTAGATGGTACTTTCAAAATTATTTTAATTCCTTTAAATCATAACATAGAGAAATGTTCTAATGTTAGGTATACTGAAAGGTAAAAAGTCTATTTAATCTTACAGAAAATAACCGCTAAAGACAAATGAATCAATCTCATCCGTTTGATTAGTATAAACAGACGAAATAGATACATTCTCCCTAATGGGAGAAGTTTGTTCTATGGTTTTATCCACATAGCAATTTTTCCGGCACATCGAGATAAATGAGAATTGTAGTTTCCAATAAAAAAATAAAACAAAGAACAGTTGCATGTTGATTCAAATATGGCCAGTTCGACAAGTAGCCGCAGTAATATGTCATAGATATTCCATGACTAGAACAAAATGATTTAGTTGATCCAACGAGCAATACATCAACAATCATGAACAGAAAAAAATGCGTTGAGCATACAACCCCGGAAAAAGTCAAACTGGTCAGCAGATCAGCGTTAAAGTAAACACTTTTAACGTTCTGATCTGCTAAAACAGCCAAATGTCAAGTATATCCAAGAAATCTATTGCCTGCTGGTATGGGACCGTCCGTGCTGTGGCATTCCATTGTTTCTAGAATGTTGCTGATTCGGCCTATTAGAAGATCTATTACTATATCCATTGTTATTGTAGAAAGACTGAGGCTGGTTGTTGCTGTGGGGCGCAGCACCTCGATTCTGGACTCTGCCCAAAGAATGCTTGTCCAACTCTTCCGTGAGAGGTTTGTTCAAGTTAATTTCGTCGTTAGAGATTCCTGGCCCAGTCATTTGCACTACAGCAGGGTCGTTGCCAGTTCCCTGGTGGCTTACTGGCGGCAGTTGACCGGGGGAAATTTGGGGCGGCTGGAATTGAACAGGCATGGGGATCGGGGGGGGCGGTTGCACCACAAACGATTGGTTTGTGAAAGTTTGGGTGGGAATTTGGTCGGGAGTGTCAATTTCCGATTCCTAAAAATTTCCGGCATTAAGTAAACGATTCTGGAGAGAAATTGTCATTGAACACTCACCTGCAGGAAAAAGAAATTTCCAGAACCCAACATTTCAGCGATGGGCCTTGGCGGCGGCGGCTGCTGCTGCGGAAGCGGCGGTTGTTGGTAGAACAGATCTTGAGATGGCGGCAATTGGTGAGGCTGTACCGCATTACCAGGATCGATCAAATGAGGCTGAGGTTGCACTGCAGGGACCTGATGAGGGATAATGGGAACAATTGGCTGATCCGTGGGAATTGGCGGAACCCTAGTGGGTGTGGATCCATGAATAGCGGGATGGTTAGAAGCTTCGATAGTCAGAGTCTCAATCGGGGCTGGAAGAAGTGAAAAACGCATATTAATAAGAATGCCCCAGGACGATCAGTGACCTAAACAGCCGACTTACAACTACCTGCAAGCGGGACATCAAGGATGACTTCGTTCTGGTTTTCAATTTGATCCTCAGGTAATGTCTCGTTAGATACTTCTGCAGCTTCCAATTCCTGAAAAAAACATGTAAACTTTAAGTATATAGAGTTAGTGCAACCAACTAACCGGCTGGAAGCTTCCTTGGGCTTGGTCGAAGTATCCACTCTCATGAATTTTGCCTAGAACTTCTTTAATTTGACTGTAAGTTCCTCCAAATGCATCCTTCGGTTTCCCATCGACCACAGCCGACAAATGTTCCGCAGCAGCCTGCACTTCGTTCGTAAATGATGTCGGATTTCCAGCTTCATGCTTGGGGGTAACAGCAGGATACATCTCATCCAGCAACTTCAGGTCCACTTCTGTTAATTGAGTAGCGCCGTTTCGTCCATGCAAAAAATCATCCCGGACTCGATCGATTCCCATCTGATGCAAAGCGTCTTGGACGAGAAGAATCTCCCTTAATCGGGCCAATTCAGCCTGACTTTTTAACGAAGCATCTCGCTTTGCCTGCTTCTTAGCATCCTTCTCGGTAGTTGATGCAATTCCTTCAAAAAAAAAAAATTGTCAGCTGCTAGATTTGTTTATAGTTGACAATGGTTTACCTAGGAACTGTTTACATAAATCCCGTGCAAAATCCAAAGTCATTACCACCTCATTGATTTTTTCCAACGCAGTCTTCTGATCAGAGTTTAATTCCTTTCCAGCATTCTGCAGATCTCGATACGACTCTAATTTGGCCTGAAAAAATTGGGAATTGTTAAAGTTTAAATGTGGTGGTTTTATGCTCATTCACAAAACAGTATTATATTCACATTTATATCATGGATTCAGTATTGGTCCGTTATCAATATATGTACTGTTTTTTCATGTCTATCAGGTTTTATATGGCGTAAGCGTTTGCATTGATAACGGAATTTGGATCGGTGTGAAAATAAAACGCCGAATAGAAACATTGAAATCCTTTAAAGGCTGTTACGGTGGAATGCCGATGGACACTGCAAAAATAGCAGTGCTACCAGAGGTGCTACTCGCAGAATGCGCACATCCATCCCAGATAGATAGATAGAAAAGCTGCATGTTTGCGACCTGTTTTCAGCTATAAGTATCCTAAAGTTAGGCCTTAAGTAACATTCGACTTACTTTCCGTTTCTCTAGATTTCTAATTTTATGTTCAATGACCGTAATTGCTTGCCTAAGTGGTGTGGTAGCCCCATTTCCATTATCGGGCAGAGCATTTTCCGCCGAAGAAGCGGGCTTATCAATCTTCACGTTGGCTGCCGAAGGCATTTTAGCTGCTTGTAGCGCTATTACTGACTTGTATCTAAGCTCGTCGCGGTAATCAAACGTTCCGCAACAATTTACAAGCCCCTTTTCGCTCAACAGATGTAAAATCCACTACCAAATGGATGCTAACCGAAAACTTCTAAACTCCATTAAAAAGCCGATAGCCGACAAGGTGACAGCACCGGAAACCGCCATTGATCCGTTCTCATTGGCCTGCAGCAGCCCTAACAAATGGCGCTAAATTCAAATTGCACTACCTATCCGCTATTAAACATTGTTAAAAACTTGATGTCAATAAACCCATATCGAACTGTTTTGGACAAACTACCAACATTTTTTAAATACAAAAAAATTAAAATTAATAGCGGCAATTAGGTGAAATCGCAGCCCATTAGCACGGTCGCCAATTGCGACAGCAACTTGTCATATTCTATTTAGAAGATGAAGCAGTCAAAAATTGATGACAAGACCCAATATAACCGCTTCCAGCTTTCAAGTTTCGGTGTCTCGCAAAATTTTCGTCAACCAAAGGTAATTTCCAGCCATCAAACCTTTCCCAATATTGTGCAATAGTAACCCGAACGTTCGGAAGTTTCATCGGCCAGTGCGTGTTACTATAAGACAAGAAAATGTCCCAGTTGGATCCGAATGAACCAGTGGGGGCTAATTCAGCTGGTTACTTTCAAAGAGGCAGCTTTTCCAGCGACGGGAGACATTTAAGCAGAGGGGCAATAAAGAAAAAGTTCAACAGATATAACCAGGCACTTCCAGGCCCCGCAAAGCAACTCAAGCCCGAAATAAATGGCTCTTCTGCTCAACTGAATGCCACTGCACCGGAGTTCGTCCCTTCGGGCAGCGCTACGAAAAGGGACTTTCAGGAGAGATCCTGGAGAGATCGCAGCAAGTCGCGAAACTGGCGCAACTCGGATATGCAGTCTATGGGTGATAGGGCGAGACATTCCGGAAGCAATTCCTTTAACCCAGAACCCAATGAGTATAGGGAATATAACAACTGGAATGGCAGGGAAAACAGTGCAGAGTTCGGCAACAATCCATCCTCGTATAGATACGACAGGCCAGGGCCGAGTGCCACGGGGTTTCAAAGCAAAAAAACCCCAACCAATTATAGAACTGGCTACGTTAACAACGGCTACCATCGGCCTAATAGGTTCCAGGGAAGTTTTAGCAACAATCACAGCGCAGATGGTGGCTTTGAAAAAAGAAAATTTCCAGACAGGAAAAACAGTGGGAAATCCAGTAAACTATATCCAACCACAGCTGGGCAAAGAGAGCGACTAACTGAGATGATCGTTAACAACCTGCTCGAGTGCCTGGTTTGCTGTGAGAAAATCAAGAGATCAGACGGAGTCTGGTCCTGTTCCCAATGCTACCACATCATTCACTTGACCTGCACGGTTGCATGGGCCAAGTCTTCAAAGGTTGAGGAAAACTGGCGCTGTCCAGCTTGCCAAAACTCGTACGCCGAAGTGCCGCACCAATACACTTGCTACTGTGGAAAATGCGTCCAACCAAGGGCAAACCCCACTGTGCTGGACCACGGTTGCGGGAGTATGTGCTTGAGAATAGGCAAAAGCTGCGCACACAAGTGCAATATTGTATGCCATCCAGGTCCGTGTCCTGAATGCAGTATCATGGTGTCGAAGTCTTGTGGATGCGGTGCTACTCAGCAGATGGTCAAATGCTGCAGCAATTTGGAGATTATTTGCGACGCCACATGCAACAAGCTTTTGAACTGTGGATTGCATAGATGCGAGGCAACGTGCCATGCTGGGGCTTGCCAGCCTTGCGCTGAGATGATTGTCCAAGAGTGTTACTGCGGGGTAACTGGCCGGAAGGTGGCGTGTGATGAAGCGCATGTTGGGCAGACAAGGTTCAGTTGCCAGAATACTTGTGGCAAGTTGTTGCCTTGCGGCAATCATTACTGCCCGGCTAGTTGCCATTCTGGGCCTTGCGGCCTCTGTCCCACCGATGTGGATCTCATCAAGTTCTGCCACTGTGGGAAGACTGAGCTGCAGACTGCGAGGCTCTCCTGCCTGGACTCTATACCTTGCTGTGCCAACACCTGCGGGAAAAGGTTCATTTGCGGCCCTCCCAGCAAGCCGCACACTTGCGTGGAAAAGTGCCATGAAGGAGAATGCGCGCCTTGTCCCTTAACAACTGTGCTGAAGTGCCGATGCGGACATATGGACAAAGAAGTGGCCTGCCAGAAGCTAACAACCAAGGCAGACGACGCGAGGTGCGAGAAGAAATGCACGAAAAAGCGTCTATGTGGCAAGCACACTTGCAAGCAAAAGTGCTGCATCGAGTTTGAGCACATTTGCCGCCTGCCTTGCAACAAGCTGCTGACTTGCGGGCTGCACAAGTGTGAACTCACATGCCATTCTGGCCGATGTCCGGCCTGCATGGAAACCAGCTTCGATGAGCTTTACTGCGAATGCGGAGCCAGCGTTCTCTTTCCGCCAATTCGATGCGGAACCAAACTTCCAGCCTGCAAGAAGCAATGCTCCAAACCGCGTGCTTGCGGCCACGATCCGAACCACGAATGCCATCCAGGGCCCTGCCCACCATGCTTCGTTCTCACCAAGCAATGGTGTTACGGACACCATGAGCAGCGTGCAGTCATTCCCTGTCACCAAAGCAGCTTCGGCTGCGGCTTGCCATGCGGTAAGCAGATGCCTTGTGGCCGACACAGATGCACCAAGGCATGCCATGAAGGCGATTGTCCTTTGCCATGCTCGCAACCGTGTTCAGCGCCAAGGACGCTGTGTGGACACCCATGCAGCAAGCCGTGCCACGACTCACCGTGCCCGGAAAGTAACTGCTGGCAAATGGTTCCAGTGACTTGCTTGTGCGGCCTGCAAAAAGCCAGCAAGAGCTGCATGGAGTTAACTGAAGAGTTCCGCCGAATTGAAATGGCTCAGCTGAAGGACAGGCTGAGCCACATGATGAGCAACGCCAGCGTGGACTTGCAGGAGGCATCAGTGAGGAGACCCGCCATTCTAAAAGTGTTGGAATGCAATGAAGAATGCAGAGTATTGGATCGGAATCGGCGTCTAGCTATTGGGCTGCAGATCCTAAACCCCGACCTCAGCCAGAAGCTCACACCCAGATATTCGGACTTTCTGCGCCAATGGGGGAAGAAGGACGGGCACTTCTGCCAGAAGGTCCACGATAAGTTGACCGAGCTGGTTCAGTTGGCAAAGCAGAGCAAGCAGAAGAGCCGCTCGTATTCCTTTGAGTCGATGAATCGGGACAAGCGGAAGTTTATCCACGAATACTGCGAGCACTTTGGGGTTGAAAGCGCTGCTTACGACGCCGAACCCAACAGGAACGTGGTAGCCACTGCGGTTAAGGACAAATCGTGGCTGCCCAGCTTGAGCTTGCTGGAATCGGTGCGAAGAGAAAACGGGCACAGGAAGATTCCCCTTCCGACACTAGGCCACAGTCCTAATCCTGAAAACGAAATTGTGTCCTTGAAACTACTCACTAGCACTAAAAAGGACTAAACTCTACCACTGCAGAGTGAGTGGAGGGGAAAACGAAGAATGTTTCCACTGAGTCAAGGACGCCAGGCGAAGTTCAGGTCCAACTCAGAAAGCCGAAATGTTCATTTTTCAAATAAAAGACGTTTGTTTTACTGCCGCAAAATTCAGCAGCATTAATTTTTTTAGTTTTACATTCAAAGTGGATGGCATGAGTGACTTCTGAAGTGCGCAAATCTTTTTAGTTCATTTTCAATTAGATGGGAATTAAACGTTTTTTTTTTGGCTGACCCCAAACATGTATTTAAGTCCAATCTAGCAATAAGTGTCTTGATGAAGGTATCAAAATACCGTCATCAAATATACATTATACATTTATATATTATAAATAAATCTTTTTTCTAAACTAGTTTTCAATGAAAAGCACAATCATTTTTTAGCTGCTGGTACTGCGAACATCGGCCCATGCCCTGGAATGATGAAGTCGGCGATTCTCAGGATTCTTTCCCTGTTTTTCTGCTGCAAATCCTCATCATCGCTGCCAGCCGACTTCCAAATCGTGTCATCATCAAGGTCTTGTTCCTTCTCGAACAGATCCCCAGCTACCGCATAAACTTTGCCTCCGATATTGGCCAGAACTGTGACATCTTGCAACGTATGCCCTGGTGTGGCCACCACCTTAATTCCTTCAGCGATCTGATATTCTTCTCCGGAACTCAAGTCCGGGGTGAGAAAGTACTTGGAGCCCTTTGATATGCTGTATCCCACAATGTGAATTGCATTCGAGAACAGATAGTTGCCTCCAATGTGATCAGAATGACCGTGAGTGCAGACTACGTAGTCGATTTCTTCCGGTCGAAGTCCACTGGCCCTCAAGGCTTCCACGATTCGGGCCCCATCCCAAGCAGTCATCGTATCCACGATGCAATTTACGGGGCCCTTGATTAAGGTGCAAGTGCAGTTTGCTTCCATGTAATCGTCTTTAATTGTGGAGAATCCTGGAAAAAGCACTTTGATTTGAAAGGCTTTGCAGTGGGAAATTGAACTCATTGTTCTTATATAGGATTTGGGGTAAACAAAAAAAAATGGTGTGCCTCACGGGACGCTCGACAGAAGTGATAACTTCATAAATTAATAGAAGCCATAAAATATTGAACTTGTTTAACGCATGATGGCAATAATAATTTTATTATTATCCTTGGTTGAATAATTTATAAATGGATCACGAATAGGTAAAATTTAATTTAATTTCCTTTTGAATGTAAAATATATTTTTTATTTGCAACATTTAACATTCTTTAACGAGATGTTGTACATATTGCTCTTCTTGGGTTTGTGTGAACTCTTCTTCTTGAGTTTTTGTATTTTGTGTCGTAATTTCTTATTTGCTTTGTATAATCTTTGACGTTCAGCACTAGTTCGTGGTTGATGAAAGCCACTTTGAGTTGATCTGTTACTTAATGCTCCTTTTTTAGCACGAAATCGTTTTTGGCGTTCAGAATTACTTAATACTTTTCGCATTATAACGTGTTTTTGTGACTGCTCTTGTGTGTGTTGCACAGAACACCTCTCAGGTAAAACGAGGAAGAGCTATAGAGACAAGATACACTTGACACACTATATGTATACTGATGTATACATAATGAAAGACATCGCGCGTACGTTCAAAAAATATATTCTAACTGAACTAATCCAAGGCTAAAAAAATGAAACTAAATTGAGAAGATTTAATCATAAAGGAATCAAAGGGTATATGAAGGGAAAAAATCCATTTTGATGCGTGGTAAACACAATTAATCATAGAAATAATATAGAGAATTGAAAATAAGCCCTAACAAATTCGTTTTAAATATTTTGCAACTATAAGCTGAAGGGAGATTCGTATCGTTTGAACATCAAGAATGCGTTGCGGGATAGAAAATAAGAAGACGGAATCCATGTTTTCTGAAATAACCGGGGTAAACTCAAATATTTTTTCAATTAAATTCAAAACATATTTATTATATATTATTACAAAACAGTAATGATGTTTATCATTTTATGTTAAATATGAAA
>NW_026017110.1:6244843-6250672 GCF_020466585.1 Dendroctonus ponderosae | reverse complement strand
AACATCGATTGTTAGTTCTTAAAACAATATTTAACAGTACACGGCAATGTGCAATGATAAATACCCGGTCGTTTGAAGATGATTTTCAAAAGTTTCTAATACATTTTTCTGCAAATTGATGGACGATCTGTATTTTTTTACACTTAAACTGCTTTAGTGTGTATAATTGTGTGTGTACTTTAATTGGAAATTTAAAAGAAGGCGAAACTCGAACATGCATTTAGTACATGAGCACCCTTTACCTAGTATTTGCAGTATCTGCAGCTCTCCCTTGATAATTTGTTGATTCATTGTTATCAGCGTTATAAAATAAACTGCACCAAACACAATAATATCACACTCAATATGTGTATTTGAAAAGTTTATCAGATCTACAGATGCACCCGCCCTAAGAGAAAAATGTCGAATTCAAAGTGCATATGTGCGTCCCAAGCCTCAGGCGCGAAGAGGCCGGAGTGAGAGCCGCCGTTCCGGCTCGTCGTGACCGAGAAAAATCGGTTCACCCTCCCATAAAAAGTTATCACTTCCTTAGGCCTTAAATTTATTCCATGTGCACACACACTTCCTCTCTGTAACTGAATGAAATCTAATAGAAAATGGGGCCAAAACACGTGAAGTTTTTATCTTACATGGGTCTCCGTCAAAGTGTAAACTTTTTCAATATCGTTTATTTCATTACGTTTCGGCGAGACAACAGCGTCATCATCAGATTTAAAATGTACACAAACTCATATTTGGTAAACATTAACGCTCTTTTAGGTCTTTGCCTTCTTAAAACCCTAAATTTGCCTCAAGAGACTCTCTCAAGACAAATTTAAGGTTTCAAGAAGGCAAAGACCTAAAAGAACGTTAATGTTTACTAATTATGAATTTGTGTAAACTTTAAATCTGATGATGGCGCTGTTGTCTCGCCGAAACGTAATAAAATAAACGATATTCAAAATTTTTACATCACACTTTGACTGGGACCCAGGAAAAATAAGAATATAATAACAATAACACGCAGTCAGGAAAATAAATCAGAATAATGCAATGCAGCAACAATGCTTTAATTTTTGTAACTTAAAATTTATTGCGAATTTTGCGTCCGGATAAATCTTCTCTTCAACTTTCACTACTTTGTATATGCGGCAATTTTACCTTCTTGCCAGCCATTAAATGTGAAGTATTTCTTGTTGGAATCGTTAAACTTTACTAAACTAATTTCCATTTTGCCCACAAATTATTAAGGGTATTTTCTTAGTTGGACAAAGAAGTTATTGAAACACCAAATGGACGCGATCTGGGTAAAGTTACCGGAGGCAAATTAACACATACAATATTTACCAAAAACAATATTTATTTATTTAATATAACTCCATTTGAAAAGCGACATTATGTAAAATAGACGTAACTACAAAATACAAATAAATGACGTCTTATTTCGAATATAAATATGACTTCGTCACCTTAGCTCGCTAAGCAAAGCGAAAGCCGAATAAACCATTGCAACAAGAAAAATAATATAAAAACTAAGAAGATTGTAACACAAAATACACATTTGATAATAATACAATATTTAGATGATGATCCATTCACAAATAAGGCCTTGCCAGTCCATATTGGTTCCATGTATCACACTCTGTTTGCTTTCTTCACCGCCTTATTTGTAAACAGATTTTTTCGGTTACTTTTCGTTCATTTCTATAACATTACGGGTTAGGGTTTGAACGATATACAATCTGGGCAGATGCCTAACATGAATTACATTACAGTTTTAATGAATTTAATAAATACACTGGCATAACTTTAGCTGAAGAAGATTCTTATCCCAGTCAAGACTGAATACTCATCCAAAATATAGAGAAATGCGTTTTAGTCTCGTCATAGTCCCTTTCCTCGTTCACAACGATTAAGCTGCAATTTTTTCAATATCGGGGAGCATTTCTCTATATCGGAAGGCTGTTCCGAGTTGTTTCAAATCACATGTTCATAGCTATACATTTAAAACTCTTAAGGTATAAATGTGCAATCTACAAGAAAAAATATATTGTCTTACTCTAGTTAATGCTAATACAAAGAAGAGCGAAGAGTAGTCTGACTGTTCGGGATCCAATCAGTTCAAGCGTAGGATTAGTGATGAAAGTAGCACAGTAAAAACCTGAAAAGTGACTGAAATTTCAAATTATCCATAAAACAACAGCTCCAAAAAATTTGAAACTTGCACAGAAAATTTGGTTGTACCTTAGTTTCCATTTAAAATATCTTATGTTTTCTTAAGTGTAAAAAAGCTGCGCCGTTTCTGATCTTCTTTTTGTCCGGAAGCTGGCAGAGTTTGAGAGCGCGAAGGACCAGACGCAGTGGTGTCAGCATGAGCGTTGATGTGCGAAATCCAGGTGTTCATTTCAGCGTCGTTCTGAGCTTGCAACAGGAAATCTCCACCATTCTCCAATCTGAAAGAAGCGCACGTTCACATTCGCCATTTGGTGCTAGAGTTGTAACTGGACTCACTTCAATCGGAACACATGTTTCTTCTTTTTGTAGTCTGTAGCGACGGAAGCAGTGGCGCCATGAAGCTGCAGCGGCGCTTCGCCCTTAAATCGCTGATCGGGCGTCGATTTCGCTGTTTTAGGGTCCTTGTAAAACGCCAAGTGGCTGCCGCGTAAAACGACAAACACCTTAAAACCACAGAGTCAAACGTTAGTGGCAGCGCCGCTGCTTTGATGAGTGAAGGAAAAATACCTTATCCCAAGAACGGTTCGAGGCTTTAACAGTTGTGTTCTCCCATTCGTGCTTCCTCACCAAGTTGCCTTCGAAGCCTTCTTCATCTGGACTAGAGCCTTCTAGATGGGAGTAAATCAAAATAAACCCCAATATTTCACGTTTTTTCAGCGCTCAAAACCCGAATACTTTCTTGCCCAGACGAGACACACATCGACACTTTTCCCCCTTCTGATAATAAACTTTAACCAAACATCGACAAACACTTACATTTTCTTGAACAAGAACAAACCCATCTATAAGTTAGAGCAAAAACGAAAAATACCTTGCCGAGAGGCTAAAACGCCTTCGTCGTCGCTGTGGGCCCCCGAGTGCGTTTTGGGGCTGCTCTTCTTCCACCTGAAGCTGCGGAAAGGCGACTTGCTTCGGGATCTGTCCTTGCGCTTCGCCTTTTCCTCCGGACGAAGCACTTTGACAAAACAGGCAAACAAACGGGTAAAGCATAAAAACAACGGGAACAAAGCAACAAATAAAGCGCATTTGGAAAACAAGTTTAATAAATACCTAGTGCTTAGTCTGTTTAGAGGAATCCAGTCTGCCTAACTAATCAACTTACGTGTTTGGGATCTGGGAGTGGGCTTGGGAGGTGAAGGCGTGCTTCCTACTGTTTGCGGTCGTGGCTGTACTCCATGCACTACAGAATAACATGCTCATGCATTAGTAAAACAATCATTCTTTGGGAAAATTTGTTTAGATTCCTGCAGCCTAATTTTAAGCAAATTTACAAAAACGCTGCTGTAAAAACTTCGAAAACATCCTTAGAAACACTTTAGCTTAATGCATTCGTAAGCCGGTCAAAGTCATGCGATTAGAAGCCATCGAGAGAACCAAAGCGAATACTTACCAAGAATTTCATTGATATTTAGCCAATAAAGTTCAATAACATCTTTGAGGAAAAACTCAAATTTCATTACATTACTGCGGAATTCTCGAAGTAATAGTCAGATTATAAATAATATTCCAGTCACTAAAGGCAAAAAACTTCAGTTCCGCAATCAAACCTATCAAAAGTTGCCTACCATTAATGGCTGCGGATTAAACACCCAAAACCTAAGCTAGAAAGTTAGATAAGTGTGTGATAAGTGCTATTTACAAAGGTGCCGATAAAGTTAAAGTTTGTTATCAGAAGAAAGAAGTGGATGTTAGAAACAGGCCTGGACGTTGACTTGAAATTGTCTTGGTCTCAAAGTATTTGGTCATGTTATTGGTTTACCTTCACCGGAAGAAACAGCCTTAATAGAAGACCGCTGCACCCCAGAAGCTGCTTGCAAAAATGTACAGAATTTTTCGTTAACTCCTCATTGATTCGCTCCTAAAATTTTATGAGTTCTTCGAAGTCTTACCTGGTCTTTCCTCAATGGCAGCGCCGCCAGCATCCGGCCTATCAGCAGAAGCAGGTTCTGGTTCTTTTGGTCTTGAAGCTGCTTCAAGGGCAGCCTTCCGTTCGGCCTCCTCTCGCTCTAAACGAGCTCTTTCTTCGGCTTCCGCTTCTTCGCGTCGTTTCATTTCTCGAATTTCGAACTAATCAATAGAAAATACGTCGAATTAGCTTGTAGCCTTTCCGAGTTTCACTCAACATACAAATCGATTATGGAAAAGGATTTCTAGCACAGAAACCAGGTGTACTTACCGTCAAACCACCATATTGTTTATTAACATTCCCACTTACCAGCCCCAGCAAATCAAAATTCGCCAATAGTTTACTTTTGGAAATAACCGTTTCACTGCCAAACTGCTCAGCTAAGAGGAACGCCTGGCAAATGTGCTTGATATCGTCAGAAAATAAAACACTGTTTTTGCCATGGAGGAAGGTTTTCTGCGAAAACACCACCGGGTTAGGGTGATATTTTTCGCAGCCCAAAAGCGTGAATTTCCTCCTCCATTGCTTTTTCGGGCTGTAAAACTGATCGCAATTGAGTACAATGGTTTCAACAATCCTCCGATTCACTTGTTTGGAATAGCTGCGCATTTTGATGGGCTGGGGTTTCGGGGAACTGGGAATATTAACTGAAAAGTCGCAAGACGAAAGAAAGACAGAATGATCGTGCAAAATGGAATGGATTGAATGCCCAACACCACCAGCCTCTAGCTAAAATCATGCAAAAGAACCATTTTACTAGTACAACTACCAAGCGAAAACACAAAAATAACAAGCACAATTGAGGACGCATTACCGTTGTGAGCCGTTCGAGGGCACTAAACCGCTCCTCTTGAGCGGCTGCGGATTTTTCGAAGGCCTCGTGTTTTTTGATCAAATTTTCAACATCATCAATGGTGTGGCCGAGCTCGGTACTCATCAGGTACGGTTCTTGCGCGATCAGCCATGCTTCAGCTACAGCAGCGTCGCGAGCAAACTGGTACACTTCCAGGATAAGTTGCAGGTTCTCCCATCTGGAACATTCACATTGATCACAACTGACCCCAAATGCTCAAATATTTAAAAGAACATACCTTTCTTCCCACCGTTGCACAACTCCCTGCCTGTGATTGTTCAAAGCGACCAGTTTGTCGGTTATTTCGGCGCTGGCGTAGTGATTCCTGCTCAACAGCTCCTTGCCCAGCGATATGCAGGAGGTGAAATTGTCCTCTCTAGCGTCGATTTCCGCTTTGAGGCTCTGATGATTGCTCATCAACAGTTCAACGCCGCCGACGTCGCGCGGCTTTTCGCTGGTGTTCATTTGGCGCACCACGTCGTCCATCCATTGCATCAGCGTTCTCACCAGGTTGAAGAACTTGAACAGATCGCCAGTATCGGCCAGTTTTCCTCTGCGCTGCTCGCAAACCATTTGCAAACTGGCCCACGCAGACACCACTTCTTGTTCTCTGCAAAAACAACCAGACTCAAATGGGAACTGAGTGAAATGGCGAAAAAACCCACACACCTATTTGTGATCTCTTTAGCTCGGTCGCCCGCATAGCTGGCTTGAAGCTTGGCCGATTCTTCTTGGATCTGTTGCACTTGGCTCTGAAGCGTCTGCAGGTCTTGCATGAAGTTCTGATGTTTGCGCTGCAGCGTTGAAACAGAACCAGCATCTCGGCCCAGTTCGTCCGACATGGCAACCTGCTTCT
>NW_026017110.1:6204840-6243903 GCF_020466585.1 Dendroctonus ponderosae | reverse complement strand
CGTCAAACAGTCGTTCACCCTTCTCCTTGGTGGTTTGTTCCAGAACATCGAACTGATCGGCCAGTTCCTCAATCTTGGGCGAGATTGCGGTTGCATATTCCGGCTTCTCCTTGGCAAGTTCCTCTCCAGCACGTTGCAAGTTCAGCAGACGCTCCTTGTTGGCGCCGATCTCCGCCTCAAAGGCTTGATGCCTGGTCCATTTGGAGTGCACAGTTTTGGCCGATCTGTACGTTTCATCCTGTGCAGTAATGTGCTTCTCCTGGATCCACTCGCCCAGCTCGTCGCAGTCGCGTAGATACTGATGAAGCTCCAACAGATCTCGCAGTCGTTCGAAAAGTGCTTGCGCCTTCTCCTTGTTGGCAAGTCGACGCTCATCCAGATTATCAGCGCGCTTGCCAATTTTATCCGTAGCAAAATGCCCTTCGTCGCAAAGTCTCCTGGAAAACTCCACGACACTGTTGATTTTATCATCGTTGGCCTCCATGGTGGCCAAAAACGCCTCGTGGCGTTTGAGAAGGTTCTCAGCTTGCTCGAGAGTGGTGGGAGTTTCATCCTTGCTGAGAGTGTGTTCTTGTTGATTAAGAATGACTTCAGCTTGACGGGCGTCGCGTTCAAGCAGCTGCAAGCTCAAAGACTGCGAGAGCAGATGTTGTCGATTGTCCCACATTTGATGGATTTCGTCCCAGCCGTCCTTAAGGGCCTTGAGCCGCTCCCGCAGGAACATGTACTGCGGGTCGTCCTGGGTGCTGGGATCGGCAGTGATTTTCTCCCCGTACTCCATCATCTTGGTGTAATCGTCTGTGTAGTTGTCGATCTCCTCCCGGATGGCCTGGTGCTGGGAGAGAAGCTTCTCTGCTTCCGAAAGGGAGCTGGGTGTGTCCTCTGAGGCGATGTCAGTTTGCGTCTTGGTGAGCCAGGTTTGGAAGTGGTCCAGGTCCCGTAGGAACCTGTGCAGATCGCCAGCTTCTTCCAGCTTGGCGTCGCGCTCTTTGAGCATCTGCGTGAGACGCTCCCAGATTATCTGGATCTGCACAATGCGCTCCCTGATAACAGCGGCTTCCTCTGGATGCTCGTCTTCAATGCCATCGGCCTCCTTTTGCAGGGAGTTGAGTTTGGCTTGAATGGCAGCCAGGTCGCGCTCCATTCCAGATAGGCGGCGCTGCAGCGTCATGATTCCTGTAAGATCCATTTCCAGACTGTCGGTTTCTTGCAGAATGCGAATCTTGTCCTCGATCCAGGTGGTGGTTTCGCGGCATTCAATGTGGAAGGTTTGCACTCCGTGCGCTGAGTTGAGTTCTTCGCGCTTGGCTTCGGCCTTTTCGCGAAGCTCCGCCCATTTCTGGTTAAGTTGGTTTTGCCTGGCAGTGATCTGCTCCCAGTTGGGATGCTCGACGTGCAGCAACTGTCTGGCGAGTTGATTAACTACAGCCACTCTAGACGCGTTCGAGTTCATCTCTTTCTCAAAGCCATCGTACCGGTGTTTCATGATTTCCACGTCCTCAATGTCGCGGGCAGGAATCATTGTCTGCAACATGCGGTCTTTTTCGCTGATCCATTGCTCGACGCCGTCACTCTCTGAGAGAAGCTTGTAGAGGGAAAGAGCGTCGAGGAGGCGTTGTTTGCGCAACTTGGCCAGCTCCAACAGCTCCTTGTAGCGGTTATCGATGGAAGCCAGTCTTTGGGAGACTTCTGGAGAAGTGGCCACTTCCGGCCCGAGAGCCTCGGCTTGTTGATGGAGGCTTTCAATGACGCTCGCGTAGTTCTTCAACTCGTCGGTTACGTCCTTGTGCTTCTTCAGAAGCGATTGTGCGTTGCCTTCGTCCCGTCCGACGTCTTCACTGGAAACCAGTCTCAAAGTGTCCAGCATCCAAATGTCCACATCATCCGCGTCAGCGAAGAGTTGGTGATAGTCCACCGCCTCCTCCAGGCGCTTTCTTCGGTAGGAAGCCAAGTCGAGCAAGTGCTTCCATGCGTCCCTAATTTCCGTCAGTCTATCCTGTATTTCCTTGGAGCCAAAGTGGCCTGATTGGATGAGTTCTTCTCCCACGCCGAGGGCGTCGTCCAGCTGCGGCTCGTGGGCGGACAGCTCGTTTTCTAGAATCTTGTGCTTGCTCAAGAGCAGGTTGACGGTAGTCAGATCGTGCCCGATGTCTGAGGTAGAAACGATTTGCTCCTTTTCCTTGATCCAGTTGTCTTCGTCCGCCATGTCCCAGTAGAACTGCCACAGCTTCCTGCTCTCCTCCAGCCGCGAGCGGCGCTCCACGGCTAATCGCACTAGCTGAGCGTAGGCTTCCTCCAATTGTTGGACGCGTTCCAAAACAAGCTGAGGATCACACGGCTTATATCCCTCGTCTCCTTCAACATCAACAAAGCGCTGACTTTGGCTTGCCACCGCCTTCACTCTATCGCCCAGAATATTGATGTCGGCTTCCAGCAAGTTGTGTTTCTGCAGCAAGTCTTCGACGCCCATCAGATGTTTGCCCAACTCCTCGATCAGCAGGCGCGTCTTCAATTCCTCCATGGCATCTAGGATGTGCAACATTTCCTGGAAGTTCTGTTGCAGCTGCAAGGAAAGATCTAGTCTATTTCTGCGTGCTCTAAGCAATTCCAAGAGGTAATTCCATAGGCGTAGGACGTTGTCCTTTCGGGCATTGATGCGTTCCATGTCGTGATAGCTTTCGGCTTCCAGTTCGGCCGCAACCGATACAACAGCCTGGACGCGCTCTTCGTACGCCAGAATGTCGGTTTCGATGGCTTCGTGCTTCTTAGCCGCCGCTTCGACTGCTGCTAAGTCTTGGCCGAAGTTGTCCTGGGAGACTAGGCGTTGATTTTCGCTCAGCCATGTCTCGCGCATGCTGGCTTTTCTGTTGAATCTTGCGGCGAGTTGCTCGAGTTTTTCTTGACGGATTAGTTCTTCTCGCAAGGCCAGTTCTCTTTCGTGCTCGGCCTTCTCCAGTCGTTCCCAGGCTTTGTTGATGTCGGAGATCATCTTGCCCTCCTTCGGAGTGTAGGGACGCTGGTTGTTGGCCCGCATCTTTGACTGGAGGGTGAAGAGGAGAATCTCCAAGTTTCCTTTCTCCACGAACTTGGGCGGTTTCTCCACCGTTCTGTAGTTGTTGAACTGCGTCAGCTGCTGCTGAACGCCAATGAGGCTGTTGGCAAACTCCCGTTCTCCCAAGGCGGAAATGGTGGCCTCGATCCATGCCAAGAGCTCGCTGGTGAGCCCTTCGTACTCCTTGATCATTCGGTCGTTTTCCATTGCGATTCCTACGACTTTGCCTATACGCTTGCCTTGCACGGTCTCCTGCTTCATTTTGCTGAAGTAATGGTAGTAAGTGACAACGTAGGTGATGATGGATTTTTCGTCTGGTTGCTCGACGAAAACGTCCTCAGCATCCAGCAGCTTGGTCAGGCCGAGTTTGTCCTCAGCCACGTTGAAGGCGTTATTGAGATTATGGATGGGATTGGATTTTGACAGTTTATCGAACTGGAGCAAGTCCGGTCGGTGTTTGTGGATCAAGGCATTGAAAGCCAAACCATCCCGCCATGAAGTCGAAAAGTTCCGAACGTTCACGTTGTGATAACCAGCAGTCTTCATTTGACACCAGAGAAGTAAAGCATCTTTAGCCGACTTGGTTTCCTGGTTATCCGTCTCTTCGATTGTGATGTCCTGGATTTGGAAGCGCAAGATTATAGTCCATATCAAACCTAACGACAATCGGGGATTTCCATCTACTATATCGTGCGATCCCATATTTTCCAGGTGAACTCTTTGCTCCTTGAGGAACTGGAGCGCTTTGTCCACATTCTCTAGGCAGTGAATGCGCATCTTGCCTTTGGTAGGGCGAGGCAGCCGTTCACCCGAAAGCACTTCTAGAAGCTTAATCAAATTCTTGCCGTCCCTGAGGTCGGTGTAGAGGTCTGTGATTCGGGAATTCACCCGAACTAAATGCGAGTTTACCCATTTTTGGAAGGTTTTCTTTTGTACGCTTTCTCTTTCGTCTGGAATCAAACCAAATAGAGCATGAAACACTGGCAAGACATTTGATATTTATTTATTAATAAACACCGCGCAATTGAACTTCATTGAAACACACCTCACAGACAAAGTGATGCACTCAAGGCTTCATTAACGCAATACATAGCTCCTAAACTACGGGTTAATTTTAATTATTACAGGATGCATGTTGGTATGCAGATTATGTTCAAGCAACCGTTGATAGGAAATCGGCTTAAGTTTCGACTGACTGTTTTAATAATTTAATCAGAGTAACCAATAGTTCAGAGTGATGATTAGTGACGACAATCGACTCTTCAACTAAGCTCGATTAATTTGCGTAAAGTGCAGATGCAGTTTTCTTGTAAGCAACTGAAAAAAGAGCCAGCAGTACCTCTAAGTTCAAACACAAACTTATCAAAATACTGATACTCGTCATCAATTGAACCCATCTTAATACCGTTAATCACGACGCGAAAAACACTGAAAATTTCCACTTTTTCTCGTGAAACAATGAAAAAAATGCACTTAACAAGAGAAGGCAGTGCCGATTCACAGCACACGCATTCATATTATAATTGTTTCAAATCGCTGCACAGGAAACGGTTTGGTTTTTGATAAAAATTGGTTTACAACTGATAGTGAAGCCTATTGGGCAAAACGAACAAACAAACGTGAATAATTTAATACCTAATTATATGTTCGAGATAGCTCCCGTTCGGAGGTGCGATTGTGTGAAGGTCTTAGAAAAATGCTTATCATTGAAGTCCCAATTAAAAACGCACTTAAATTGTAAAAAAAAACATTTAAATTGCAACAAAAACCAAATTGATTTTCTCGCAAAAAAGCATTAAAAATGCGCAAAATGTTTTCAGTGCCAAAAGCATAATGACTAAAAATCCAGACGCAATTTTTGTACCTGCTAGCGCTTTGATCCTGGACCGTTCAAACAGTCTGGAAGAAGAGTTGCCTCCATCATATTCATAGTCCTCCTCAATCTGTTGTTGCAATGAGGGGTCCCACCTCACCATGCTTATGTCAGTGGTCATTGTTGCGTTTAACACCAGCTAAGCTGGTCACCTGTAATCAAAGAGAGCCGGATTAATTTAAAAAAAACCATCAACCCAGAAAATCAGCTGCTAGACTTGCACAACACCCGGAAAATCAGCAGCAAAAGGAAATCCCTTCACGTTAACTGTGTTAGATGCGGCCCCGTAATTTTATGGAAATAAAATCGTGCGCTCAGTTCCCACAAGGAAATATCGGTAAATGCTCACCTTTTCGGGCAAAAGCAGGAACAAGGGTTCAGTTAAACGAGATTGAGACTCAACAGAAAGTTTGGGCACTGGTAAGTGGTACAATAGGGATTTTTAAGACTGCATCCGAGTGACCTGATTTTTGGTAAGCAGTTTTCGAAAGCTTTTCGGGGGGAAATAATGAACATCGATCGCTTGGAGCAGTCTCCAGGTCGCCTGGCCCGAGAGTTGCCAAATGGAGTTGCGGGACTTTTTCGATCGGAAAAGTTCACAAAAAATTTAGCGCTTGTGAAAGCGCTCAAATGTGAATTTCACGCAAAATCGTTCAATGAAAAGTTGATTCATTCTCATCCTTTCATATGAATCTTCCTCAATGTATTCGGTTATATTTCAGTAACTTTTTCTTAACAGTTAATTTTTACGTTCACCCAAAGAGGTTTACTTTTTCCTATTCCAAGTTTGGCACGCATTTTTCATACAGGGTGACCGCATTTCAAAGCGGTGTCTCTTGTGCAACAATCTAAGCCATAATCACGATATTTTGCCTTAATCGCCAGGTATTTTCGCTGATAGTTTTCTTGCTTTTTAACGGCGATAAAAATTGCCACGTCTGCTCCAATCATTTTTTACATAATAAAAAAGCCCATTCTGCAAGAAACTTGAACCCGAAAATTCGGCGGTTATTAACCACAAATATGCAAAATAACTTTGCACTTTCGCCGAAATCCAAAGTTCCGTTGCTGGGAAAATTTTGAAGAATTTTTTACTTTTTTTAGATTTTCGCTTTTTAACAAGTGTTGAAATCCCTTTCCAGTTTCGAATTTGGAAACAAAAATCAAACAATTTTCTAGCAAGAAACGAACAGAATAAGCGAAAGTTTATAACAGATTATTTGGAAATCTCGTCACCGCCATTCCATAAAGACTGTAGAATTTATTAAAAAATATTTTTTAATTTTAACTGAATTTCCTTTCCTTTACTTTCTACTCAAAAACGCTCTATTTTGTAGAGTTTCACTTAAAAATACTGACGATCTGGAGAACTTTTACGCGAAAAAATACAAGATACGGATACAAGAATACAAGATTACGGCTTTGTAAAAAATGTACAAAAACTTTTTTCAGTGGCGAAACCGGGACAAGATCGAAAATTAATTTCTACCGTTTTTTTCCCGAAAACAATTAAGGTTTTCTCCAAAACCGATCACAAGACTAAAAGTTTTTAATCGAAAACGCAAAAAAGTATAGCTTTCTGATGGTTTTCTTTTTTTTAACAATAATAAGGTGTTTTCAGTCAAGAATGATAAAATTAATTTTGCTAGAAAATTAGCCCCATTCATCGGTTTGCAGATAACTTTAGAAAACCCTTTTCAGCTTCGAATTTGGCACAAAACGCAAATTATTTTATACAGTTTTTTACCGAAGGTAATTAGTTGCAGGAGCAATTAGTTGATTTTCTTCGGAATTCGGTCTGGACAGTAAAGAAAGAGAAAATCTTTTTTAGCTATCAAGCTTTCGGCAGTTTATTGTCGCCTTCCTCAGAGTGCGAATTGTTTGACCATAAGAAGGCCGGGAACTCTCCAGAATATTCCATCATTTTTTGTACAGCTTGATGAAATGTTTAATCTTTTAGTTACATTGCTTGGTCATAATTTCTTTGTCTTGAATTATACAAAACATTTATTCACGATCAACATGTTTTTCTGCAGAAATAACGAGACAGACTACATTAAATACAAATTAATGATGAGTTGAAGGCACTAATCTACATCTAATTCATTTGACTTCCACATTTCAAACTCTACTGCTCCGCATATCAGTTCGGAATCTTTCCGTAATTCCATTAACGGATGAGTTATAACTCGTTAACTCAGAGAGCGGCAATAACTCAACTCAATAGCGTAACTCAACACAGTGTTACCCAGGCCTTAAATTAGACGATTTTTTTGCGCTGATTTGCAGAATTTAAAAAGCCCCATTTTCGCGGAAGAAACGTACTGAAATTTATTGAAGATGGAAAAATTGACGAAGAAAGTCCGGCGAGTGTTAACAACAAATATGTACAATAACTTTGACCTTGATATATTTTTTAGTTTAGTAAGTATAAACGGAAGTGTTAATTTCTTTCTGCAAAGTGCAGCTGTTGCAAAATTGTCATTGGTCAATAGACACCAATTAACTTAAAACCAGCGCTTTTTGAAGCAAAGGTACCCAACAAATCGGACTACTTATTGCGAAAGCGATTTTTTCTATCAACTTTGACACACGCTTATTGAAGTAAATTTACTCAGCTGGACCGATTTTATCATCAAAAACTGTTCAAAATTTTGCCGTTGATATTTTACAGTGTTGCGAAAAAGCAGAGATTTCGATGAAATTTCACCCATTCTAACAAATTAAAGCGCTTTTACTAGAAACTTGGAAGAAACAAAATGCAAATTGCCCTTATTTAGCTGCATAACTATAAACTGTTGAAGCCCTTGTTCTCAACATTCTTTCCTTAAAGAACTGATTTCGGTCTAACTCTGGCTTTATCAGCTTATTCTTCACGAAAACTTTTTCAATATTCCAAAGTAACTAACCCTGGCAAGGAAACTGTCGCTTTTGCTTAACTAAACTTATGGCCATAAGAAACTACTATTTATGAGCAAAGTTCGAACATAACTTTCAGGAGCCAGTTTTCCACCATTTCCTTGTAAACACAGGCTGTATTGACTGGGGGGCGCAGTAATCATGTTACAGATTCAACATGTATTTGCCCCATTTCCTGCAGTAGATTGAAATCGATTGACGCCATAAAGCCAAACGAAAAATCATCACCGAAGAAGAGCTGAAACAAGTCTTCATCCTTGTCGAATTTAACAATGATTATGATGAAATGTAGGTTATTCACTCCATTGTGCAATACAACCTATGGCGTTGAAATTGTAACTGTAATTTTAATCTCGATTTTTTTCAACTGGCCACTGTTCGCGGAACAATACGTAACAGTTCGTCGATATCGCCTCACCAAAGTTGTTTAACCTCTACTATAACTAGTCTTGTTTATTATTACACTTCCCACTCGATTAGCTCATACTACTAGAACAACAGCTAAATAGCAAGTGGTTAAAAATAAAGCTCATTTACTATTAAAGCTAATGCTCCAATCTATCAGTCCTGTTCGAAATGAATTAAAGAAGCTTTGCAAATATAAAAATACGTTCTATTGAGCGTATCCTGCTTACCATCGACACACGTTCAATTTAAAACTCTAGTACTATTTATAAATTTTAATGATATTAGACAGAAAGCCTACTAATTTTGTCATGGCCGTTCTGCACGGCGAATCGATGGTTTCAATTAGAAGCGTGAGCTTATTGTGCCTGAAACTGCTTAAAAAAATAACGTGGACGAAACGACTACAATTTAGGCCTCTGGGTAACACTGAGTTGCAGTTTTGAGTTGTTGCCGCTCTCTGAGTTAATGAATTTTAACTCATGGCCGATGATGGAACTTTAACATCTAACAAGAAAAAACCATCAACATATTGGTTATGCGCATACGATTGCTTGAAACTATTTGGTCTAAAACGGGGGAAAATCCGAAAAATCTGAAGAAACTTAATTCCAGAGCGATGAGGGTGACGAGTTTTCCAAATATTGATTATATGCTTTTGGTTTCTCTGGTCGTTTTTTTGAGGAAAAAAAAATATAACTTTGTTTTTTTGTATAAAAGACTCTCAGTTTGCCAGTATTTTACAGTAAAACGTTAGGAAAAACGAGACGAAAAACGATTTAGAAATATTGACCTATAAGTGAAGAAACCTGAATTTAAATAAACTAAGTTATCACAGCGACAAAAGTAACGAGTTTTTCGAATAATTGATTACAAACTTTCACTCGTTTTGTTCTGTTCGCTGTTAAAAAAAATCTACAAAGAATTATTAGAGTTTTGTCCAAAAGTGTTCCAATAAAATTTATTTCATAATGTTCACAGAAAATACCTGAAGATTGTCAGTATTTTAAGTAAAACTAAAAATAATACATTTTTTGTGTAGCAAGAATTGCTTAATAGAAACTTTGCTAAAACTGGAATGACCTGAAGTTTTACAGAAACTTGAAAAATCTTCAGAGCAATGAAGGTGGCGAATTTTCCAAATAATTTTTGTCGTCGTTTTTTTCTTCAAGATAATATTAATTGCTTTCCGTAAAAAACTGAATAAAATTATTTGTTTTTTGTGCCAAATTCGAAGCTGAAAAGGGTTTTCTACAGTTCTCTGCAAATCGATGAATGAGGCAAATTTTCTAGCAAAATCAATTTTGTCACTTTTGGCTGCAGACCCTATTATTGTCAGAAAAGAAGAAAATCATCAGAAAATAATATTTCTTTCTGCGTTTTTGGTTAAAAACTTTAAGTTTCGTGATAGGTTTTTGTGAAAACCTTCATAGTTTTCGAAAAAAAAACGGAATAAATTTATTTTCGTTTCGGTCCCGAATTCGACTCCGAAAAAAGTTTTTGTAAAATTCCCACAAAGCTATAACAATATCTTGTCATTTTTCGCGTAAAATATATCCAGATCGTCAGTATTTTTAAGTAAAACTCTACAAAATAGTGCGTTTTTGAGTAGAAAGCAAAGCAAAGCAAAGAAGTCAGTTAAAACTAAAAAAACACATCTTTTAACAAACTCTAAAAAGGCAAAAAGTCGTCAGAGGAATGGAAATGATGAGTTTTCCAAATAATTTATTATAAATTTCTGCTTATTCAGTTCGTTTTTTGATAAAAATTATGTTATTTTTGTCCCAAATTCGAAGCTAGAAAGGGATTTTAAAACTTTTTACAAAGCGACAAAGGAGGCGAGTGTTCTAATAAAAATGTATTTCATAATTTTTCGAGAAACATACCTTAAGATTGTCAGTTATTTGAATTTAATTTTTTGAAAATTGAGCATTTAGAAAAAAGAGTAACTGCTAAAACTGAAAAATTCTGAAATTTTGAAAGAAATGTTAAAAATATTATTGATAAATGGCCCTTGAAATAAATCTAAAAACAACGAAAAAAGGCATTAACATTTTTCCAGCAACGGAACTAAGTTACTGCGCCGGTGCATTGGGTTAGCGCACCAAGCCATTTGCGTAGCACTGTGCCAAGCCATTTGTTAGAATACGCTGTATATTCAATTCAATGTTCATAAATTCTTCCTGGGAGTTTCCTAAATACTGACAAAATAAACTGCAGGTCTTTGTTCGATTCCACTATGTCGCAACTATGGATGTAATTGAATGTGGACATACGAATGCCCCGATTCAACCCCCGTTGATTTTTTCCTGTGGACATTTACCGCAAAAGTTTTAAGTTAAAAATGGGTTTGTGTGTGGCGAATTAAAATTACCACAAACCATCAAATGGCCGGCTTTATTACGGCATCCTCCTTATGTTGCATCATCGCGTTATTTCATTCAGATCGTCGTTATTAAGCTAATGGGCGATTTACATGGTGGCGTCATTTGAAAATATGGTTCTTGCAGCCCACTCGCTCCGAATTGGTATGGTAAATTGACCCTGTACGGTTATTTAATGATTAATTGCCCTAAAGCGATGCAGCCAGTTGAAAGAATGCCGTTAATTGTTGTCCCCCGTCTTTCCAGATCAATGTTTAGTAAGCATTTCCGACGAACCATGATCAACTTGCTCACCTGATCTCGTTTTAGTAGTGGTAAAAGTCCGAAATCATTTTATCTTATCTGTATACTTGCCAATCATTATTCCAACGAAATTATGTAAGTTATACACTCTTACTTCAGCGATATAATTATATAGGAATAAAGTGTGTGTGAAAAACAAACATTGTTATAACCAATTTCATGTTATCTTAAATGGAAACAATCTATTAAACATAAAAAACCGTTTGTGTCAATGGTTTTGAAGTATAAAGTTTTCCAATTGTGACCCTTTAGGAGGTAAAAGTCCTAACCGAAATAAGAAAGCTCTTGAAACCTTACGAATATTAATTCTATGAGATCTTTAATCCCCTCATCGGACGTTCCAGGCACTTCTTCCATGGGTCTAAAAAGATGAAAGTCACAAGATGACAAGTCTGGACTGCAGGGACGACATTTCAACGTCTCCCAGCCTAATTTGTCTGCCCCTCCAAGAGTGTTTGCGGAATGAGGCCCGGTGTTGCGTGAAGAAAATGACATTTTTGACCGTCTTTGCGTTTGTCTTTTCCTTAGATATAACAATTTTGCAGCATCCAGAAGATTACTGATCAGCACGCTTACTTCTCATCGAATATTTTCAACCGTTTCCTCGATAAAAGTTTCAAAGTTCGTTTGCTTCTATCTCTTCAGAGTTATGCCAAAATTTCATGTTTTCCGTCCTATTTTTGCACTTTCTCGGAAGCAAAATGAGCAAGAGCGCTCATTTTTACATCATTCCAGAGAAAACTAAATGGCTTTTGAAGAAAGTGAACCACCGATAAGAAAATGTTGGCAGTTTTCTCAAAAGTCTTGATTTGTGTGTTTTTTTGAGTTGCAAAATCGACTCAAACATGACGCTGCTTTTCTCGAAGTTTCTCAACCATTTGAGCCACATAATTCGTTTTGGCATCGTTGGATAGAGAATTTAATATTCGATTCAGTCATAACAACATGAGTGAGGAAATTCGAGTAGTTTTGACCCAGAAAGCGAAATTTGAATATCATACATTGGGCAGCGGCAGATCCAGCTTTCAAGTCAGGGTCCAGTCGATGACATGCCCTTGGATAAAACCTAATTGGTAAAACGCAGTTCTGGTCAATAAAGAGGAGATTTACGATGAAAATCAACAAAAAATGAGCACAATAAAATATCAAAGACGGCATACAAAAACTTTTCTTTTGAGATACAGTTTCGAATCATAAAACATCAATTTGACAATGCCGGATGGACTTGAAGACAACTAAAATTGCCAAATTTGAAGTAACGGAAAGCGCACATAAAAGTTCAGTATTGCAAACAGAATTTTAGTAGCAGTAACTACATTTTTATAGACGGATATTTAAACACGTGTTTTATGGGGAGTTTAAATCACTGTTGAGTCTTGTGTATATTTAAAGCTTCAAAGTACTGTTCATCCAAGGCTGAAGTTTAACTTCGAAGCGATCATAACAAAGAAAACGCTTTTTACAGCTCTAAAATTTTATCAAAGCGATGTAAAAGCTGAAGAATTTTAACGTAAAACAACAAGCTTTCTGCACAATCGATTGGGGCTCAAACTCTTCGAGAAAGTTGCCCAAAATACACAAAAATGTTATGAAAAAGTATGAAGAAACTGTACACAGAGGGGGTTGACCTAACAATAAAATATGTACAAAGATGAGAATGCAAATAGCGACAAATGTCGATGCTTTGGAAAACGTTGAAGCATTATAATAAGCCGGAGAAAGTTACTTTTTCAAGCCCATATGGGCGAGAAAGTTACTTTTTCAAGCCCATATGGGCTAAAAAGTATGTAAAYGTTGGCCATCGACCTCTAGTTAGAAATRTCGTCTAGAAATAAGAAAACCAGATCTAAAAGAACATCTAGTTCAAGAAAGATGTTTTATAGTTGCATTTTAAAACTAATATTAACTCTTGAAGATTCAATTGGCTACAAATCTTTATTTTAAAGCAGCTCAATGGTCAATTGGCAGAGTATTAATACATCAAAACATTACAATTAAATGCGACTCTATTGGCATCCTGAAACCTTACAATGTATAACCATAGCGAACATGCAAAATGTTCGTTATTTTCTTGAAATATTCATGTTTATTTGATAATTTAAAACCGAAACTGAACGATTGAAGTGATTTCACTATTTTGAATTTGCGGGATACAGAAACAAGCACTAAAACAGTCACGGAAAATCATGAAGTGAGTTCTAGAAAGTTTCCTTTCAAAAACTGAATCTTTGCTGAAAAACATTTAAAGAAAACACAGTGCCTGCTTCCGTAATTTTCATCATAAATTGTCTGCTGAAGAACTTGACTTCATATTTAACGCACGTTTATAAGCATACACTCATATTTCTGTCTTGTTTGATTTTTCCAACACCCGCTGGACAATCTAAACGAACTGGGTGTTATGAAGTGTTATCGGTTGTTTTCACACCCTGTATGGGTGTGAAAACCACCGAAAAATGTTAGTTTTTCGGTTCTACACCGTATCATACGGTTGCAAGATCGTACAGTCTTTTTTTACACTAGCAACATTTTTTAATTTCTTGATTAATTTAGAAACTTTCTTGTCTCTTGCATTATATTCGTATCTGCCACCGTTTTCAAGTTATTGGCAAAGCCAATGCATTTACGCAAATAAGAACAGTTATTCATGTCACTACCCAAGTTCCAAATTTCAGCAAAATAAAACTGAGAGAGTTATAACGAAGAAACCAAATAAAATTTCCAGTTTCTACACCCCGTTGTGTATGTACTCCCTGTTTATATAAACTTTTCTACACATTTTCAAAAAACCAATCCAAAATAGTAATTTGATTAATTAGCGCTTACAGACAATGTCCATTTAAAAACATACGTTTTCTACAACTACTCTCCCCCCATCGACCCCCTTAGAAACTCTTTGGGCAAATTTCAGCACTTATTGAGGAATTAGGGGAATAAATGTCAGTTCAATGGGCAATGTAGGCACTTTTTATACAATCGCACCCGCAAAAGCAGGTTGATTATTCAGATAAGGAGTGGCTGGTTCAATCCCGATAAGATCACAGTTGTTACATTACACTTGGAATGGCTGATCAATGATTATGATGTTTGTTTTAATAAAACTGGCTTTTATGAAAAAAAGGCTCTGGTAACAGCAATGAGGCCAAAGGTTTGAAGATCGGATGCGGATTTTGTAGTATTTAAATCAGTATTCAATAAATAAAAAAACTTATGCGAACTGTTCCAAGGACGACGAGCATACAAAATAAGAAATGATTCACTCAATTCACTGTGAGAAAAATTGATACCCAGTGTGTAATTATTTAATTTGTCAATTGGCACTTTGAACTTGCGATACCACTGTGATGTGGAGGGAGTGTGAGAATGTAAAAATAGCCCCTTGCTTGGAATTAGAAATTGATTTTCCCCAAAATTTCCACACCTATTTAGACTGGTGAGCAGTCGCGGATAATTCAGATAAATAAACAGTTTTTCCACTTGCCAGCTCTGGTGTTTTAAGGCTGTTCCCACTGTTCCAGTTTCCCTCAAAGTTCACTGACACACAGGGCAGCAAAAAGTGTCACTTGTTTAAAAACACTTGCCGATGGCTGGGCTAGAAACCATCAAATATTTGATTTAAACTGGTGAAGGGGGTGGAAAAACCTTTGAAACAGCCAACAGCTATATGGATAAACCATTTGGAATTAGTGGGGCATTAAAGAGCGCATTCTTAACCCACTAAACTGAGTTTTGTAATCAAACGGTTACACCTAACAGCAGCCATTTTTATCCCTGAAAGTTAATTAGCAGGCTCTGCTGGTAATGGCAATTGTGACTTACCTTGTAGAAATATGATGCACTGAACAACGGCACTCACTTTTCGGTCAGTTATTCCGTAAAATATCGTTTTCTCGTCACTTAAACCAGTCCAATAAAGCTAACCAACACTGCAAACGCCCTGCATGACAGCTAACGTCGCGTCGAGTACATAGATAAAGACAAGTACACAGACGAGTACGTCCACAGATCACAGAGGCTATCGATTCGAAATTGACATATGAACCTGTAGAATGTTATTTTGTCTCAGCGGCTGCTTTTCAAACTAGACTCGATTTACATTAAAATTTAGCGGGAGATTTGAATTCAGTTGATGAGTTTTGCGTATGAATTTTTGCGTTTGAATTTGAATATTTTGCTTATGAGCTTATGTAAGTTCCAATAACATTTCAAGCAGCCACCGCGGATATCATTAAGTGAACTCAAATCGCCTGATAAGGTTTTGTTCGTGTAAAAACTACGATTAATTGGGAGAATCAAGCGGATGAAACTCTCTTACTACAATAGGTATTTATTAAACTAAAAAACCCAGAGATCCCGTTGGTAATAGTATTGAAATTACATGAGTTAGATCGTTAATGTCTCACGAAAAATAAAAAATGTACAAACTTACACATTTGAAATTACTTCTTAACGGTTTAACTATTTTGAGTCCAGCTTTAAAAGTCTCTGACTGATTCTTAGGAAACCGAAATCGGCGACCATGTCATTTTCACAACTACGCACACAGCAATTAATCGGGTACCTGGCCACTTATATTCGATTATTGTAAAACTCTTATAAAACTGTAAAACTTGTAAAAATTGCATTCTGAAGCATATTCAGTAAAAAATTATCATACTCAAACGATAGGAGTAGCGCGCTACTCCTATTTTAATTATAATAAATGAAGGAAAAGAGCTGCAAGAATAACGCTGATATGGATTTACTCTGTATAAACCGTTTAATTAGCGCATCTTGAACAAAAATGGTAATTTACATCATTGAACCAAGTGACACTAAGCAGATGTTGCGCATATGCCGATAACGAACACATTTAATAGCCACTTAAATGGAAATGTTTATAGATCTAATTGCATTTCTTCCACATGCCGGCTCAAATGGCTCCAAAATGAACCTGAATCTGTGCATTATTTCCGTAACGCTCTGGTTTCTCCCCGGTTTGCGGGCGGAGAAACTCAACCTGGACGCTCTAAACAACTATAGCGAATTTTTGAATTTCGGCGACAAGAAACTGCATAAAATCGGCGAAAACCGGCTAGAAAACGCGATTTTTAAGTCGAAATTGGACGTGTTGGGCGAGGTTTTCAAGAAACATGTGGACTTTTTCAAAGTGACGGACAAACTGGATATTGTGTTCCTGGTAGATGCCAGTTCCAGTGTTGGAGATGGCAACTTTAAGAGTGAGCTGAAGTTCATCAAAAAGCTGCTGAGCGATATAACGGTCGATTACAATCATACAAGAGTGGCTGTTGTTACGTTCAGCTCCCCAACCAACACTGTAAGTAAAACTGCATTAAACAAAACCATTTCTGAATGAATAGCAAAACCCAGATAAAAAACATCGACGACATCAGCGACCCATCAAAAGAGTACAACAAATGCCTCCTCCTCAACGACCAGCTGATGAAAATTGAGTACAAAGGAGGCGAAACCTACACCATAGGGGCATTTGCCAAAGCCAAAGTAAATCATTTTTCAGCAGTTTGACACAGCCGAACAGTGGGAATTTGCAGGAAATATTCGATCACTCGCTGCGCAATGATTCGAAAAAAGTGATCTTCCTTGTAACCGATGGCTATTCGAATGGCGAGAATCCTGTTCCGCTTTCAAATGAACTAAAACGCAGCCAAATCACCATATTTACCATAGGAATCCGCAATGGAAACTACAAGGAATTGTACGACTTGTCTTCAACGCCCGGCCAATTTTACAGCTATCTTTTGGACAGTTTTGAGGAGTTTGAAAGCTTGGCTAGAAGGGCCCTTCATGTTGGTATGTAGAGAGGCTAAAGCCCCCGACCTTGAACCAACCTGTATATTCAAAATGCAAGTGAACTTTCAGATCTATCAGGAGGCGACTATTTGCCGCTAGGCGTGAGTACTCCATGCGATAAACTATGTGAGGCCGGAAATTGTTGCGACAAAGACGCGTTGTGCGCCTGTGGTACCACTACAGGCCACTATTCCTGCACCTGCAAGCCTGGATTCTATGGATCTGGATTGAGGAATGATTGTCTGCGTAAGATCGGTTTGAAGCTCGCAATTCCTGGATAAAACACTGAATTTCTTCAGCATGTACTCCGGGCACCTACTCAGATGGGCCCAACCTGTGTCTTCCTTGCCCAGATGTCCATCACACCACCATTCTTCCCGCTCAGGGTATCGACAGATGCATTTGCAAGAAAGGCTTTCAATCGGATGGAACCGGAGGTTGCCAGAGTAAGGACCAGTTTCCAAAAAAATCTTCCAAAGTCACTAACAGTTAGGGTAGTTTTAAAGTGCCCAAAAATCAGCGCTCCTCAGTACGGATACATCGTGAAGAAGAAAGAGTGCAGCAACGTGCTAAACAGCGCCTGTGGGCTCAGGTGCGAAGTGGGCTACACGCTGGTGGGCAGCAGCATTCGACTGTGCCAGGAAAATGCCACATGGACTGGTTCTGATCCTACTTGCGAAGGTATTTTCCAATACAAATTGGTATGCATTTAATGTAGTCAGAGTGCATTTAGTGAAAACCTGCAATCGTCTGCCAACCCCTAAATACGGATCGGTAAAGTGCGAACAAATCGACTTGGATGTTGTATACGATAGCGCAGAGAAAAATCTACCAGTGGACACAGTTTGCAACTTCCAATGCGAAAACGGCACAGTTTTAATCGGTTCTACGCAGAGAACTTGTCTACCAATTGCGCAGTGGGATGGATTGCGGGCTATTTGCAAACGTAAGTCTTCCAAACAGAGCCAATCGGACGTTTGAATCATCTTAAAACGACGTGAAAATCACCGATTTTGTCACGTCGAATCGACCGGTCAAATCACATAAATTTGCAAATTTATTTTTTCTGAAATTCCTTGAAACGAAAAATTCCATTGGTTCTGAGTGTTCAGTTCTGGTGATTCAGAAATCAAATGCAACAAACTACCCGAAGTGCGATATGCACGAATCGAGCCATCGTCCTGCACCGCTGGGAAGCAGGAGTTTGGAAAAACCTGCAAAATCATCTGTAACGACGGTTTCAAAGCGGCTGGATCCACTGTTAAGACTTGTGGCAACCATGGCCTTTGGGGGAGGAAGCAGGAGGAAAACACCGTCTGTACAGGTAATTTTCTGCGCAGTAAAAACAAGGAGAACGTAAAGGCCTGCACACGTTCCAGATTCCACTCCTCCTGATCTGGAATGCCCGCAAAACATCTCAGCTTCAGCAGTACCTGGAACCAACTACGGACAAGTTTCCTGGACAGAACCCAACATTACAGGTACTTTTCGCTTTCAGCTTGCGCCCAACTCAACTATTTTGCATTTTTCCAGATAACTCCGGCCTGGAAGTATCCACATGGCTTAAACCCGCCATAGTCAACGTCACAGAGTACAAGTTCTCCATTGGCCTGACTCCTGTAACGTACTTTGCTCAGGATCCGTTCCATAATGCAATAAAATGCAAATTTTTCGTCGAAATCCTTGGTGAGTTCTTGCAAGTTCCAGTTGCAATAGGAACCGGAATACCATTTGCTTCCAGATCAAGAACCCCCAGTAATCGAAGAATGCATCAATCCAGCCCCTTTCTTGGTCTCTCCGCACGCTCAGGAAAACATCAGCTGGGATGAGCCGAACATTTTCGATAATTCCCAAAACGTCTCCATCACCAAAAGCCATGAGTTTGGAAGATTTCCCATTGGAACCACTCTGGTTACTTACACAGCCAAAGACCCGTCAGGCAACCTCAATATCTGCAACCTGAACATCACAGTTGAAGGTAAGTTTTTGGTGTAAAAGCCCCGTGCTTTCCAGAAAAAATGTGCAAAATCTTCGGTTTCAGAATCCGAATGCCCCGAGTTTACGTCGCCTTCACACGGCCGCTCAGAATGCGCAGATCAGTCTGAGAGCAGACAATGCGTGATCACCTGCGAAGAAGGCTACGCCATTCCTTTGCAGTCTTCTGAGGCGACTTCTTTGGAAAACAGTAGCAGATTTGAGTGCAACCATGCGGAAGCTTTGTGGCATAATACGGAGGGACTTTTGTATCCAGAATGCTCTGGTTGGTGCCCAATTTGCCAGAATATACAGCCTCTGATCTTTACCTCGTTTTGCAGTTACTGTTGTGGGTGATCAGACGCAAGAAGGCGATGTTCAAGTGAGTCTGGATGGCGATGGATGCAACAACACAGACCAAATTGGAGAGGTAAAGGCGCAAAATCTTCAGAAGTCTCCTTACACTTAAAAACCTCTCACCGCAGATTCAGAATAGCATCAAGTCCATGATAAGCAACAACATTTGCACGGGCTTGTGCGAAATAGACCTAAAATCCGAGTGCGAAGTGGAGAAGTCCGAAGAGGAGTCAAACAAGCTGTTGAGCAGAAGACGGAGGAGAGACTCAGCAGGCAAGAAATCGCAGAGTTTGCAAGGGGTTCCGCATAAAAACTCCAGGGCAAGGCAAAGGAAGCGAAACCGATTGAACGTGAAGTTCCAAGTAAGAGGCCGCTACCTCAATGAGTCAAAAGGGCCGGATTTGAGGCTCGAAACCCACAACAGCTCAGTGAAACTGAAAAATGCCAAATTCGTCTGCCCCGAAGGGTTCATTCCTAGGAAAAACCGCTGTGGTAAGTGGAAAATCTTCCCAATCTTTCGCCCTTGAATCACTTGGCGTATTTAGTTCAATGTCCAAGAGGGACTTTCCACAATGCCACCTCAAACATATGCCAGAGTTGCGATTTCGGGTCCTACACAGACCGCTTGGGAACGACTAGCTGCTTGCAATGTCCTCCCAATCACTCCACTCGAAAAATCCATTCGAAAAACGCCAGCGAATGTCGAAGTGAGTTAATTCATCAACTCCCGATGAGGTTACAGAGGAGGTTTGTTCCAGAAATGTGCCCTCCGGGTACGCACGCAAGAAAAAAGCGAGTGAAAACATCGAAGCAGCAAAACCCTCCCACTGTGGAGAGAGCCACTTTGAGTCCTCACTGCAAATCGTGTCCTGTTGGGACTTATCAACCGGAGTATGGAAAAATCAAGTAATTTAAGAGGCTTTCCCGATTTTCCAAACATTTTTCAAGCAGAGTTTGAATCAGTATTGAGATTTGTTTTTGGATCCTCGGGGCAGTCAAGATGTTGTGCGATCTTTCGATCTTGGAGGATCTGAGGATCCTAAATAAACATGGTAAGAACGTCGAAAAACTGCTGCTTTTTTAGGTGTTTGGCTTGTCCTGTTGGTTTCACTACAGCTAAGGCGCAATCGGTCAATTCAACCGAATGCATTCCGACATCCAAGGGGATTTGCGCCCTCACTCCAGATGTGTGCAATCATGGAAAATGCGTCGTAGTGAACGAGTACGAATTTTCCTGCGAATGTTTGCCAGGTTTTGTAGGCAAGTCAGTCGCAGGATGATGTTGAAAAATAACAATTTTCCTCCATTTTCCCGGCATAAAAATTAGGTTCCCGTTGTATCAAGCAAATCACGCCTTGCGATTCGCAGCCTTGTTTCAATGGGGGCGCATGCGATTCTGTCGGAAATGTGGCTGTTTGCAGCTGCTCCGAAGGCTTTTCTGGGCAATTCTGCGAGATTGTGGCGGAAAAAGAAGCTGTTTGTGACTTAAAGTGCCAAAATGGAGGCACCTGCTTGGACGTCGGTGAAAATGAACTTCTTTGCCTCTGTTCTTCAGGTAACAATACAGGCAGATCAAAAAAAGTGGCGCCGCTGATTTATTGAAATTTGCGGCTTAGCGATTTGGATCTTATTTCCACCGCAAATAATGAAGAAACAAAAAAAATATCTGGCGAACCATTTTTTTGAAACGAATTAAAGTTCACGCAACAAGAGCAAGATCTTACTGACTATTAACGGGATTTTCATACCTGCAAAACGCCCGGTATTTGTTTCAGGTTTCTCTGGCACTTTATGCGAAACGCGAAAAAACTACTGCCAGGACGTGATTTGCGAAAACAACAGCACCTGCATAGAGCATGAAGACAGTTTCCGATGCATTTGTGCCAAAGGCTTTTTAGGGCGCCGTTGCAACATCCTGCCGTGCGACTACAAGCCTTGTAAGGAAAACAGCCTTTGTACGAATTTGGAGCTGGAAAATGCCACTAAAAGCGACTTTAGGTGGAGCTTTCCTCAACAATTGGCAACTTGGGAGTTGAACTTTGGCATTTTCCAGATGCACTTGCCTTGAAGGATACAGTGGGCCCAATTGCCAGAAAATCGACTACTGCACTGCATCAAAGTGCGAAAACGGCGGAAAATGCATCAGCAAAGAGACCTCGTTTATGTGCAGTTGCTCTAAGCTCTATGAGGGTGATTTTTGCCAGTTTAAGCGGGAAACGAACTACATGCTGAACTTTTCCCGTTATGATACAAACGACTTTATTAGGCTGAGGGGATTTGAAATGAATCTCACCGAGGTGAGATTTCTGAGATAAAAACTCATTTTTTGCCTCATTTGTCCCTTCTAGATCACGGCCTGTTTATGGATCCAAACTCTGGATAATTTCAACTATGGAACCCTTCTCTCTTATGCCACCAGATACACAGATAACGCCTTCACTCTGACTGACTATACTGGGTAATAGCGTGATTCCGTCGCTGAGTAGCTGAGTAACTGAAAGCTTTTTTAGCATAGTTTTTTACGTTAACAAGCAATACGTGGTAACGGACGTCCTGCTAAATGATGGCCATTGGCATCATATCTGTGTCTCGTGGAGAAGCTCGGGAGGAACGTACCAAATGTATCTGGATGGCGAACTGGCAAAGAATGGCTCAGATTTGGCTGCCTATTCAGAAATAGGAGGCAAGTGGAAGGGTTTTTGCAATTTTTCCTGATAAGGTTGTTTATGGTTATTGTTTAGCTCATGGGTATTTAATTATTGGGCAAGAGCAAGACGCTTTAGGGGGCCGCTTTAGCCAGTCCGAGTCCTTTGTTGGCAACATGGCTTACGTGGACCTCTGGTCACGAGTGCTGACTCTGCAGGAAATTAACGAGCATCGTGATGACTGCTCTGATAGTATTTTGGGCGATTTATACGCTTGGCCGGAAATGCAACAGCATACCAATGGAAACATCCAGGTAAACATCCAAGGAAAGAAGGCCTCAAATTCCACTCAAACACTTTTCAGCGACTTTCATCTACATTTTGCCAAAGATGCGAAGACCCGAAGCCCTTATACAACGGCTTCATCGACATGATGGACAATAGGGCTTTTTACTCATGCTACCGAGGTTTTGAGTTAAGCAGCAAGCATTTCTCCAAGGGGCGCCGCTGCACCAAAACCTCCAAATGGGAAGGGTTTTACGAGCCGTTCTGCAAAAGTGAGCAATGAAGGAAAATTGGGGAATTTTCTCAAACGGTTGGGGAATTTTAGGAATAACCTGCGGCTATCCAGGGACCGTCAAAAATGGCTACTCCATTGGAAATCAGTACTTTTATAGCGACAAAATCTCCTATAAGTGTTTCGATGGGTTTTCCATGATTGGCGGCAGCACCATTGTTTGTAAGGAGGATGGCAAATGGTTCCCGGCGAAGCCCAAATGCGTTGGTAAGTCCGTCCAGAACTACTCATGAATTAATGGCACTTTCCACACCCTCACTTTGGAAAACCTTCAGGTGTTCAGTGCACTCTTCCTAAAGTCCCCAATGGAAAAATCGAGATCATTTCTGAAGCAGCTGAAGAGTCCCTAGGGGTAAACCGAGTGGACTCTGATACCCAAATTCGCGTAAAATGCTTCAGCAACTCCACCTTAAAGGGCGAGAATCCTGTGGCCACATGTCTGGAAGATGGTGGGCAAAACCTCCAGTCAATTACATTTTTTTTATCAACCTCCTTTGAAGGTACTTGGGATAACCCGAATATTTCCTGCAAATTCACCGCAAGTCCCCAGTTAAACTGTCCACTACATCTCATCCCTGTTGCCCCTGAGAACGGATACTTGGACGAAAATAGTCTGAATGCTATGAAAAATGGCACTGCAGATTTTGTGGAATATAAATGCCGCTCTGGGTACTCACCAGTAGGAGTAAATATCTCCACTTGCATAGTGGACGGGTATTGGACGGAGCCTAATATTACCTGCCAAGGTACGTTGCCAAACCTTTAGAAGCAAGTCAGTATCTGCGATTTTTAGCAATCACTTGTCCAAGCCCGCCGTTGTTCCTCAATATGGTGCTCAAGAGCAAGGAACCACATATGTTGACCTACCAGTGCCAGGAGGGCTACAAACTGGTGGGAAACGCTGTGATTCAGTGCACAACCCTCGGGAAATGGAGCAGACTGCAAGGAAAATGCACCAGTGAGTTCGGTTAATTTTTAAATTTGTCAACACTGCACTAGGTGTATCTCTAGGGTTGTCTTGTGGAAAACCTGCTATTTCCGCCGGGGCAAAAGTGACTGGGAATTCGTACCTTTACGGCGACAGCCTCACTATCACATGCCCAAACGGGAAGAGCTTCAAGATAACATGCGAAAAATCTGGATCTTGGAGTGAAAACTCTGGCAACAACTGCTAGAGGGATGTGAAAGGCCTTTTCAATAAAAGCAGGACCGATTTTATTTAGAATTTACACAGTTTTTCCATATAAACTTATAATCCTGTCTGCCTCCCGATGTCCTGTTTCAATGGCGCCATTCACAGTGGAAAAACGAGACTTGTGGGTCGCTTCGCCCGCAAACAACACCACAGGTTTTCCATTCACTGTTAAAGGTTTTGCTAGGTCTTCGGCGCTGGCTTGTCGCCGCTCCATTTCTGCGCTCACATATGCGTAGGAGCCTCTGAAATGCGGATTATTTCCCCAGCGGGAACTGAAATGGAAACGGGGTTTATTAATAGCGCAAATGCAGCAACTGGAAGGATTAAGGTTTATTTTTCTTCGGCATAAAAAAACTTACCGTATGATACCATCAGGTTCAGGAATTTCGAACTGTTTTCCTGCAAATTTGCGCAACATAGACATACAACCTTCAATGATGGTTTCATCGGGAAGGAGCTCTACCAGCTTGGCAGTCGGTCCGTTTATCCAAACCAACAGTGTGCTTGGATGGGTGTCGATTGCAATGAAACTGAATAGGTTCTCTAGCCAAGATCTGCAGATATTTAAAAAAATAGTATTGAACACATAGGGTTTTTAACAGGGTTTATATGGGCGGTTAAAGCTCAGAACCGCTCAAAATGGTTGGAAATTTTTGACGATTTTAACTGAGCTCGTTTTTATTTAAATTCACATGTTTCAAAGCAATACCAGCATCAATTTGAAATTGTCTCCAAATTTTAGCGTGAGTTTACTCTAAAGATGCTGAAAGTTTCATAAAAATGAAAGTTCAATAAAAATCCTTTGAAACACTCGAGTTTTGTCAGACTAGAAAGTAATGGTCTTAAAATCGATGTGTTTGCTGCACTGCTCAACTCACACTGTCCTTTGAAAATTCGTATTTTCAAATCTAAAAGAGATGGTAGATTCAAATCTTGCCCATCAATGAAAGACACTTGACTTCAAATATTGGAAAAGTATGATTAAAATCCCTTACAGTTTTGAGTTTTGCCAGCTTAGAAAATGTCGATCTCAAAATGTGTTCGATTTGTTTGGTCAAGTACTCAATTCACTTTCGTTTTTAAAAATTCTTATCTTCCAACGCAATGCGCCTAACACCACAAAATTTTGACCATCTATGCAAGAAGCTTGAAACTAAAGGTCCTGGAAGTTTCATAGGAATCGCTTAAAATGCTGAATTTTGCTAGCTTAATCAATACCGGTTTCAAAATGAATCTGTTCGCTCAAGTACTCAATTCACTCCTTTGAAAATTGGCATCTTCCAATCGAAAAGACGCAAAAGCGAGAATTTTCGACCAGAAACTCAGATACTCGACTGTAAAGACGATGAACGTTTGATAAAAAGTGCGTAAATTTCTGAAATTTGCGAGTGAAAAAAATATGGATCTCAAAATGGGTCCAATGTGTTCAAGTGTTCAACTCACTCTGTCCTTCATATCTTCAAATGTGAAGCGCATTTGAGCATTACATTTTGACCATCAGTAAAAGAGACTTGAATTTAAACAAAAATTGCTTCCAATCCTGAGATTTGCAACCGTAAAAAATGTCGGCTTGAAAATGTGTCCGATGTGTTTGCCTCAGTGTTCAACTCACTCTTACAGTTGCTTGAAATTTTGCCCACCAATAAAAAAGACTTGATTCCAAAGATTTTCCATGTTTAAGAAAATCGCAATTCTGAATTTTGTCAGCCCAGGAAATATCAATCTCAAAATGTTGTTGAGCTCAACTCACTCTCTTTTAAAAAATCGCATCTTCCAATCAACGGAACGCAGCAGCTTGAAATTTTGACCACGATTGAAAACCAGTCGACTCTAGAGATGCGAACAGTTGAATAAAAATCGCTTTAAATCCTGAGTTTTCTCGGCTTAATCACGCGCTTTTTTTGGGAAGCTGAACGCCAGCTTCTGGCTTCCAATAGAGAAATTTATACAAACTTAAAAGAACTTATTAACCTTCCATTCACTTCCGGCCCTTCAGGAAGTTCTTTGATCAGTTCCATTCTCTCTTCTTCCGCCCACAAGAAGCTGATGTCTTTCACATTGTCTGGCCACCATTTGCGGGGAAATTTCAGCAAAATCTTGTCAACTGTTCCCAGCGGCACTCCTTCTATAGAGTTAACCTGCGCTTAACAAATCAGCCTTTAAAACTAGGCAAATGGACACTGGATTACCTCACCTTAAAATCGGGCAAAGCCGGCCTAAAGAGATGTTTGTAGCTGGCTTTAAGGACGCCAACTGAAGCCGTAAGAATAACGTGATCGGCTTTAAAAGTGGACCCATCTGAGCATTCCACTTTAACTGGGGCTTCGCCCCAGTCGATTTGTACTGCTTCTTTATTGAGGATCGTTCTGCTTTCTATGGGCAGCTGTTTGGAAGCGTCCGGGATTTTTTTCTGCAATTATTAACCATTTCTGTAAATATACTGCGAGTTGTTCTTATTTAGATCCGGGAAATGGTTTTCCAGTTTCCAGTGTTATTCAGAAATTTGCCTAGTGGTGCAAAAATGCATGCAACTTTTGCATGTAGAGCTTACAGTGAGGACATCCAGGATAGTTTTGTAGCCTCTATTTCGCCACCCCAACATCTGGTCGCCTTCGCAAGCCTGGAAAACGTAGTGGCTGGTAACGGACAGTTGGTTCCAACATTCTGCCGGGTTCAGAAGCACCATGAACTTTTGAAACCACGCAGCCACTAAATTGGCTAAGTCCAGAGCGCTGGGGTTTCCACGGAACTTTTCTTGCACCCTTTGGTTGTATCTGGAACCGGGAAAATGTTGCCACAAAGCTCAACTATTCGCTGATGCATACTCTGCAGTGAAATAGTCTGCAAACGTTCCTCCATGGTTCCTTGCGCATTCTTGGTCGTCCTTCACAGCAATGGCTAAAGCAAACAGTTGATCTGACAGGGATTTATCCGGTGCAGTTCCATCTGGAAGAAAAAATGACATTCCTGGATCCTGGGGCAACTGGGATGGACTGAGCAGGTCCAGGTCTTTGACCATTTCGTAAACCACATTGCCCTTCTCTCCATGCACCTTCCATAGGGAAAGCTGTGTGAGTTCATCAGGAAAATTTAGATTTTTACTGTCATACCCACTGCCCGCCGATATCTACAAAAGTTCCTCCAAACTCCACTGAGCATACTCGACCTCCAATGCGATTTTCCGCCTCCAGAATGGTGATATTGCAAATTCCGTGCTCAAAGAGCTTCACTGCTGCTGCAATTCCAGAAGCTCCCGCTCCGATTATTAGGATTTTCGGTCCTTTGGCCGACATGCTGCATCCGCCTGTTTAATAATCACTGAATCTTTCATTGTTTTTGTTCGTTTTTATCGCTTTTAGCTCGAAATAGCGTGCGCTTATCTGGAAGTTCTATTGCATAATGCTCGATTTGTTTACGCAGTGTTCCAGTACTTAATTGGGGATTTATCTTTTGCCTAGCGAAATGGAGCCAGTGGCAATAATGTAAAGAATTTATCTGGTTACTGGTAGTTTAACGAACTAAAATCGAATATGTTTCTACAGCCAACCAGATTATACAGGGTGATGCGCAGATTGTAGGTGAAATTCTAGTCTCAAGAACAGTTTGCTGCACTACGGAAATACTGGGCGTTAAATTTGTAGTTTAAATTTCAAATTTATTCCATAAGTTCTACAGTTTTAGTTGAAAATTGGAAATAGAAGGTTTTTGCTGGTGAGAAACTCGCTAAAGTATTTTGAGTGAAACTTTTTTACCAGCGGCGCGTATACCCACGTGACTGAATATTATTGCGGAAAACAATCGTGCGCCGCTGATTTATCAGCAAACTGTTGACGCCATTTCAGTGCCTGTTTAATTCTAAACAGAAAAGCTTTCTTGGGTGTTCCTCAAACCACGCATCATTGTTGCGTAAAAAGTAAAATTCACTTTGCTGCACGCAAGTAAAAAATGAGGTGAACCTAGGTGAAAATTGCCATTTTCAAACCTCAAATTTGCCTTAATTTTCGGAATAATTCGAAAAACAGTTGAATTCTGCGCGTATAATGAAAGGCCAAAAGTAGTTGCTGCTCCAGTCAACGTTTTTGTTCTACATTTTTTAAAACTGGCTCTGCCTTCTTGTACTGTCTGTTTTTTCGGAAAAAATCGGTTCTAATGCAAGAAGAAGCAATGGCAACAAAAATCGCCAAACAAAAACATCTATTCAAAAATTTAAATAAACAAATTAATAAACTTCTTCTGCTCTTGCTGTGCTCACATTGCTCGGTTTGCTCTTCTTTCGGCTGCACTTTTTAATCAAAATGTCTGCACTCCACATGACAATGGTGAGAGCAGTCAAAGAATCCAGCAGAATAACGCAGTAAATGTAACTACCGGTGGTGGTTCTGGTGATTCCTAGAAAAGTAAAAAAATCAACAGCAATTGAAGAAATGCATATCACTGCTCACCAATGGCATATCCGCCCAATAGCGACATTAAACTATTCAAAACGATTTGAATGACCAAAGCGGAAGCAAGATGCTGCTCTGGAACGTAGCTGGGAATAATCAGCGACATGTAGACAACTCTCAAGCCCTTGGAACAGCCCAGAATCAGTGCTATGATCAGTATTGTTGGGTAGTGACTGATATAAATTAGGGCTGAAAACTCGCATTATTCAGCCATTGATCAACTGAGCGCTAAGGCTGGAGCTTACCAAGTCTGGCAGCAATAATAACGCCCAAAACCAATATGATCATTACGCGGGCAGGCTGCTTCAAACAGTCCCCAACATGGGGCGCTAGAAACCGAAAAACAATATCCGCCGCTCCTAAGACTGAAAGAAAAGCAGCGATTTCCGATATGGTTAACGAGTATTCGAATAACAGGAATGGCAGTAGAACCACGAAATTCATCTCCACTAGAACAACCAAGGAAAGACCTAAAACACACTTTGGTAGGTTCTTGCCTAGTCTCTGCCCACTCAGCTACCTATCAAGATATTCACGTATCGTAAATTCAGGCAAATGTCCAATCCCAGCAGACCAACCACCCGATACAAGTATCTCTTGTACCAGGGTAGGCTGTTTATATCGAAATTAGGATCTTTGTAGATTTTATGCTCCTCAAACTGAAAATCCTTGCCCAAAGACTTGCAGTTGCCATTAGATTTACTGTTCATTTTATCACTGTTATTTGTCTGTTCATTCAACTCGATGGTCTCCAATGATTCATTTTCCTCGAAAATATCATAGCAACTCTCCAGGTTGATGCTCTCCTCACTTTTCCACCAAGTGGTTTTGGTGAGAACTTTTGGCTGAGATGGCAACGTCGAGCCTCTTCTTTGAGCCGCTTTGTATACGAGTTTGTTCTTGTAAAAGGGTCAATCAACTGAAAATCCACCTTACCTGCTTCCAAGGAATAGAGGCTGCCTCCAAGCGTGGAATCCAGCCCGATTATCGCCGCGTGCTCCTGCTCATAGCTAATGGAAATAATCGAGTCTTTTCGTCTGAAAGCCAGAAATCGTCTGTTCGTTATGAATTCTCTGGGTTGAACTGCAAAAAACCCAAGTCAACCTCCAAAAGTAAACGTCGCTTCGCTCTTTTACAGTGTGGATACGGCCTAAATCCCGGATCAGACATGACTTCATCCAAAGCCTCATTTTCCAGATCATCTTGATCTTTAGCGTCTTTGACCAGTTCCTCAACGGTTTCTTCTTCTTTCGTTTCAACTACCAAGTGATTCTTTACGGGTTGAAGGAGGACGGCTCCAATGTACCCATGAGCGATAATACCTAAACAAGCTGCTAGTTTAAGGACGTAAGGATGCTCGAAGACCATCCTTGCCTGCCAATATCAAAATGACCCCATCTGGGTGGTAGTTTTGGATCAGGGCGCTGATGATTTGGGGCATCAGGATGGGGCCTAAAGCAGTTAAAGTCATCGAGAGGCCGATTGCTTTGTTCTGATTGGTTGTGAAGTAGGATTTGATTGCCAAGCTGCAGGAGGATGCGTTTAGACCAACTCCAATCCCTAGACAATTTTTTGGCTGGTTTAAGATGCATTTTCAATATATTCTAAGTGCAGAATAACAGGATCAGATAGTGGTTGTCCTGAAAATAACCTGGATTGTACAGGTTTCGGCAGTGTTCTAAAGAATGTTTTTTGTAAGCATTTTATTGAAGTAATTTGCCGCAAATTGTGCAAGTATCAAGAGTTTTAACTCAAGAGTGGAATTGAAGAAATCGTTGCATAAAACCATACCGAATTATTACTGCAACGGCGCTGCGACGAAGTTATTACTCTTTTCGAACTTTTAAATTGAAAAGTTCTATATTACCATAAAAAAGCACTAAATTGTCTTTTCCTACAGATTTGTGTGAACTTACCAGTAACGAATCCAAAAGTAAGCATGAATCCCAAATAATTGTGTATCCACGAACTCATGCTGAGTCCGCAGAACACGAAACTCACTCCTGCTAAAGTGACCTTGCGATAGCCGAATCTTGTGAGTAGCAGATTATTGAGTAAGTGAGTGATGTAGATGAATGAGGTGTGCACATTCAAGGCGAACCACATTTGTGTGACGGTCATGTCAATCTCCAGCATTTTGTCTTTGAATATCAGCACTACGTTTTGGATGAGAGGAACCATTAGAAACTACAACATAGAGGGAGTTTTCTAAAGTTCGAGTGAGGCCTCAAAGGAGTTGACTTACATTGTTCAGAACACCGGCAAAGACTATGACCCATCCATAGCCTCCATCCGGAGGTATTAAAGTTCGCGTCATTTTCCGCTAGTTGCGATGTTGATTCATGTTAACTATTAGGCAAAGCCACATAGGTTTCACTCGATTTTACACAGTAGACTGTTTGATATAGAATTTCAACATTTTTTCCATGCCAGTTTTTATTTCAACAAACATATTTTTAATAACAATAACAGTAGCACTAGCGTACAGGCGACGACACGTTTAACAACAATTTTCGTTAAGTATTCTGTCGTCATTCAACACAGGTTTTAGCAAAATAAATACTTTATCTGGCGTGCTCATAGTGATTGTAGAAATTCATATTTCAACTAGGTACTGTGAAAACACAGCAGACATACCCTGTGGCCCTAAAAATATGCAACTCAATTCTCTGCTACAATCAATCTAATTAAATGCTATCGGCTTCGGTTTGTTTGCGAACAATAGATTGGTTTGCACTCGCAAGTTGTATTTATTGTTTCAATGCCCAGTGATGGAAATTAATGGAACTAAAAACGTCCAAGAGGTTTAGTGATCAAGTTAACAACACGCGTCTGATAGTGAACACGCAGTTTTTCTTCAAACAGTTCAAAGAGACTGCAGTATGTGACTGTTTGGCCAAGCCAAGTGGATGCGTTTTCCTACAACTCATTTCATTTCTGTGGTTGCTTAGAGTTCAGTTTTTGTCATTAAGCTGCAGGTTTTAGAATCTAAACCTTTTTTGTTTTTTTATTTGCTTTGCACAAATTAACACTATTTGTCTTTGGTCTTCTTCAAACATTTTAAGTAACATCTTAGATGAGCAACTTTCCTCACTTATTAGAATCGGCCGTGTATAAACCAAGAAAACGCATTTAAAAGTAGATAAACCAAAGATAGAAACAAATATGTGTAGTTCAATTTAAGTGCACTTGAGTCAATTTTTAAATTGACTTTAAGATTATTTGGATAATGTGATTTTGCCATTAAAAATATCAATTTGTTCGGCCATTGGCAGTAAGACTGGATTCAAAGTCTATTTTCTCCCTAAAAATCGCCGACGTTTTGTCTCTTTATTCTGGGCATTCTCACGACAGAACTTTAATTAAGAAGTTTCCAAAAGTGGTGAATTATTGAGTGTCTTAGTTGGTGAAATTCATTCATTTTTTCTTGGGCTAAACCTTGACCATTTGCCGATATTTTTGAGCTCTTTATGAAAGCTTGTATCATTTATAGTTTTTGGGCAAATATATTTTTTAGATTTCCTTGCTATTTAACGATTTTTTACTCCTGATATACCTGCCCATGTAAGAAACATTTTCCATAAGGGCGGATCGAAAAAAAGCAGGAAATATTTGTGACGAAAAGCTCATTCGACTTTTTGCTAGCTTTGTAGGCGTTGATGTAAAAATGAGTTTTTCTCCAACTGCAAGCTCAAATTAAAAAAATCATAACTTCTAAGCAAAAGCAAAACGTACTCCAAGATTCTCATTCATTCATTCTTAATACTGAGGAAATTCCATTCGGATCGCATTAAATTCTGATTTTTGAGCGCTTAGTAGATGTTGATGTAAAAATTATAGTTTTTAGCCAGCTGCAAGCTCAACTTTAAAAACTCATAGTTTCTAACAAAGAGAACACAGAAGCCAGAAACTTTCACATTCTATAGAGAACACTCCAGTCTAACTAACTGAAGAATTTAATTTGGATCATATAAAATTTTGATTTTTGAGGCGCTTAGGAGATGTTGATCTGAAGATGATAGTTTTTACCCAGCTGCAAGCTCAACTATAAAAATTCAAAACTTCTACCAAAGCGAACAATGCAGCTTAAAACTTTCGCACTCTATAGGCGACACTATAATCTGGATATATAACGAGTCGAAGGCAGAAACTTTCAAGCTCTTTAGAAAACATTTCAATCTAAGTAACCAGATAATTTCATTGCAATCATCCAAAATTCCGATTATTGCAAGCTTACAGATGTTGAGGTAAAAATGAAAGTTTTTACCCAACTACAAGCTCAAATTTAAAAGTTGGTAACTTTTAACAAAAAGGAAACTCCAACGCGAAACTTTTTCAGTCTACAGAAGAGACTTCGATTTGAGTCCTCAGAGAACCTCATTTGTATCGCACTAAATTCTGATTTTTGCACGCTTTGCAGATGTTGACGTACATTTTTTATACAACTTACACAAGAAATCACACTTTCGGCTTGTCCAATTTGCGTTCATATCTTGATTCTTTCGAAGCTTATACTTTTTATTTCTGCTTAATGCCCATATGGAATCAATTGAGTTTTGCTCACAGGCAAAATGTTAATTTTCTTTAGTCGCATGGCCGAAGGTTAAGTTCCATTCATTCATGACCACTAGAAACATTCTATTTAAAATATTTCATTCAATACCAATCAGCTTTATTACAAATTTTTAAAAGGTTCGTTATCCATTCATTGATAAGCAGCCAGTAAGTAATTAAAACTGCTCTTAAACTCAGTAGAGTAATAAATCCATTGTATAGTTTTACGTGGCGCAGATTTGTTTCAGTCAAGTGGCACAGCAATTTGGTTATAATTTATACAATTAATAAATCATAAACGTGTAATTTTGTCGCATTTGTCGCAGTTGGTTTACTTAGTGTGACGGGTACTTGGTGAGCCAAAAATATCAAATTTAAACCGAGATTACGCACAATCTCAACCGAAAACGATTGCATAATTGCGTTGGGAATTAGTGGCCTGAGAGTGCTGTTGCCGATGGATAGTGCGATCTGACAGCTCCAATCTGATCTCGATCGATTTCCAAAGTTTTCTTTTTCAGCATTATTTCCCTTTCGAGCACGTTGCGAATGATGATCATCTGCTCCTGGGACGCTTCCGCTTGGCCCAGTTGGGCTTGAAACACGGTCACGTTATCCCCAATGGTATTCACCTCTTCTACCAACCTTCAAATATCACTCACCTATGAAAATTAGAAGCACATGAATTTTCTGGAAAATTACCCGAAGTGTGGCGGATCTCTGCAATTTTCCACCCGCGGTCTTTGCAGCCGGTTATCCAAGCGCGTCTGGACCTTCTTTATCGGCGTGTCCATTTTTCTGATTGCTGCCTTCAGCGCGTTTATCAGACTTTCGACGTCGGCAAGCTGCAGCAGAATCTACCAAAGAAAACCATTCAAAATCGTCTAGTTAATTCAGCCAGGAATTTGCTAATTTAACTGAAGTTCTAACTGCAACAATTGATAGTCTTTCAAACATCTTTGTTGTGAGTGTCGGGGTGTCAATACAAACATAACCTGAGCGTGAGGGTGTTGAAGGCGGAAATTACACAAAGTTGAAAAGTTGTCCTCAGAATTTTTCATACTTGTTTCAGCTCGCTTTCTAGGTTCTTCACTACTTCCTCATAGCAGGCGACTTTGCGGTTCAAAGCCAGCTCCAGCCGATCGGCCTGAGTCCTCAAGTCTCTGGCTGAGTTCATCAGAATGGCATCCAGAGTTCCTCGCAGAGCTACAGAACGCTGCCTTGTCGCTTCCCCAGCCAGCAGGGTTTCCTTGGTAAAATGTTCCCAATACTCTGGAGTGGACTGGCTAAAAAGCAATCATTTGACTCGAACTACTCGAACGAACTTCTTCTAAGTACTTCTCTGGAAAAGTGACTGCACCAGGCTTGAACATCAGAATGGTGGATCGGGTGTTTAGCGAATAGTTAAGAGCGTCGAGTTCGTGGGCGATTCGCTTATCGCTCCAGTCGTACTCCAATCTAAAACCGCCTTTAGATCGACCGCTCACCTAAATTCGTCCAGGGTTTTTACCGTTGTTTAGCTGTGTGGTCTTCCAGTAGTTGCATTTCAACATCCTTCAGGGTGCGCGAGAAAATGCTTCTAATTTCCGAACAAAGCGCCACTTCTTTAATCAACTCGTCTTCCACCTCGTCTCTCACCAGCTCACTATCCAGACGACCAGTTCTTCTTTCCAAGCACTCTCCAGCTGAAAGTTCGAGTTAGTTTTACCACCACTAAGAACCTGAAGGTCTCACCAATAGACTCAGGCATTTGCAGGACAGCAGCGGCTTGCTTCAGCCGGCGCCTTTGTTCTTCCATGAAGCTAATTTCCTCTGCGGCTAGAGCTATGGCTCGTTCTAGCTCGCACTTCCAGCGCATTATCCCCATTTCTCTTTGGTTCAGTCTCCTGGTGTTGTACCCTTGGTTTCTGTCCACGTCGGCCTGGGTCTGTTCCAGACATTGCCTCCCATTCCAGTCAATGCTTCATCAAGAGGAGGGAAATGATTGCAGTGAAAAAGCATAAATTATGCGTAACCTACAGATAAGCTCTATGTTGTTCAGTTTTGGTATAGTCCCATATTTCTTTGTTGTGCGCTCTCCACTCTCCCTCACTATAGCGCGTTATTGAGTATTTATCCACCACTGGTCTGGTGCCAGTCAGACCTCCCAAGGAGCCCCAATCAGCTTTTCCTGTGGCCCAGGGGCCCACAGGACCCATATCTGCAATCTAATTAATCCTCATTTAGCCCTCAAAAACGTCTATAGGAGACAAGGCACCTTTTGAGCCATTATGAAGTCTTCAGGTTGTGGCAGGTAACAAGCAGGGTTTTCCTCAAGAATGGGTCGTAGAGCGTTTGGGACTGGAACTCTGGATCCCAGCTCCGGGTTTTCTGGATGTTCTGGATCTTGACGACCTGCGGTTGCATACATTCTCGCTATTTGCTGCTGTGGATTCGTCCCGCTGACTCCTTCCACTGGCTGGTAGTAGCCTTGATTGGTAGTCGTCGAGGTGGTTGGTAAGATAGAATATTCTTCTTTGGCTTTTATTACTTGGAAAGCAGGCAGGGCGGAAGAATTCGGGCAGCAGCAATTGCTGGCCGGGTGGGTTGTAGTTGAGTTTTTCAAAATTCCCCTTAATGGCTTTATATCACCTGAAAGACGTTTCGGATCAATTGAAATTTTAAGAACTAAGAGGAAGAGAAGGGTCTGGGCGTTCAAATGCACTTTAAAGATGCCAGAAGTTTGAAAAGGTTTGGAAGGTGCGGATTTTAAACCGAAAATACTCCTGATATCATAGCGAGGTAAGTTTGACTACGATTTAGATATTTTTGAAAATGGTAAAAAGAGAAGAATTTTATCTTTGAGGCGTCCGAAACAAAAAGCTGTTTTCCGCTGGTTCATTTGAAATCCGTTAGAATTTTAAACCTAAAACATATGTTTGTTACCGATTTTAAATATTTGAATATTATAAAAATGTTAAGGCTTAGACCATTTAAATTGAGTTTTCTGTTACGGAATGAATGAACACTCGGCAGGCTTTTGCGCAATTAATTTTTGAAAAACACGTTGCAATTTAGATAAATGCTATTTACAGTGTCCGTCACGAACTTGAACATTTCTCAACACTCGCATGAATTTGTGATTAAAGTAAAATTTGCGGGTAGATTAGATGAAGATTTTCTCTTCAAGACGGTGCCTAAACAAGCTTTAACAATTGACCAGTTTTATCGTAATTAATTTTTGAAAAACACATTGCAACATCCATGAAAGCGACATTCACAGTGTCCGTCACAAACTTGAAAATCTCTCAACACTCGCTTGAATTCGCGACTAAAGTAAAATTTGCGAGTAGTTTAGAGGAAGATTTTCTCTTCAAGAATGTACCTAAAAAGTTTTAACAATTCACTGGTTTTACGGTAATAAATTTTTTGGAAAATACGTTGCAATTTCGATGAAAGCGACATTCACAGAATCCGTCACAAACTTGAAAATTTCTCAACACTCGCATGCAGTTGCAATTAAAGTAAAATTTGCTGGTAGTTTGGAAGAATAGACGGTGCCTAAACAGGCTTTAAAAATTGACCAGTTTTACGTTAATTAATTTTTGATAAATACGTTGGAATTTCGATGAAAGCGACATTCAAAGTGTCCGTCACAAACTTGAAAATTTCTCAACACTCGCATGAATTTGCGATTAAAGTAAAATTTGCCGGTAGTCTAGAGGAATATTTTCTCTKCMAGACCGTGCCTATAGAAGCTTTAACAATTGACCAGTTTTATCGTAATTAATTTTTGAAAAATACGTTGCAATTTTGATGAAAGCGACATTCACAGTATCCGTCACAAACTTAAAAATTTCTGAACCTTCGCATGAATTTGCGATTAATGTAAAATTTGCTGGTAGTTTAGAGGGATATTTTCTCTTCAAGAGGGTGCCTGAACAAGCTTTGACAATTGACCAGTTTTACCGTAATTAATTTTTGAAAAAAAGGTTGCAGTTTCTATTGAGATCGCATTGACTGTTTCCGTCACCTGCATGGACTACTTCATTAACTCACTTTCATCACTGCTTCATTAACTCAGAAATGAATTCTTTGGCTCAAAACGTTCTCATTTTATCACCGATTTAAATTTTCCATAATCTGGATTCGATCGCTGCTTTTCGTCTGTAAAACTCAGCTTAAAGGCGGAGAAAACTCAGAAACTCCCTCTAGAGAGTTACCGGTCAATCTATTTAGGCAGCATCTTAAAATTTTATACCAAGAAACTAGCCAAGTTAGTTTCCCATTGAAAATTTTTCAAAAATGGGAAAGCCAGATGACTTTTGCTTTATAAATTTGTTTTACGATGCTGCAAACTCTTAAATATAAAGAAGTTGGAGACAAATTCATCTGGCACCGTTTAGAATTCATAAACCCAAACTCTCTTGAGACAAAAATGAGCCAGCCTGATTCGGGCCAACCCCAAAATGTTAAATTTTGAACCTTTTCAATCTGAAGCTTTTATCTTTTAAACCCTGTCTTACAATGTTAAAATTTCCAAAAGTTGCGGAAGTTCTTTTTCTCTATTAATTCGTATATTCGTATATCCGTATTTCCTCCCAATAAAACTTTGTGCGTTTTACCTTCCTTATTGAAAACTTGACAGTCAATTCTAATTTTGTTCTCTTCTTGGCCAGTGGCTCTATTTAAACAGCATCGCTCTGTTGCAGCCCGCGCGCATGGAGGCATTCCGCCTAAATCGTGCATCATTAGAGCCTCTTCTCTATTAAAAAAATTCGACTCTTTTGGCTCATAATCAATGCTCGAAGCTTTAGTGGGGGGCTCGTGAAGGTTGGGGCTCTGATACGCCGTGGGCACGCCCAAATTATATTCCTGTGGGGTATTTTGCTGATATTGAACTTGAGGCTCAGGGACGGTGTTTTGAGCGAGGAAATCGGAGGCTTTAGGAGGCTGGAATTTGGGAAATTATGTACGTTGTGAACTGGAAAATGGTTAGTTGATGGAAACACTTACGTTTGATCCGAATTGCGCTAAATGGGGACACGGATCGCAACTTCGGGGGGAATATTCGGCCATACTATTGTATCGATAAAACTTGTGTAAAAATAAGCAGACGAAACGGTGTTGAATCAATGATTTTGTGTCCAAGCTGACAGTATTTGACAGATAACCAGCTAACGGGTAAGGTTTTGATTTGTTAGGTGGATTTTGCAGATATTTTAGAACAATATTTTCCTTTCAAAACGACCCCAAAGCAAGCTCTAAACATTTTTTATGTGATGGCATTCGCCAATCAACTGAAATTTGCCACTGTTCTAGACCACAGTATTCTCTTTGAAATGGTAGCAAAATACGCTGAAAAGGTGTGCTAGTTTTCTTGTAATGCGTTTTTGAGAAATGGGTTGCTTTTCTATTGAGCCAAAATTTCACGATTTCGGTAACAGATTTCAAAATTTCTCTAAACTTACATGGCCTTGGCATTTAAGTGAAATTTGCACGCGCTTCAAATCAAAATACTTGTTTTAAAAACTTATCAGAATATACTCAAAAGCTGAACTGGTTTTATTGGGATTAGATTTTGAAAAATTGGTTGCAATTTTTGTACTGGCAGAACTCTAAACATCGACAAGAACAAATTAATTCCTGACCACCAATTTGGCTTTCGCAATCAACACGCGGCAGTCGAACAAGTTCACAGAATTACTGCAAAAATCTCCGAATGTCTAGAGAATAAACTATATTGCTCTGCAGTGTTTATAGACGCACAACAAGCATTCGATAGAGTATGGCATAAAGGGTTACTCTACAATATTTAAAAAAACCTACCCCAATTTTATCTATTATTCAGTTCATACCTAAAAGGCAGAACGTTTCAAATCAAGGTAGATGATGCGATAACCAAATCTTATAATATTATTGCAAGCTCAGTGCTGGGACCCGTTTTGTTCTCTTTATACACAGCGGACTTTAGCTGCAACAAAAAGGCCACTCTAGCCACCTTTGCAGACGACACAGCAATCTTAGCAGCAGATGAGAATCATTCACTGGCTTCTAAGAAAGTACAGGAAAACCTTAACATGTTTGAAGATTGGCTGCAGAAATGGAGAATAAAAGTAAACGAATCGAAGTTTTCACACGTAACATTCACATTAAGACGAGGAACGTGTCCAAATGTCACTCTCAACGGTAAACAAATATCGCAAACAAAACACATAAAATACTTGGGCATGCATCTGGATCACCGATTAACATGGAAACATCTTATCCAAGCTAAGCGGAAGGAACTAAACATTAAAGTTAAAAAAATGTATTGGCTTATTGGTCGACAATCCAAACTATCTCTCGAAAACAAAATACTTATCTACAAATGTATCCTGAAGCCAATATGGAGCTATGGTGTCCAATTATGGGGCACAGCGAGCAAATCGAACCTATCTATTATTCAAAGGTTCCAACTAGGTACGATTACCAACTCACCCTGGTACGTTTCAAACAGAACACTCCACACTGACCTCAATCAAGCTACCATACAAGAAGAGATTCAAAGATTCCACTCCAAGTACCAAGATCGCATCGCCTGCCACCCT
>NW_026017110.1:6193281-6203841 GCF_020466585.1 Dendroctonus ponderosae | reverse complement strand
TTTTTTTTGTATCTTGTAAGCCTCCTTCTTGCTTCGATGCATTTTTGCCGTTGCAACGCTATTTTGGTATTCCACCAGTATCGCCTGCCACCCTAACCGTCTTGCAGCTGACCTGATGAACCCGTCCTTAACAAGGCGACTAAAAAAAATTTACCCAACAGACATAAGCAACCGATTTTAATTAGCTAATTAAATTAATTTCCGAGCGTAAAGTGATGAGAAAATTGTGATTATAGAAGACTATAATCTCTAATCATGTTACATATATCATATAACAGTATTACTTATTGTCAAAATGCATCACAGATTGAAATAATAAAGAAATAAAAAAAAGGAACTCTAAAATTTCCGTCACAGATTTGAAAATTTCCCAAATTTCACATGGGCTCGCCACCAAAGTGGGATTTGCAGGCAGTTTCGACTAATATGATCGTTGTTAAGCGCGGCCAAAAAAACCTCTAAAGATTGGCTAGTTTTCCCGCAATTAATTTGTGGAAAAACATGTACTTTACATCGCGGTCAAACTACCCAGCACCCAGTTTGCGTCACAGATTTCGAAAAAGTCTGAAAACTCGCATGGGATTGTGATTGAAGTGCTATTTGCACACGTTTTAGACCAAGAGATTCTGTTTCCAACAGTGTCAAAATATGATCTAACGCTCCGCTACTTTTTCCGCAATTAATTTTTGAAAATTACTTGATAATTCTGCTAAAGCCAAATTATACTCCTCCCGTCACAACTCAGACACGTTATTCAAATAACAGATTTTATTCAAAAAAATTTCGATAACCAAAGGGAAATATTACATAAATAAAAAACAAGTATTTTAACACCCAAAACTGCAATCAATCCTCGCTTGCCATTTTTATATTGCATTTCCTGCAATATAAAAATCTTCGGGAACCACATTGCGATTAAATCTTATTAGTATTAAATCATGTGGTGGTTCATTTAAAATGCAAGTTTGAACAATAAAAAATATATAACAAAAAAACTGTTAGCCAGAAAGTAAAGCGTCTGCAAGACGGCGCCGTGATTAATTAAAAGGCGAAAGTAAAGCTCGCGAGAAGCTCCGGTTGAAAAATTCAAAATAAAGCACTTATGAGCTAATCAGGTTGATGTCGCATCCACTACCACCGCAGAACCGAAACCATTTGGTACCAAAACTGGCCATCTTTCTTCGAGATGTAGCAGTAAGGTTCTCACACACGCACATATACATATTTAAAATAATGACCCGAATATAAGGAACGTCTAACCGCTACCTGGATTTTTTCTATAATCGCGACATGGTTCTGCATTTAAACGGTGTATCGACCAGATTCGCGTGCGTTCTTGCGGTGGTTCTCAGTTCGTGCCATGGCTTTAGTTTTACCGAATTCATCGTGGGCCCTCGGATAGGCAGGGGCATTGCCGTTACCCCAAAAAGTTCACAAATTTCCCTTGCGGTAAGTAGTTTTCGTGTCTTTTTAAACGCCCAGGATTCACTGTTTAAGCTCTCAAACCTAAGTAGCTTTCTAGTTAAGTTTCTTCTGTCTGAATTACGGCAAACGAGCAAAACATAATAATTACTTGAAACGTTCCCATTTGCTTTGCTATTAAGATTTCTTGCTGTATCACTTACTAAACAGGCACTRTTTGATTTATAAGCGGTATTTTACAATATCGCTTCTAAAGATGTACCTACGCCGGTGGTAAAAAATCAGTTTCCCCGTCTACCCTGGAAAACGGTAGCAGATTTTTGCCAGTCGACACGTTGTAAGGGTGAAACACCTTTATGCGGCTCGGAGGCATTTCTTTGATTAATGTCTAAAAATCTGTTTATTTGAAAGCAACTAGAAAATACACATGGAAATGAACGTAAATATTTCCTGCACGACCCAGGTCACCTGCCCATATGCAAATCCGTAAATCTATTCAACTACAACGGTTTTTAATAGCACATAATCGAACCATCTTCCGAGTATCGGTGGGTGTGGATGGCACATACTCTTCATAATAACTGTGGGCTTGCTGAGTCACTAACTTCTAAATAGGGTGTGTTTGTTCACATTGTTTAAGCCAAAAAGGGGGGAAATTAACTGATTTGCAGCATTTTTTCATCTTAAGATATATCAAGGAAAAACGTGTTTTAATGATATATTATATCATAGTTCAATTGACCTGAGTTTTGCGAGTCTAAAACAAAGCACACACCAACACATTCGTCTCTTCTCGTGCCTTTTTTGAGATGTTATGGATTTTTGTGCCCCAAAAAACGCGTTTTTAAACAAATTAAGAATAAAGTGTCTTTGGCTTTTAGTGACTAGTGAACACTTAATTTACAAATTGTTTTCATTTTGCCATCTTCTCATTCACTTGCCATCGGATTCATGGAAACGTGATCATTACCGCAGCGTCCCAATATTTCATGTCGTTATTTTTGTAATATCTCGCTCAAAAGTTGAAACAGAAAATTAAAATGTGTCGTATTTTCACGCGAATATTTGCAACTTTTTATGGCTTGTTGAAGAAGTTTTTTAGGAGTGTGGATGTAAGCAAATTTGTTCAACAAATGCGCTTAGTAAAATCCACATCGTTAAAAATGGTAGGTAAATATTCTGTTGAAAAGTCAATATTTTCTTGATACAAACGGCGGTTTAACTCCTTTTAATGGGTTTTCTTAAAAACGGTTTTTAAATAGCAATTTGGCTCAAAAGTTTTTGAAAGTGGAGCTGCATTTTCTATCGAAGCCAAACCACACAGATTTTTTTTTCAGAAAATTTTTCACAATTCCCATGCAATGCCACTAATGTGGAATTTTCAGATGTTTTAGACAAATATCTTATCTTTAAAACTGTGCCAAAATAAGCACCAAAGCATTGCCAGTTTTTCCGTACTTAATTTTGCAAAATTTTTGTTTAAATTTTAATCAAATCCAGTTCACCGATTTGAATTGTTCTCAAAATTTGCATGAATTTGGCTCTAAAATAGCCTTGATGGTATTTCATACTCGCGATTTTTTCGCAAATCGGTGCAAAAAGTAGGTTTTTTAGCTCCTCCGGTTTTTCCGCAATTAATTTTACATAAATAATAGCACTTTCTATCGAGTCGAATTGGTAGAGTTTCGGTCATAAAGTATTAAATTTCTCTACAGTCGCATGGATGTGTCCTTAAGGTGCAATTTTTCCATATCTTATAGGAATATTTTGTCTTCAGAAATGTGCCAAAACAATTTCTTTTTTCGTAATTAATTTTATAAAAATAGGTTGCAATTTCGAAGCTAAATTCACAGTGTCTAACTCAAAAATCCCGTGGATTTGCCATTAAAGTTTAATTTTCAGCTAATTTAGTCCAGTACTCTGCTTCAAAATGAGGCTCAGTGCCTCGGCTGCTTTAAAGCCGTAAATAATTTTTGCAAATTTGATTGCAAATTGTAATAAAGTAATAAAAATGCCTAAACTGCCTGTGTCTGTAACTGATCTTCTTCATGACCCAAAGCAGTTAAACTGATTTATTAACTCATTTAAAAAACATGTTAGTTGGTTTTATATACATGTTTTTAAAATCTGGGTCGCTGATTTTTGAACTAGACATCTAAAATATTCAACTAAAAATATATAATTCAAAACAATTAGTAAATTGAGAATAAATTATAAAGTCCCCAAGCTGGTTTACAAGAACAGCATTAGCACACCGCTCAAGCCATAAAAATCCGATTAAACTATTCGAATTTAGAATCAAGCATTAATCACTTAGTAAAAATGAACTTTGCAAAATTTTTGTATTTCATCACGTTTAGCCTCAACATACTTTCAATGTACTTGGAAGATTGGATCAAAAATTCGCTTTTGAGTGGTTCTGCTCCACTTTGTTTCACTTATTTTATTTCGTGCCATTGTTTTTCGTTTTATTATTTGATAAATTAATGTTACCTTGACCATCAGCCATTTCACTCGCATCCTAAACGAAATTAGGTAACAAAACCTTGACCTGCGGATGTGGGCTTGGAATGTTAATGAGATGTATTATTTGGTACATGATTCATATATGAAATAAAGTGAAAGAAAGTGCTGAACAATTTCATGCCTTTTTTCTTTTATTTTCACCAGCGAGATGATGCCTATTGAAAGTAACTTTGTTATTGTTTGCTTTTTATATTAAGATCGCAAATCGCCAATGCTTCAGGCCACTTTTACTTTTGGTTTATTATTAGGATGCAATTTGGAACTTTACCTGACTACAGCGAGTAGATCCTGTTTTTAATTTTTTTGGCCATGGTTGCATTTAAGTTCGCTTTTACGCATTTCGTTTGAAATGTATTTAATTCAGCATTTAACTAAACGACCCATAAAATTAAAAAAAAATACAAAGCTAAACATTAACTATGCTGACGGAACATCCCATTATTTTTATAGCCTAATAATGAAACATTTAAGCTTAGTTATTAACTGCAGTGTCATAAGAGCTTTTAGCGGAAAAATGTGGTAACAACTACGACCAGGCGAAATTTTTTATTAGGTCATTATGCATTTTGTTGGTCCCACAAGATTCAATAATTGCAATTAAATGGGCGAAAATCCTCAATAATCTATAGAAAGTGCACATGGTGTTAAATTGATTAAGACTTATTGATTGCGTCGAAAGCTAGTGACTGACTTCTCTTTTAAATAGTGAAATTGAAGCTTGATTTTAACTAGCAAATTAAAATCGTTCTATAATTGCACCGTCACTATGATAGGCTGCAATAGATGTAAAGTTGCCAATTGATTGCGGTTGCAAAGAACATCTTTCAAGGCACAATGTTTCTGGACTTTCTCGTCGAATTTTTCGGGGTTTTGGGTCGAAAAGTCCGAAAAACCAGTCAGTTTCCACTTATAGCCGCGAGAGTCTCATATTTTTCGCATTCCCAGCATACTAGAACTAAGAAAATTTACCACTAATTTTTGCGATTTATCAACCAATACGCAACCGATATAATTTTGCATATTTTTTATTGTGCTTTTTAAATATCCGCTTCTTAAATGTCTTAAATTTCTCGGTTTTTTTAACTCCAAATTTGTTGTCTTTATACTTCGAAATCTCAAATTTCGATTAAGAAAGATGTACTAAAATTGAGACGCTTACAAATCTAGAAGTTCAGTTTTCTATTCCATCATTGTTTTATTTATTATTAGATTTCTCAACTTTGTATTTATGGTTTTCAGCAACAGTTAGTAAACTCCAATGGTTATCCCTTCGAAGAACACGAGGTGTCTTCAGAGGACGGATATATTCTGAGTTTGCACAGAATACCAAAGGGCAAGTTTGAGAATACCACAAATAAGCCAAGGCGACCAATCGCATTGTTCCAACATGGACTGCTTGCCTCATCTGATGCTTTTCTGTTCCGAGGTCCGGAATATGATTTGCGTAAGTCTTCAGAACTGCTCGTATTTGTTGGCTCTATTGAGAGAACGCGTTGAGCTGCAATGCTCTAGTTTTCAACGCAAGATAGAGCGCTAAATTGGGTACTTTTTTGTGCCAAACATTATTTCAGAAATGTTTGTTTTTTTTACACAAATTGCAAAAATTCAAGATAAATGCGTCTTCAGAATCGCTCTTATTTGATGGCTCGTATTCAGGAAACCCGCTGAGCTACAACGCTCTGGCTTTTAATGCGAGATAGAGAGTTAAACTGTGCACGTTTTTATGCCACTGACCATTTTCGAAATTTTTCTAGTTTTAACGGAAATTTAAAACATTCAAAATGACTGCTAGTCTTCAGAATCGCTCTTGTTCGATGGCTCGTATTCAGGAAACCCATTCAGCTACAAAGCTCTAGTTTGTATTGAGCGATAGAGAATGAAACTGTGTATGTTTTTATGCCACTGACCATTTTAGAAATGTTTCTAGTTTTAACGTAAATTTCAAAAATTTAAGATAACTGCTAGTCTTCAGAATCGCTCTTTTTCGATGGCTCGTATTCAGGAAACCCACTTAGCTACAAAGCTCTAGTTTGTATTGAGAGATATAGAATTAAACTGTGTACGTTTCAATGACACTGACCATTTTAGAAAGTTGTCTAGTTTTATAAAAAATTTTAAAAATTCAAGATAGCTGCTAGTCTTCAGAATCGCTCTTATTCAATGGCTCGTATTTAGGAACCCGGTTGAGCTGCAGAACTCTAGTTTTTGTTGACAGATAGAGAGTTAAACTGTGTACGTTTTTTCATGCAAATTGAAAAAATTCAAGATAAATGCGTCTTCAGAATCGCTCTTATTCGATGGCTCGTATTTAGGAAACCCGATGGCTCGTATTTAGGAATTTACATTTTTCAATCAACTGATCATTTTCAAAATGTTTCCAGTTTTTACCCAAATTGCAAAAATTCAAGACAGATTCGAAATGCGAGTCTACCGAATCGCCCTTATTCCATGACGCGTGTTGAAGAAAACCCGTTGATCTGCAAAACTCTAGTTTTTATTGCGAGTAATTTTGTATATAATATGCAAGTATTCTGTGTAATTTTGTTATGCCAAACATCATTTTAATTAATCATCAAATTAATGAGTCTTGAGCATAGCAGGAAGCACAGGAAATATGCAGTTTTGGTTCAGAAAAATAGCCTCTAGTCGCCTTATTGAGTAGATTTGCTTGTGTTATTGAGTAAAAAGCTCATAATATCCGGGCGAGTGGTAGAATTCCATTGCTTTTTCCTAAATAATTACTGAAAAATGCGCCATTTTATGAAGTTTCCTGGAAACTTAAGTGCCGCAACTATGTTTAAAGCAAATTTTTGCTCAACGAAGTCAATACTTAAGTATCCATTGAGAATTTAGTAAGCCGGAGCATCGGACTTTTTAGCTGCATTCATCTGGATAGCTTAAATCAGAAGCAGCCAGTCAAAACACAAGATCGGTTTTTGCTGCATATAAAATGTTTGTTTTTCAGCTTACCTTTTAGCTGATGCTGGTTACGACGTGTGGCTCTCCAACATGAGAGGAAACATTTACTCAAATAAACATCAGATATTCGACTCTGAAAAGGATCCGGAATATTGGAAGTTTTCGTAAGTGGACGCTCTTAAATTCTCAATTTAATTAATTAAAATTTAAAATTCCCAGACTGCACGAAGTCGGCCAATACGATCTTCCTGCTATAATTGACTATATCCTGAACATTACCAAGGAGCATTCGCTGTACTTTCTGGGCCATTCTGTAGGTTCAACTGCTGCGTTCATTATGGGCTCAATGCGACCGCAATATAATGCGAAAATCAAACTTCACCTGGCTTTGGCGCCTCTGGTTTACGTTTTGCATGAGATCTCGTTTCCGCATAAGGTCTTCCTGGGGTCTTCAGTTTCTTTAACCGTAAGTGTACGTGTGAAAAACCGGGGATTTTTCTACAAACTGAGGGTTTTCAGCAAAGTGTAGTGGCCCGGAATATTTTGAATGTTTTCCCTAGAAGGGATTACTTCTCCAAGCTGTTGGGGGCTTTGTGTGGAAATGGGGTCCCCACGCAGTTTCTATGTCTGATTTTTATCTACTCGCTAGTGGGGATTGATGGGGAACAGTTTAACAGCGTAAGTAATTCCAAGAGCCTTGTTTCGGTTACGGTAGTCCATCAATTACTAACTGCAGGAGGAGTTTTTTGAATAATTAAACTAAGAGGTGAACAGGAGGAGCTAATAGGAAATTTTTAACATTTTCAGAGTTACATACCAGAATTTCTGTCTTATTTTCCAGCTGGAAGTTCAGTGTACTTGACCTCACATGCCATGCAAATGTACGCCGAAGGTAAGTTAATAAGGGAAACACTAAGCTCGATATCAACGAATGTTTTTAGGCGATTTTCGGCCCTTGGACTACCAAAACCCTTTCATGAACTTGCAGAAGTACCAAGGCCTGTCCCTTCCTTCCTACAATTTGAGTTTAGTTGACCATCCGGTTTCTTTGCATTATGGGGATGGTGACACTTTGGTCACTGAAGAGGTAAGTGAAGAAAGCTACTTTCATTGATTAAGGAACATTATGAAAGACATTTTCTAGGATATTTCCTTTACTGAAAGCAGACTGCCGCGAGTTGTTGGAAAGGTTCGGGTGCCCTTCACCCACTTCAACCACATGGATTTCATGGTTGGATCCGATGCCAAAGACTTAGTGTATAAAGAGTTGATTTATTTGATGAATAAACACAGGTAGCAAACATTGAGGCAGGGATTTTTGATTAAGTGCCTGCTTTAGAGAAGTGATTTACTTGAGTTGGGAGACCAAAAAGCATCACTAAATGCAACCTGAATAGGAACAAAACACATTTATTAATATTGTGTATACAAATCATGAACATAGGTTTATTGCTAACATCAAACATACAGTATTCTTACAATTTAAGTACATTTTGCTGAAGTAGTAAAATAATACGTTAAGTTAAATGCTTCAAAACACCCCATGACTTACAACCTAACTCGTTCCATAAAAAAGAAAACGATTTTGTTTCTTATATACATTATAAGTTTGATTTGTTTGGACAGATTGCAGTATAATACAATTGCTGGAGGGAATGTTTATGGGTACCGTATGCGCCAACGACGTTAACACCATTTTTTTTTTCAAATAATGATTGGCTTCTGTAAAATAATTTCAAACCATCCTTTGTAACAGCTTTAACTCAAAATTATTTTTGTGTATAATCCGAGGGCTGAAAAAATCCCAATTAAACAACTATTTAAATCATAAGACATCTGTTTGTGTGGTTTTCCCCAAAACCTGTGTCAGGTTTTATTTGGAAATTGATTTCCCGTGTAAAGTCTTATTTTACAGAAACAAAAAGAGATAAATGGCGGCATTCATATGGTGCCCAAAAAGTGAGCCAAAAATGTTGGCTTAACAAATTGCTGGCATGGATGTGCTGTAAGCTGAAGCAAAACTTCTACTCTCAAACGTGCTTAAACTTACAATATAAGACCAGCTTTGATTGACTTGGTTTCATAACGGTAAAAATCCTTAACGTCTAAGTTTAAAAATAATAGATGTTTATTACAATTAGTATTATATTTATTATTAGTAGTAGTAGTAGTACAACAGGCTATTCCTTTAATGAGCCTCGTGAACAGTAAAAGCAATTTTTTATATTTTGATTTTTTTAAAGTCGATTCCTTTGAGGATGTCGCGATTGACAAAAGTGACTGGACATCCTGGAAGAAGCCATCGTAACAATTCTCTACATTAATATAGTAATAATTTGTTGAAAAGCCAAAAAAAACGAGTCGTACTAGTACACCAAGTGAAGGTACTCTACCTATCGACCAAACAACCACAACATATTGCACAAAGTCATGAAAATAATTGGTTAACTAATCTACATTCAATATTTAAATGCTTTTAAGTAATCAAACTTAAGTGAATGCGTTCGACGTTCACATTCGATTATTCCTAGTTACTTTAATACTACAAAAATGGTTTCAGTTCGACTTCCAGATACAGAAAATGATCGTCTTTACACCTTTCACTCGATAAATTCACTTAAATCTGTGCAACTCTGACGAAAAATTTGGTTTAATTGATTACATTCGGCCAGTGCCCTTTGATTTGCATTAATCAGCTTCATAACAATCCTTTTCTAAACCTGGAATATGTAGGTAAGTAGCTCAAAAACTATATCTATAACAGTTACCTTAAAAAAACGGCTTTCGTGTGTGTTTTCATCAATATCTCTGCTGAAACTCATGATGCCATCGGTTGAAATCGATGTGAAAGACTACGATCGATCCGAGTGCCAGACCAGCCAATAAAAACCTAACAAATAAGACAATCATTTTTCGTCTTAAACAACTCGAAACTAGGTAGTTAAAATTGGTGATTTTTTCAGGCTCTTAGAACGTTGCCAAAAATTATTTTCGGACGGTCCAAAAGCTCGAAAAACTGACCAGTTTCAATTCATTAGGCTCTTCGGGCAAGGAAGAAAATGAGTCCTTTACATATATACTTTTTAAAAGAAGAGAACCATTGAGGGATTTGCTCCCACAAAAGAGTGAAAATCGTGCTTTATACTATAAAGTTTGACACAAAATCATAGTGGAAAACTGCTATTTTTTTAGTGGTTCAATGTGTACTATCAATTTTTTTTATTTTACCTGCAAAACCAAAATTATTAACCATTTATTTTGCAAAATTCATCAGATCATTTTTCTATAATTTGTTTCCAAATGAAACAGGAACTCACTTGTATCTTATTGACATGATTTACTCATATTATTAATAACTAAAACGAAACAAAGTAAACAGCAAGGAAATAATAGAAAGATGCATTTAATTAGTAGTAATTTGAAACAATTTCTAAACAAAGTTTCAGAGGTTTTTACATTTTTTTGTTGTGAATTGTTCTTCTTTCTGTTTCATACTTTATTTACAGTACACGTAGTGCATCGGTGGAACATCTGGATAAATTTTCAAAAGATCCCAACGTTGACGCTACTGATACAACGGGGTTAAAATTGCGCACAACTAATTTTTCAAAATTCAATTTTTAATCCAGGAAATAAGAAGCGCATTGAAACTTTTTCTCAGTGTAAATAATCAAGGAAACTCTGCACAGTGCA
>NW_026017110.1:6172252-6192282 GCF_020466585.1 Dendroctonus ponderosae | reverse complement strand
AACTTGAAACTTTTGCCCGGTAAAAGCCATAGATGAAGCTTCCCTCCTGTGAAAATTGAGTAAAATCAGCGTATAGACTGATTTTCGTGAACCTCTCAAATTGAGGCTACCAAAAATGCCTCTCAAAATTCGACTGGATCGGTGGAACATAAAATAAAAGTTGGATTGAATTTTCAAAAGCTCCCAAAGTTGACGCTACTGATACAACGCTGTTAAAATTGCGCACAACTAATTTTTCAAAATTCAATTTTTAATCCAGGAAATAAGAAGCGCGTTGAAACTTTTTCTCAGTGTAAATAATCAAGAAAACTCTGCACAGTGCAAATTTCAGCAATATACGTGCTAAGCTTGATTTTTCAGAAACACTCAAACTTGATGCTATTGATTCGACGGTTAAAAAACGCAAGACTGCAAAAAATTGTAATTCTAAAGTCACCAGGAATAAAAACTTGAAATTTTTGCCCAGTGAAGCTGCTGTGAAAATTGAGTGAAATCAGAGCCTACTAAAAAAATTGCAACTTCAAATGTGATCTGAATAGAAAACTGCAATTTTAGGATAATGTAAACAATGAATGAAACTCCTTTTGGTTTAAATTTGAACAAAATCCAGACTTATTTTTGAGACGCTCTCAAAGTTGACTGATAAAACGGGTGTAAAACAGCGCAAATCTAATTGAGGAACTCTGTCTCTAATCTGGAAATGGGCAGCGCCGTGATTGCAACTCTAAATTCAACTGGAATAGAGAGTTGAAACTTTAGCTCAGTGTAAGCCATGGACGAAGCTTACCTCGCATCAAATTTTAATAAAATTAGAGAATAGACTGATCTTTAAGAAGCACTCAAAATTGAGGATGCTTTTTCGACGGGTATAACATCGCGCAAGTCCAAATGTGACTTTCATAGAATATTGAAACTTTAGAATATTGTAAACAATAAACGAAGCTTCTGTTGAGTCAAATTTAAATAAAATTGACACTTAGACTGATTTTGCAGAAGCTCTCAAAGTTGAGGCTTTCGATCCAACGGGTGAAAAATCGAAAGAAAATTTAATCTCCAATCTGGAAATCAGCATCGCGTTCAAACCCCTTTTTTCAGTGTAAATAATGCATGAGACTTTTCGAAAAATCGAACATTTCTCTGATTATATTTTTTTAATGTCGCAGTGAAAAAAAAATATAAAACCAATAGTTGAAAAAATGAAAAATAAACTTACTTTTGATCATGAGACAAAGCAAGAGATCTTATGCTACTATCACATGCTGGGAATGCATAAAGTAGTGCCAAGTTGAAAGTGCGCCAGACTTCCACTATGCCTTTATCGCCTCCGGTCATCAAGTACTCCCCATCGCGACTCAACAGCAAACACTGCAAAAACAAGCGCATTTGAAGACCTCAATTTTTCACCAAATAGTCAATTTCACCTGCAGATTATCGTTGTGGGACTCATGCCGCAGGCGTTTCCCGTTAATGGTGAACGAAGCCACGTTGCCCTTTTCATAATTTACCACAATAACACCCTCACGGGACATGGCAATGTTCGCTGGGGAATTGAACCCGTTTGGAGGATCCAGAGATCTCAGCAAGTCACCAAAAGTCGTGTGAACCAGCACTGGTCCATCTGAAACATCACAAAGTTCTCACTCTGCTTCAAAAGAGCAACATCCAAAACTCACTGTAAGATCCTGAAACTACCAGGCCCAATTCAGCGGAAATCACCACACTTGAAACTGGCTGTTCATGTCCAGTCAATGTGGCTCTTGGTGTCGGCACCTCGCCTTCTCCTACTATGGTTTGGGTTCGGGCGTTCCAGTGCCACAACAGAACCGTACAATCCGCAGAACCCGACGCAATGTAACAGTCCGAAGTGATGTTGCATTCGGATCTGGACAAGCACGTCACCACTCCATAGTGACCAAAGATGATCTGAACGATTTTCGCACTTTCGGTGGAAAAAACTCGGAAACTGTTGTCCCAAAACCCGCAGGCGATCAGAAACTTTGAATCCACAGTGGTGACGAAACAGTTTGCACGGATTTTCAGGTTCTGGCTGAAATTGTCGCCCAGGTTGCGTCGCAGCATTTGGTTCTGTTGGTTACTGTTGTTGGTTAAAGCTGAAACAGAATTAAAGAAAATGCAAAAGACTGTGAAATGTTGATTATTTTGCTCAAAGCTGAGATATTGAATAAACATTGAAATGCCAACTATGAAGAAAGGCAGTAGGTGAAGATCATCGAGTGGAAGTTCAGAATTCATTCTTTTGCTGAAGGTTCACTAAACTCATTAAGGCCTTAATTTTGATCGCAACTTTTCGAAAGGAGCTTTTTAATTAACAATTTTTGCGCAGATTTTTGAAAATTTTGCTCCACTTCGGTTGTCATGCATTTTGCTTGAAATCATCAATGATCATCTTTCTCATCGTTCAATTTTCAGCATAAAGCTTCAAATTTCCATAGCGAACAAAGCAAAAAAACATAGATAAAAACATGAAAAACTGTTGATAAATGAACCAAAAATCGTGCAAACCTATTGAAGCAAAGAAACAAACGACCATAAGAAGATAGAAAGTGAGGTGGTAGCTTACATTCCAACTTACACAGAACTGGATCCATGGAAAGAGGCAGATTGGCGATTTGATCTTTGGGGGTTTCCGCATAGCTGGGCGACTGAGCTACAGCTGCGTAAGCTGAGTTCCATTTATTAACTGCGAATTGCTGATGCATTGAAACGGTTACCACTGAGGGATTGGGCAGCTGAGGATAAGTGTTGGCCGAAATGTGAACAATTGGGCTGTTCGATAAAAATTTCATCGTCATGCAGACATCGTCGGGTATAGTGGAAAACATCATCGGCGACTGAAAAAAATTGTATATTTTAATGAGGAATTTAAAAACTGACCCAAAAAGACACGTACTAGATGCATAGCGGAACTTCTAGGAGGATGGGGCTCCATTAGTAACTGCGACGGTGTTTGCCCAAAGTTTCTAATCTGATTCTCCACAGCTTCGCGCATCACTTTGTCCTGGATGGAATCCAAATCCACACTGCCCTCATAGGTCAAGTAGTAAAAACAGTTGGTCGCCCTAACAGCTTCAGGGCCCTTCTGCTTGTAGCCGAATATCAAGTCGATCCACTGATGCAACTGGCACGAAACGAACTCCGATTCAAGAGCCATTCGGTTGATTCGGACGAACTCTTCCGGAGTGTTCGCCCATGGAGGCAGCTCCACATCGCTAATGGCCCGACCATCCTCATTGACTCCCAGCCGGTATCGGTTGTAGTTCACGAACATTTCCGGCAGGAAATAGAACTCCGGGATCAATTCCTTCACGTCCGAGGTGTCTCTTTGGCAATTTTTCCATGACAGCGCAATGGAGGAGAATAAACGGTTGGGGTAGTCAAACTTGCCACCTTGCAATGCCAGGAACATCGTTGTAAATGGTTCCTGGAAAACAAAATTCCCAGTTTCTCTGGTTTAGTGTTTTTCTTGAACAACATACCATTCGAATCAGCCAGTTAAATACAAAGGCTGAAGTGGAGTAGTGAGTTCCATAGTGGAATGGTTGGATAGTTTCGTGCTCCCACGACGAATATCTCTCCTCAAAATAGGCGCGTCTGCTAGGGTTTAGGGCTCCTATCGGTTTCGAGAGGTCGCGGTAGTTGCTCGGTTGGCTCAGGTCCATTTCCTTGGAGTCATAGTTGGTTATCACCCATGGAAAGACGGGGTACTGGTTGAGGTCGTTGTAGGTTCTCCCTGAACAACAACAAAACAACCAGTTTAGCAAATATTCATTCGGAACTGCAGTTGGTGGTTCTGGCAATTATACAGAGCGTCCCAACTAATGAGTTTTTTCGAAGTCAAAAAATCGTCCTCTGTTTTTTTAATTTGGAAAACAGTTTTAATATTTTTGGTCGTACTTCACGTTAATTTCCCACAGCGATTTAATGCATATTGGCAGAAACTCAAGGCGGCCACCAACCAAATGTCGGAAAGTACTGGACGAGGAAATTTGGGGCAAAATTTTTCATTACCAAAGAGCCTATAGGAAAATCCTGAAGGTAATTTTTAAGTTCCGCAATTCACCGTAGGGGGGCGCAATTGAAAGGTAAATATTAAAAACTCAATTTTTCCGGAAAATTCCCAAATTGAGGTATACATTTACTATCGCCATTAGACAGCTTTGACAGTTGGGCGTCATTTTGGTTGGTGGGGCTTATTGGTGTAGCTGCCTTGATAAGAGTAGGGGAGCTCAATGAAAGCTAAAACCTTAAAATCGCTGTAACTTCTAAACCACTAGTTCAATTTTGGTAATTTTCAGCGTCTGTAGAAGAGAAATGTTAGTATTGTTCACACGAATATATCATAGTGCCCGCTAGTTGCAAACAACATTACTAGAGGGCGCCAATTGTCACAATAACAGTTTTTTTAGTTTCACCTGGAAAACTTAAATAGCAGGGCATAATGATGACAGCTTAGGCAAAAGGCGAATAAAATTGCCTAGCAAAACCGGTTAAAACTAAATTAAAAAAACTCGCCTAAAACCGAAAAAACTGTTATTGTCACACACTGCGCCCCCTAGCAAAATTGCTTACCCCGGTTGGGTTCCGCTCTATATGGTAGTCACAAGTACTAACATTTCTCTTCCACGACGGTTTAAAATGAGTATAACCCAAAAAATAGTTTAGAAGTTATGCCGATTTCAATAGTTAGATTTTCAATGGCTTTCCCCACACTTACCAAGCTCGGAACGTCAACGAGCCTTAAATCAAATTGATGCAAAATTTGCCCAGCTTTCTAACGACGTTACTAAAAGTACAGCTTCATTTGGAAATTTTCGGCGAAAATTGGGTTTTATTATCGACTTTTCAATCGCGCCCCCTTGCGGTGGATTGCAGAACTTTTCATAACATTATTTGCAAGATTTTCCTATGGCCCCGTTAGTAATAAAAATTTGCCTCCTAAATTTTCAGGCCCATTAGTGAAACACCCAGTATAGGACAGTGATTTTGATGGAAATGAGGCTAAAAAAATTCTGAAATTTAGAGACCAATTGAAAAGCAGCAGAAAATAAAATCTGAAAATCGACAAAACAATAAAAACAGTACATGAGAAACCGACACAAGAAGACAACATTGAATATATTGCAGATGATGGCCGATAGAAAAACGTATTTCTTGCTCGAAACTAGAAGGTCTTCATTCGATAGATAGAGCTAGAATGAAGACAGAATCGAAGAAACAGAAGCACGTAGAATCAGAAAATCAACTTTGTTGGTTTTTCGATAGAGGAAGTAGAATCGTAGACGGTTCAAGAGCCTAACGGCGTCGGATGGGAATGAAGACGTCAAACCTCTGAAATTTGCGTATCGCTTTTAATTAAGACCAGGGGGAGAAGAAAAGGGCAAAGAAAAACGAAACCAAAGAGATTAAACGCATTCGGAAATATGCTGGTCCCGTCCAATTAGAGTGAAATTAAAAAGCGGCGCGCCGTTTTCTCGGTAAGGAGGAAATAATTTGAGCGCGTGTCGACGGGGCATAAATTCAGCTCGCGTACAGGAACTCAAAAAAAACGTCCCATGCAAAATTAGCGGCTGTCACAGAGGCCGGTTTTCAATTAAAAACTTATATGTCATGTTGTGTGAATGTAACCGATCTATTTACAGCATGTGAAATCGAAAATACGCGCCCCGTAAAACCATCCGCCAGCAAACTTATATACGAACGCAACAGTTTCGATTTCGACGTCTATTTTCGAGGACTTGCAATTTTAATTTCGAAATCAGCCCAAAATTGAAAACCATGTATGTATTTTTTCAGTGGAGTTATGGAAAGAAGCTTGGCAAAGAAAAGTTAACTCGAACTTCCATGAGTTTCTTTTGGTGAAACACCAGAACAAGCGAAGAAAGTTCTTTTGCTAGAAGAAGGTTGGAAAAATCCAAATAACTTCAAGTCCAGTTGCTTTGAGTTCCACTAAAAACGCCAGCAATTTAATACAAGGCTGTCAAAAGTGGAACATGTTTCGAGTGTTTAAACTACTCATCATCAGGGCCTCAGCCGGATACATTATAAATTGATTGCGGAAAGGCTGTGTGTTCATTGCCAAATTTCCATAAGTTTTTAGCGCAAAAACCGAAATGACTCTCCAACTTTGTAATAATTTCCCATCTTTACCCACTTCCTAACTGTAATTATAGCAGATATTTATTCACACTAGTTAAACATGTTGAGAACGAATGCGCCTGCCATTAGAACGGGTTATCCAATAATTCTCCAGTGTTATATTATGGTTGTAAAAACGATGTTATGCCTCAGGAGACAAATAGGCATCCTTTCAACGGCGTCGACTAAAAGCAGACCCGCCGCCTTTACCTTCTTCCCCCCATTAGCCTTTTAATGCCGAAGATATACAGGTTTTCAAATAAAAAGCCCTCAAAACGTATTTAGGCTGTAAATAATTAAGTTCTAAAAGCATCGGCGATAATTAATTGAGTAGTTAGGTTGAATTACGTCGCCGGCTTGGCTAGCGGCCTTAATATTTAAACACTGAGAAATTGAAAAGTGTGTGTGGGAAACAGAGACGAATAAAAAAACAGTAAAAATAATAATAAACATCATACAGAAAGTCCTAGAAGTAATGTCGAAATTCTGCGGATTGTTTTCGTGGAAAAGCGCTCGGGCAAGTCAATTTTTGTTTCTAATTTCTAATTTTTTTACCAAATTTAATCGTACAAGTCCACTCTAAATAAATAAAGTTGGTATAAAAAGGCGCATTTCTAAGCGTCAAGTTTGGAAATTTCTCAAAAAGCTCAATTGTTGGAGTTAAAAAAAATTTAATCTGAGGCGACAAAGTCGAGTAGCTCATCGCTTCTTAGCGGAAAGTTTACAAATTTCTAGAAAATCAACCGATATTTACATTTTCATCAAATTTCGAAGATTAAGAGCCTGATAGCTTGCGAATTAATGCGCAAAGTTTCAGTTTTGTCGTTCGCTGATTTGAAGAGTTATGTATTTTTTAATAGTGTGACAACTTTGGGTGGAAACCGCGTCTGAGCGTCAGTTTTGAAATTTCTAGAAAATCATCCGACGTAATTAATAATTCAGATTGTAATTAAATTTTTCACATTAACAGGCAAATACCTTGTCTATTCTGGAAGCTATAAATGTTTTAATAGGGAGCGGCAACGTTGAGTGGAGTAAAACTTTTAGGGGTTTAGGAATTTCCACACGCCTTAATGAAATTTTCCATATTATCAGTAAAATTCTCTGTTAACCTGCACGCAAGCTGTCTTTATCTCTAGCTAATCTCCAATTGTGGAGTCATTAATTTTTTCAGGTAAGGAGCTGTAACCTCGAATATCACATCGCTTTTTAGCAGCCAGTTCGTAAATTTATAGTAAATTGTGAAGTTTTCAGATTTCAATGAAACTCTCCATGAGAAGAGCCAAATGCTTTGCCAATTATCGGGAAAATTTTCCATTTGGTCTCAGTATGATTTGCAGAGTTATGAATTTTTTAATAGTGCGGCAACGTTGAGTAGAAATGGCTATTAAGCCCAAGTTTGAAAATTTCTAGAAAATCAACGACTATCACATCACTATCATATTTTAATAAAACTTCCTACATTAACAGCCAAATCGTTGTTTCATCAGCGCACATAGTTGCATTTGTTTACGTGCTCAACGGTGGATTTATGCATTTTTTTATAAGGAGCGATGACGTCGAGTAGTACATCGTTTTTTAGCAGCAAGTTTGTAAATTTATAGAAACTTAATGCCTCTTTAGATTTTAACAGAAATATCTACAGCAACAGCCAGATACCTTCTCAATTATTGGGAAAAGTTTTAGCTTTGTGTCTTTCCGATTTGACGAGTTATGAATTTTTTAATAGTGCTGCAACGTTGAGTGGAAATCGCTTTTAGGCGTCAAGTTTCGACATTTCCAGAAAATCAACGGACTTTGAGATTTTATTGAATTTTTCACTCAACAAATACTCTCCCAACCAACGCGCAAAGTTTAAATTCGGTAAATTCTCCAGTTTTGAAGTTATGATTTTTTTAATAGGGAGCGACAACTTCGAGTGGCTCATCGCTTCTTAACGGCAATTTCATAAATTTAAATAAAATCAAGTGACTTTCAGATTTTATTGAAATTTTCCTCATCAGCAGCGAAATACCTTGTAAATTAGAGATTAGCAGAGTTTTAGTTTTGTATCTTTCCGCTTTGAAGAGTTATGCATTTTTTATAGTGGGGCAACGTTGAGTGAAGCTGATGCTTTTCACAGTCACGTTTTGACATTTCTAGATAATCAACCGACTTCCAGATTCTAATCAAATTTTCCACATTAACAGCCAAATGCCTTATTGGTTAAATCGCTAAGCTTCGGTTCTCTAAGATCTCCAATTGTTGAGGTTTCAATTTTTCATAAGGAGCGGTAACGTCGAGTAGCACATGGCTTTTTAGCAGCAAGTTTGTACATTTGCAGAAAATCACGAGAATTTCAGATTTTAATGAAAATTTTTGCAGTAACAGCCAAACACTTTAGTAACTTATCGGGAAAATCGGGTTTCAGTTTTGTGTCGTTCCGATTTTAAGAGTTATGAATTTTTGAACAATGCTGCAACGTTGAGCGAAGGTGCGTTTTAGCGTCAAGTATTAAAATTTCAAAAATCAAGGGACTTTCCGATTTTAATTATGTTTTCTGCGTCAAGAGCCAAATACTCGGCTAATCAACGCCCCAAGTTTCAATTGTGTGAGTTCTCAGGAGTTTTGGTGTTATGAATTTTTTATTAAAGACCGGCAACGTCGAGCGGCACATCGTTTTTCCCCGACAAGTTTGTATATTTATAAAGTCAAGAGATTTTATCGAGATTTTCCACATCAGCAGCTAAATACTTTGCCAATTAACCCGCAAAGTTCCAGTTTTAGGTCAATACAATTTGCAGAGGAATGAATTTTTTAACAGTGCGGCAACGATGAGTGGAAATCGCTTTTAAGCCCCAAGTTTGGAAATTTCCAGAAAATCAACAGACCTTTAGATTTTAATAAAATTTTCTACATGAACAGCCGAAAGTTTCAGAAGTTTTTTCCAAAAAAACAGCGCTGAATTTTCTGGCGCTCACAAATAGGGAAAATATAATTCTCATAAAGTCACCCTACTGAGGGCTTCGAATGCAACTTTTTCCATTTGTTCCCGATTCCCTTTAGGGGGAACTAATCCGAGCCGAAATGCGCACGTGAATAAGGTGGCGCCTAATTCGTCCTGACATCTTTATCCGGCATCACGAAGAGGATTTCGTCCCTTGACATGTTCATGTTTGGGTTATTTTTAAAGCTTCCAGAAGGGGTGACTGGTAACCGGCACATGGCTAAAATCACCGAAAAATTTCCCTCCACTCACCTGCAATGGTATTGAGGAACATCAGATACTCAAAGTTGGAAATTTCGCGTCGCTGCCACTTTTGCGTCATGTTGGAGTTCCTCATCAGCTGCCTGGGGGACATCATACTGGCCTTCCGCGTTTGCGGAATGCCATACTTGATGCCCACTCCGACTCGCGGAAGAGCCTTAATCACCTTTTTCACCGTGTTTTGGTCCGGAAAAGCGAACATAATCGATGCTAAAATTTGTTACAAAAAAACACCATTACCAGAAGGTTGCCCTTGTGAAACTTAGCTGTGTGTTTTCACGCAAATTAATCCAAAAATTGGTAAATTGGCTCTGGAATTAACAGTTTCCACTCACTTCGGCTGGCCAGGAATATTTCCACGGCATTGTTCTGCAGCAGATACCGTCGGGAGAATATTGCACGCACTTCGGAGAAGTACCACTTTCCATGCAGGTTATCGCAATATTTCAACACCTGAAACAATGGGAAAAACTCATTAAGGCTTTTGCGGCGTTTCTTTTAAACAACTGAGAATATTCGGGTTATTAAGCTGTCGCCGACAGAAAATTGGAAATAATCAGCTTTTTAGGAAGTTGTTCGCAGCCGGAGCGGCAATAATCCGAAAATCCTCAAGTGTCTTTACATCAAACCAGTAAAAATCAGTACGAAAAACCACGGCATTTATTTTTAAATAAAATATATAGGTATGGTAGACTGAGGGCAAAACGCCCGAAATATTTCTACGATTCCCAAGAAAGGTTGAGACCGTGCTGGCGCCCATTAAATGACAAATGTGACGTGCGACATCTACATGCAACAATATATTTCGTGATTCCCTTTATTTTAAAGGCTATAAAACAGTTTGTTAACGAAAAAAGATGATTATCGAACCCCGCTGGACGTCCCCAGTAACTGCCAATAAACCTGACGGTCATCGTGCGTATACTGTTCGTTTTCGAAAAAATGTCAGCTTTTTCTCCGCTTATAATTCATACCGGAAAGATAATCTTGAACAGGTAAAATGCTGTGCCAAATCCCTTTAAATCATCTTATTAAATAGCAGAAATTCTAGGACACTTGTTGACGATCAATCATCCCGGACGCTATCAGGAAGTCAGGGTTGCAAAGGAAACGTTCCCATATTTATGGGCGTTATGTGGGTTTTATGGTTTGGTTGTCTGGTTATAATTCACTTCGGCTCTGTCAACGCGACCGACATGTTGAAATAATTTCCCCCATTAACAAGCTGCAAACAATCCAAAATCCACCTATTAAGCCATCGAAATAAGCCGTAAAACTCTAATAAAACCACCGAACGAAACGAGCTTTATCAACTAATAAAATAAGAGCGTTTTCAATGTAAAACAAGCGCATAAGATAAAAATACGTACAAAATGTTTTGATGTTCCCACAAATGAAGATAAAAGTTGGAGAAACGATATGTCGCCCATTAATATTAACTGCGAGTCTAAGAGGTTCAAACCACTCAATCTAATATTAGAAAGTTTCATTAACGAAGGCTTATTTTTGTGATAATGGAAAACTGGCAAGTTGACTGTGTTCTCGAATGGGTGTTTTTACATTTTACATACAGTAAAGGTTTAAGGCTTAAATTGGTCCCGTAACAAGTGTTTTAGGATTTTCTATTGTACTTCTATTGCTTCTGTGCTTGTTACCCCAAGACTGTCAATTTATAATGGTCTTCAATTAAGGGTTGGTCTTCAATTAAGGATTTTGCAAAATTACACAGGTACGCTGTATAAATAAATTTGGTATAAAAAAGGTAATTTTTAAGCGTCATGTTTGGAAATTTCTATAAAGTTTGCGGATTTTAAGATTTCAACAAAATTTTCCATATTAACAGCTCAATACCTTGCTAGCGAACACACAAAGTTTCGCTTTTTTAGGTTCGCACCTTTTGAAGTTATAATTTTTCTTAATAAGGAGCGGCAACGTCGAGTGGCCCATCCCTTCTTAGCGGCAAGTTTATAAATTTAAAGAAAATCACGAAACCTTCGGATTTTGTTGAAATTTTCCTCGTTAACAGCCAAATACGTTGTAAATTAACGCAAACGCGCAAAGTTTTAGTTTGTCTCTTTCCGATTTGAAGCGTTATGCATTTTTAATAGAAAGGCAACGTTGAGTGAAGGTGCGTTTTAGCGTCAAGTTTTGAAATTTCTAGAAAATCAACGGACTTTCAAATTTTTTCAGAAAATTTTCCACAATAATAGCGCAATCCCCTGTTCATAAACGCGCAGAGTTTCAGTTACCTAACTTCAAAATTCTTGAAGATATGATTTTTTGAATAGGGAGCGGCAACGTTTAGTGGAAATCAGGCTTTTTTTGGACTTTCCGGTCTTAATGAAACTTATGTATTCGACAACAGTCGAATTTTCTGTTAATCAAAAAAAAAATATCGCACTGTTAATTTGTCATAGGATTTTGGCCTTTAATTTAATTTTTCACAATTATTTAGTTTTGCATCATCAACCGAGTTCATCCGCTGTGGGCACGTGAGGAATTCTTGAGTGCCTTGCTACAAAAACTACCAGAACTTTTTATTTGGCCGCTGGAAGCAACCGATTTTTTTTGAATTGATCTGCTAATCCCCTGTTGACATTTTTGTTCTCTTTGTAAAATTATGTAGCGTGCGTAGTTTTAGCACAAAAAATTATTTCTGTTTGCATTTAATGTCTAAAATGTTTTAAATAGCAAGGAAACATAAACCATTATTTGTGCAAAGGATATGAATGCTACAAGATTTTCTAAAGACAAACAAAGTGTGACTGCATCAACTCAAAAAAAATCAAATAATTCCAGCCGCCTAGTAAAAAGTACTGACAGTTTTTGTACGAAAGCGAAGAATTCACCACTTGTAAGTTGCAGAACAAATTCACAACGAATTTCGTTAAAATCCATCAAAACATTCTCCAGATATCTCAAAAAACACATTTTTTTGAAGAACTTTGCCAATCAATAGCAGCGGAGCTAGTCATTTCTCTTGTCAGTCGTCGTCTCGAGGTCAGCTCGTCTTCTTTTGACGCAATTATAGTCGCAGTTTCCTTTTGATATTGTGCTTAAGGGCCACCCTGTATATTTTAACTTTTGAAGAACATACTCAAGAAGCGCATACAAAAAACGACGCAAATTTTCAATCGTTCTGTATACTGAGTGTTCGATAAATAAATATATATTGATAATTTTCTTGTAGAAAACCGCTGAATTTCAGCAAGTGTATTCATTGCTTCTGAGATAGCTTGTGGCAATTGTGAGCGAAACGTTGTGGGCAATGAAAAAACAAACAGCAAAACAAAATAGCAAAAAACTGTGCTGAATTCGACCAGATTGCATCCAAACACATAGCGGATCCAAAAAACCAACCGCGACCAAATAGTGATTCGTCAAGTGCTCAATAAATTAAAAGCAATGTTCGCAGTCATAGAAAACATTAAAGTCGGTCTGTTACTTGTCGTATGGTCTTCATTTAGGCGCAAATGGGCCTCGCTTGAATTCGGAATTTTGTTAATGAGGTGTTTAGGAACGCGACACTTAGATTTAATGGTGTCAGCATATGAGCCGACACTGATTGAAACAGCTCATAGGTGTGCTTTTCTAAATTTACATCAAGTGCCGCTTTATTTTGCCGATTCCTCTTTTAGCAAACATTTATTAGTAAGCGCTTGTTTAACACACATTTTGGAATAGACGCAAGAGAACAACGTAAAGCTGTGGCTTTTCGTTCAGCTGTTGTCGTCGAAAAGAGGATAATTGCCGAATAAAACGTACTCGAGGTTTGAGCACAAAAAGCACAATCTCGGCTTAAGCCAAAAACGGGTCTGAGGGCACAATGGAAGCGAAAATGTCTTTTGATACTCCACAGGTAAACAATGATATCACTTCGGGACATCCCGGTACAATGAGAAAAGCTGGTAATGATACACGAGCCTCTTTAAAGGGGAGATGTTGAAGGAGAGTGCGACCGGAAAATTGTCTGTCTGCACCAACAACATTTGAACCAACTGTTTTTGAAGACGAGAAGATCTAGAGAAGGGACATAATTTTAACTTTTAAGCTTTGAGGAGCATAGTGTAGAAACTAACCACAAAAACACATACAAGGTGGCTCACATGGCGTGTCCCCTAATTTGCCTGGCGTTTATCTTGCGAACTAATTGTGATCTGAGCCTTGAGTCTGTAAATTTAACTGATGACTGATTAATGACTAAAAACCCCAGAGGACATGCAAAAAATATAAGTGTCACTTCGGGCGTTTTAAAATCAGGTTAATTATCAAACATCTACTACTAATGATACAATTGCGCTCTAATCAATGCCATAGGAAATCGCATGAAATCGAGCCAATTAACAGAACCGGGGGCTCCATTAATTATCCAGCATTATCTTAATAGTGCCTAATTTCGCATTTGAGTGAAATTAATCAGCGAGTGCAACTGCATGTGAGGGCACTCGTTCGAGCATAAACACACCAAACCCATTAAGTTGCGCAATCTGAAGAATGCCGATATGCATTTCTTACCTCCCCGACTCGGATTTTTCCTTCTCGGGTGAAATATGAAACGGCACATGAACAACAGGATGCGGATATGATCCACTTAGCACCACATTTTTTTCACATTTTTCGAATTTCGCCACATACAACTGGGCGTTGATTCCGATCAAGACGAAGTTTAGTTGCAGAAAACAAATTGAACAAATTCACCCCGGGGGGTTTCTTAGGGCCATTCTCCAATTCCGTAATCGATATTAATCGGATTAAACAGGGAAGTCTGATATTTTCATGTGCAGGGGCCGAACTGCAAAGGCATCCGGGCATGAACCTCGTTAACTAGTTTAGAGCACGCCTAATGTACCATTACTTGACAGTAATTTTGTTTATAGTTGGACTTTCTCATCTTAATTCGATTGCCACCCGACTAATGTGATTTGTTTCGAGTACGCGCCGATGAGTTTGCTGAGGGCTGTTTCACGCAAAAATCCCTTTCGTTCTTTACTTCAATGATTCGAACAGTTCATAGTTGAAAAAAGCAGTTTCATCATGGGAAACCCATCAGAACCCGTAAGGATTCCATGTAAATTTCAGATATGGCTTCAGATAAGTCAATCATCTGTTGAAATCATTTGAATAGCATACGGGATTCCGGTCGGCTTTGAATCAGCGAGCCATTGTATGAAAATTTGAATTTTGCATATGAGACGTAGCTACAAATCACATCAATTAAGTTGAGGATTCGGACAATGTTCTACTATTTATTATTGGTTTGATGTTCTTCCTAGGAAAACAATGGTTATCTTGTTCCGGAAAAATGAGTACGTGACGGACATGAAACGTTGGCCTAACCTTGCACCTAAATGTCTGATTTTTTTGTCTGAAATTTCGCCCTTTTGGTCAAAAGTGTCAAAAATTCCTCAGGCACTTCGATATAACTGAATCGAGTTTCTAATTCTCTATCCATCGATGCCAAAACGAATTATGTGGCTCAAATGGTTCTTGAGAAACGCCGAAAAAGACGGCATCATGTTTGAGTAGACTTTGCAACTCAAAAAAAACCAGGCAAAACTGAAACTTCTTGAAATTGAGTCTTTTTTGACAAAACTGCCAACCTTTCCCAAGAGATGCTTCACTTCCGAAAAACATCATTTATTTCTATGCCTAGCACTCTAGCTGTATTAGTTCCCGAGAAATGAGCAGAAACGAGACGGAAAACACGAAATTTTGGCATAAGCTTGCACCTAAATGTCTGATATTCAAATTTCGCCTATTCAATTCAAGATCCAATAATAAAACGAACTCTGTGGCTCACATGGTTCTTGAGAAATGTAAAAAAAGCGGCGTTATGCGTGAGTCGATTTTGCAGCTGAAAAAAAAAAATGTCTGGACATTTAGACTTTTTTGCCAAACTGCCAACATTTCCCAAGCGACGCTTCGGTTCCTAAAGAACCATTTAGTTCTCTCTTTAGTGATGTAAAAATTCGCACTCTAGCAGCATTGCTTCCCGAGAAATGAGCAAAAACGGGACGGAACACATGAAATTTTGGCGTAATCTTGGACTTAAATGTCTGATTTTCAAATTTTGCTATTTGGGTCAAAGCCACCAGCATTTCCTCACGCCATATCTGAATGTTGTATTCAATTCTCTATCCAATGATATGAAAACGAACTACGTGGCTCCAATCGTTCTTGAGAAACTACGTTCTGTTAGAGGCGAGTTTTCAACTCAACAAAAAACAGGAGTGAAAGGGACATGAACCGAAAACTATGCCGTTCCTTCCCAGTTGTTTGAGTCTCTAAATCATTTAATTTGTGTAAAGCCATGGATAGTGGATGTTCTGTTAAATAGCTTTTTACTTTAGAGGGGCGCAGCGCAAAAATCAGCTTCCAATTAATGATTAAAGAACACAGAAAAAACCTGACGAATCCGTGAAAAAGTCGTCTTGGGTGTCACAGATATTCGGGAATGTTGGTAACGACCCTGCCCCAAGTGGGCACCATGGTCAGGTATAATAAATAAACGGACCTGTTATTGTCTGTCCGTTTTAATTACATTAGCGAGATGAAGAGATAGTGCTGGCAACGATCACGACAGACAATATCGGGGTTGAATTCACCAGTGACGGACTTTCTTCTCACTATACTTAATTTTTTTGAACCAGTTGAAGCACTTTTGGGATCTGACTCAGAAGAACTCCATTCAGTTTAGTATCGATGGCAACTTTATTGCTCAAACTATCTTTTCCCAGGCCAAAAACTTGCAGATTTTACTCATTTAGAGATAAATTTTAGAACATTTCACTTCAAGGCCGCTTCCTAGTTGGTTGCTTCCAGCTACTTTTTTTGGAAGGCTTTTGACTTGGTACAATACTATCAAACTGGCCCAGCCCTGTAGACGTTCGTTCAACTACCTGCTCGACTTCCTCGATAAAACTTTTAACCGTGATGCAAAGAACGTCCTCGTTTCCCAGGAATCAAGAAATTGTCACCGACCAGCTGATGGATAGTCCTGCATTTTGCAGCTTTACTGCATCAGTTCGGTTTGTTAACCGTCGTTGTCTGGGAAGGTTAAATTCGTCATTTTTATTTTGTTTTTTCTTCAAATCGCCCGAATGTTTGCAGCCTTTTTCTAGCGCGATCTGATCAGCGATTTTAAATGAACCAAAGCGAAATTCACATATTTTTTAAAACGCATATTTAAGCAAGCACAAATATTGCAAGTTCCAAAGCAAATTCTTATATAAGTTGTTTAAAAAGTAACATTTCTATGGACAATGAATAAAGCGACAAACATTTTCATGCAAATGAGTCAATTGATTAAAATTAACAAACATTTGAACTGTCCACCTTTCGAATCTAGACAATTCACACTGTCCGGATCTAGAGAAATAAAAACCAGCGACTTCGCTGCATGAAAGTACATGAAAGAAGAACTATAATTACGCCAATATAATAAAAAAATTGCAGTCATTATTTTGTTGTTTTTTTGCCTAATCAGCGATTGGCAAAATTTCTTATTTTTTTGGCTTCTGCTAAAACCATCACGCATCAATCTCCTATTGTTATCTTCAGGTTTCTATCTTTAGTTTCCGGAGTTTTACACCTTCCCTCTTCTGTTCTAATGTCTCAACTTATTACTAACTATACTTATCTTATTCCAGGCTCTATTTTCCCAGTATTTTCACATTAATATATACTTATATCCTCTGCTTTTCTGGTATGTTTTAATTAGGCCTGGGTAATACTGTGTTGAGTTGAGCTTTTGAGTTAATGAGTTTTAACTCATTGGTTAATGAGTTATAACTCATGGCCGATGACGGAATTTTAACATATAACAAAAAAAAGCCATCAATATATTGCTTTTGCGCTTACGATTGCTTGAAACTATTTGATCTAAAACGGGGAAAAATTCGGAAATTTTGAAGAAACTTTAAAAAATTTCAGAGCGATGAGGGTGACGAGTTTTCCAAATATTGATTATACGCTTTTGCTTTCTCTGGTCGATTTTTGAGGAAACCTAAATTTTGTCGAAAAAACACAAGATAACTTTGTTTCGATTTTGTCCCTAATTCAAAGGTAAACGGGTATTCGAAAAAGACGATAAAGAAGACCAAACTATTCCTACAGACGATGACTTTTCTTGTAAAATCCATCTTTTAACTTTTTTGCATAAAAGGCTCTCACTTTAGAAATATTGACGAATAATTGAATATAAACTTTCACTTGTTCTGTTCGGGGAAATATTTTTGGGAAAAAATTTAGAAAAAAATATTAGAGTTTTGTCTAAATTCGAAGCTGCAAAAATTTCCGAAAAAAATTTACAAAGCTGTTCAGGAGCCGAGTATTCCAATCAAATGTATTTTATAATTTTCACAGAAAATACCTGAAGATTGTCAGCATCTTAAGTAAAACTAAAAATGATACGTTTTTGCGTAGCAAGAATTGTTTAATAGAAACTTTGCCAAAACTGGAATGACCTGAAGTTTTAAAGAAACTTGAAAAATCTTCAGAGCGATGAGGTTCGCGAATCTTCTACAAAATTTTTTGTTAACTTTTGCTCTCTGGCCGTATTTTTTCAAGATAATCTTCCTTGCTTTCGGTAAAAAACTGAATAAAATCATTTGATTTTTGTGTCAAATTCAAAGCTGAAAAGGGTTTTCTAAAGTTCTCTGCAAATCTATGAATGAGGCGAATTTTCCAGCAAAATCGTTATTGTCATTTTTGGCTGCAAAGACCACACTATTGCCAGAAAAGATGAAAATGATCAGTAAAGTATTTTTTTTTGAGTTTTTGATTAAACACTTTTAGTTTTGTGATCGAGTTTTTGTGAAAACCTTAATAGTTCTCGGGGAAAAACGGTATAAATTTATTTTCGTTTTTGTGTCGAATTCGACTCCGAAAAAAGTTTTTGTAAAATTTCTACAAAGCTATAATAGATATATCTTGAATTTTTTCGCGTTAAATACATCCAGATTGTCCGTATTTTTAAGTAAAACTCTACAAAATACATCGCTTTTGAGTAGAAAGCAAAAACGATCTTGAAGAGTATTAGTTGACGAAAAACAAATTATTCTAGTTCTCCATGCACAGTTGGCTGGTTTTACTTCTTTGTTCGGTAATCCATGTTTTTCTTCCTTCGTGTGCAACTGTTCATTTTCAATCTCATTTTGTTTCACTACCCGTTGACTTTCAAAAAAAAAAAATTCTAACCATAATAAAGTGAGTTCAGGATCCTTCCTTTCACTGATTAAACGATCGATGATGATTAAACGATCGAACATTTCCCACTAAATGCGAAATCACTTAGATTCACTCGCAAACCTAAAAACTGGCCACCAAAAACCACTTAACGTTACAGGGTTTATTTACAAAACAGAAACACAATTTAGTGAACAATTAGTGAACTTTGCCAAGGGACAGTGTGTTTTAAGCTTCAAGCAGCACGCACCAAAAAACGATCTTGATGATTAGTATTTGATTAACAACAAATTATTCTAGTTCTCCATGCACAGTTTGCCCGTTTTGTTTCTTTTTTCGTTAATCCATGTTTCTATTCGTTCATGTGCAACTGTTCATTTTCAACCGCATTTCGTTTCATTACCACCTGATTTTCCAAACAAAAATTTCAAACTAAAGTGAGTTCAAGAGCCCTGCTTTTACCGATTAAACGATCGACGATCGTTGGATGTCCCACTAAAGGCGAAATCACTTAGATGCACTCGCAACCCTAAAGACTGGCCACCAAAAACCACTCAACGTCCCATTGTTACAGGGTGTATTTACAAAACAGAAACACAATTTAATCGAGGGGGGTTGCAAGCAGTTTCGTGCCCTATCGCAATATTTCCGCCACCACTCTCTCACTAAATCATCCCTAATCGAGTTTACAGCACTGTCTGCTGTTAAGCTTCCCAAATAATTCATAGAGCGAAAACCGCGTCCGAAAAAGGGGGCTGGATCCTAATGGTTTGCTTCCATGAAAGTCGAAAAATTTGCTTCATTTAGGTGAAAGTTTGCATGATCGAACGAAACGAATAAGAAGGCTGATTTAGGCGAAGAACAAACAAACAAACAAACAAACAAAACAAGAAAACCGAACTACGTCTGTTTTAAAGCCGAGGTTATAAAAGAATGCCTTAAGGTTCTTCTTGGTCGTTTTTTGTGCGGCCAAAGGCATAAAACAATGGGTCGGTATAGAATATCAAGTGTTATCGGAGCATTCCGATCGGAACGGGGTCCACATAAACAAACTGTCACTGTGACAGGCGGCGTTTCTTATAAATTACGACCGGTCATGTGAACGTTTATTCGGTCCACTCGTTAAAATTTACTTATCCAAAATCTTTGGCATTTCTCAACTCGGAGAATAATTAAATTTATAAATATCTTCTTCGTGCTCGTCAACGGAAATAATGGCCGATCGGTCGCTGAGATTTAATCGATACGACTATTAATCAAATTAATTAACATTGGGGCTCTTGCACACATCACTTATCTTCAATCGACCAACAACATTCCTCAAAACCGTTCGTCTGGAAATGTTAGATTTTTCATGATTTTCCTTATAGTAAGTGCAGATCTCGGGACCTGCCAATCTCAGGCACCCCTGGAGATGAATTCCTGGGCCTATTCTGCCCTG
>NW_026017110.1:6150626-6172152 GCF_020466585.1 Dendroctonus ponderosae | reverse complement strand
AATATACGTGCTAAGCTTGATTTTTCAGAAACACTCAAACTTGATGCTGTTGATTCGACGGTTAAAAAACGCAAGACTGCAAAAAATTGTAATTCTAAAGTCACCAGGAATAAAAACTTGAAACTTTTGCCCGGTAAAAGCCATAGATGAAGCTTCCCGCCTGTGAAAATTGAGTAAAATCAGCGTATAGACTGATTTTCGTGAACTTCTCAAATTGAGGCTACCAAAAATGCCTCTCAAAATTCGACTGGATCGGTGGAACATAAAATAAAAGTTGGATTTAATTTTCAAAAGCTCCCAAAGTTTACGCTACTGATACAACGCTGTTAAAATTGCGCACAAGTAATTTTTCAAAATTCAATTTTTAATCCAGGAAATAAGAAGCGCGTTGAAACTTTTTCTCAGTGTAAATAATCAAGGAAACTCTGCACAGTGCAAATTTCAGYAATATACGTGCTAAGCTTGATTTTTCAGAAACACTCAAACTTGATGCTGTTGATTCGACGGTTAAAAAACGCAAGACTGCAAAAAATTGTAATTCTAAAATCACCAGGAATAAAAACTTGAAATTTTTGCCCAGTGAAGCTGCTGTGAAAATTGAGTGAAATCAGAGTATAGACTGATTTCTTAGAACCTCTCAAATTGGGGCTACCAAAAATGCCTCTCAAAATTCGACTGTTGCAAAATCGCAACAGCCTACTAAAAAAATTGCAACTTCAAATGTGATCTGAATAGAAAACTGCAATTTTAGGATAATGTAAACAATGAATAAAACTCCTTTTGGTTTAAATTTGAATAAAATCCAGACTTAGAGTTATTTTTGAGAAGCTCTCAAAGTTAACTGATAGAACGGGTGTAAAACAGAGCAAATCTAATTGAAGAACTCTGTCTCTAATCTGGAAATGGGCAGCGCCGTGATTGCAACTCTAAATTCAACTTGAATAGAGAGTTGAAACTTTAGCTCAGTGTAAGCTATGGACGAAGCTTACTTCGCGTCAAATTTTAATAAAATTAGAGAATAGACTGATCTTTAAGAAGCACTCAAAATTGAGGATGCTCTTTCGACGGGTATAACATCGCGCAAGTCCAAATGTGACTTTCGTAGAATATTGAAACTTTAGAATATTGTAAACAATAAACGAAGCTTCTGTTGAGTCAAATTTAAATAAAATTGACACTTAGACTGATTTTGCAGAAGCTCTCAAAGTTGAGGCTTTCGATCCAACGGGTGAAAAATCGAAAGAAAATTTAATCTCCAATCTGGAAATCAGCATCGCGTTCAAACCCCTTTTTTCAGTGTAAATAATGCATGAGACTTTTCGAAAAATCGAACATTTCTCTGATTATATTTTTTTAATGTCGCAGTGAAAAAAAAATATAAAACCAATAGTTGAAAAAATGAAAAATAAACTTACTTTTGATCATGAGACAAAGCAAGAGATCTTATGCTACTATCACATGCTGGGAATGCATAAAGTAGTGCCAAGTTGAAAGTGCGCCAGACTTCCACTATGCCTTTATCGCCTCCGGTCATCAAGTACTCCCCATCGCGACTCAACAGCAAACACTGCAAAAACAAGCGCATTTGAAGACCTCAATTTTTCACCAAATAGTCAATTTCACCTGCAGATTATCGTTGTGGGACTCATGCCGCAGGCGTTTCCCGTTAATGGTGAACGAAGCCACGTTGCCCTTTTCATAATTTACCACAATAACACCCTCACGGGACATGGCAATGTTCGCTGGGGAATTGAACCCGTTTGGAGGATCCAGAGATCTCAGCAAGTCACCAAAAGTCGTGTGAACCAGCACTGGTCCATCTGAAACATCACAAAGTTCTCACTCTGCTTCAAAAGAGCAACATCCAAAACTCACTGTAAGATCCTGAAACTACCAGGCCCAATTCAGCGGAAATCACCACACTTGAAACTGGCTGTTCATGTCCAGTCAATGTGGCTCTTGGTGTCGGCACCTCGCCTTCTCCTACTATGGTTTGGGTTCGGGCGTTCCAGTGCCACAACAGAACCGTACAATCCGCAGAACCCGACGCAATGTAACAGTCCGAAGTGATGTTGCATTCGGATCTGGACAAGCACGTCACCACTCCATAGTGACCAAAGATGATCTGAACGATTTTCGCACTTTCGGTGGAAAAAACTCGGAAACTGTTGTCCCAAAACCCGCAGGCGATCAGAAACTTTGAATCCACAGTGGTGACGAAACAGTTTGCACGGATTTTCAGGTTCTGGCTGAAATTGTCGCCCAGGTTGCGTCGCAGCATTTGGTTCTGTTGGTTACTGTTGTTGGTTAAAGCTGAAACAGAATTAAAGAAAATGCAAAAGACTGTGAAATGTTGATTATTTTGCTCAAAGCTGAGATATTGAATAAACATTGAAATGCCAACTATGAAGAAAGGCAGTAGGTGAAGATCATCGAGTGGAAGTTCAGAATTCATTCTTTTGCTGAAGGTTCACTAAACTCATTAAGGCCTTAATTTTGATCGCAACTTTTCGAAAGGAGCTTTTTAATTAACAATTTTTGCGCAGATTTTTGAAAATTTTGCTCCACTTCGGTTGTCATGCATTTTGCTTGAAATCATCAATGATCATCTTTCTCATCGTTCAATTTTCAGCATAAAGCTTCAAATTTCCATAGCGAACAAAGCAAAAAAACATAGATAAAAACATGAAAAACTGTTGATAAATGAACCAAAAATCGTGCAAACCTATTGAAGCAAAGAAACAAACGACCATAAGAAGATAGAAAGTGAGGTGGTAGCTTACATTCCAACTTACACAGAACTGGATCCATGGAAAGAGGCAGATTGGCGATTTGATCTTTGGGGGTTTCCGCATAGCTGGGCGACTGAGCTACAGCTGCGTAAGCTGAGTTCCATTTATTAACTGCGAATTGCTGATGCATTGAAACGGTTACCACTGAGGGATTGGGCAGCTGAGGATAAGTGTTGGCCGAAATGTGAACAATTGGGCTGTTCGATAAAAATTTCATCGTCATGCAGACATCGTCGGGTATAGTGGAAAACATCATCGGCGACTGAAAAAAATTGTATATTTTAATGAGGAATTTAAAAACTGACCCAAAAAGACACGTACTAGATGCATAGCGGAACTTCTAGGAGGATGGGGCTCCATTAGTAACTGCGACGGTGTTTGCCCAAAGTTTCTAATCTGATTCTCCACAGCTTCGCGCATCACTTTGTCCTGGATGGAATCCAAATCCACACTGCCCTCATAGGTCAAGTAGTAAAAACAGTTGGTCGCCCTAACAGCTTCAGGGCCCTTCTGCTTGTAGCCGAATATCAAGTCGATCCACTGATGCAACTGGCACGAAACGAACTCCGATTCAAGAGCCATTCGGTTGATTCGGACGAACTCTTCCGGAGTGTTCGCCCATGGAGGCAGCTCCACATCGCTAATGGCCCGACCATCCTCATTGACTCCCAGCCGGTATCGGTTGTAGTTCACGAACATTTCCGGCAGGAAATAGAACTCCGGGATCAATTCCTTCACGTCCGAGGTGTCTCTTTGGCAATTTTTCCATGACAGCGCAATGGAGGAGAATAAACGGTTGGGGTAGTCAAACTTGCCACCTTGCAATGCCAGGAACATCGTTGTAAATGGTTCCTGGAAAACAAAATTCCCAGTTTCTCTGGTTTAGTGTTTTTCTTGAACAACATACCATTCGAATCAGCCAGTTAAATACAAAGGCTGAAGTGGAGTAGTGAGTTCCATAGTGGAATGGTTGGATAGTTTCGTGCTCCCACGACGAATATCTCTCCTCAAAATAGGCGCGTCTGCTAGGGTTTAGGGCTCCTATCGGTTTCGAGAGGTCGCGGTAGTTGCTCGGTTGGCTCAGGTCCATTTCCTTGGAGTCATAGTTGGTTATCACCCATGGAAAGACGGGGTACTGGTTGAGGTCGTTGTAGGTTCTCCCTGAACAACAACAAAACAACCAGTTTAGCAAATATTCATTCGGAACTGCAGTTGGTGGTTCTGGCAATTATACAGAGCGTCCCAACTAATGAGTTTTTTCGAAGTCAAAAAATCGTCCTCTGTTTTTTTAATTTGGAAAACAGTTTTAATATTTTTGGTCGTACTTCACGTTAATTTCCCACAGCGATTTAATGCATATTGGCAGAAACTCAAGGCGGCCACCAACCAAATGTCGGAAAGTACTGGACGAGGAAATTTGGGGCAAAATTTTTCATTACCAAAGAGCCTATAGGAAAATCCTGAAGGTAATTTTTAAGTTCCGCAATTCACCGTAGGGGGGCGCAATTGAAAGGTAAATATTAAAAACTCAATTTTTCCGGAAAATTCCCAAATTGAGGTATACATTTACTATCGCCATTAGACAGCTTTGACAGTTGGGCGTCATTTTGGTTGGTGGGGCTTATTGGTGTAGCTGCCTTGATAAGAGTAGGGGAGCTCAATGAAAGCTAAAACCTTAAAATCGCTGTAACTTCTAAACCACTAGTTCAATTTTGGTAATTTTCAGCGTCTGTAGAAGAGAAATGTTAGTATTGTTCACACGAATATATCATAGTGCCCGCTAGTTGCAAACAACATTACTAGAGGGCGCCAATTGTCACAATAACAGTTTTTTTAGTTTCACCTGGAAAACTTAAATAGCAGGGCATAATGATGACAGCTTAGGCAAAAGGCGAATAAAATTGCCTAGCAAAACCGGTTAAAACTAAATTAAAAAAACTCGCCTAAAACCGAAAAAACTGTTATTGTCACACACTGCGCCCCCTAGCAAAATTGCTTACCCCGGTTGGGTTCCGCTCTATATGGTAGTCACAAGTACTAACATTTCTCTTCCACGACGGTTTAAAATGAGTATAACCCAAAAAATAGTTTAGAAGTTATGCCGATTTCAATAGTTAGATTTTCAATGGCTTTCCCCACACTTACCAAGCTCGGAACGTCAACGAGCCTTAAATCAAATTGATGCAAAATTTGCCCAGCTTTCTAACGACGTTACTAAAAGTACAGCTTCATTTGGAAATTTTCGGCGAAAATTGGGTTTTATTATCGACTTTTCAATCGCGCCCCCTTGCGGTGGATTGCAGAACTTTTCATAACATTATTTGCAAGATTTTCCTATGGCCCCGTTAGTAATAAAAATTTGCCTCCTAAATTTTCAGGCCCATTAGTGAAACACCCAGTATAGGACAGTGATTTTGATGGAAATGAGGCTAAAAAAATTCTGAAATTTAGAGACCAATTGAAAAGCAGCAGAAAATAAAATCTGAAAATCGACAAAACAATAAAAACAGTACATGAGAAACCGACACAAGAAGACAACATTGAATATATTGCAGATGATGGCCGATAGAAAAACGTATTTCTTGCTCGAAACTAGAAGGTCTTCATTCGATAGATAGAGCTAGAATGAAGACAGAATCGAAGAAACAGAAGCACGTAGAATCAGAAAATCAACTTTGTTGGTTTTTCGATAGAGGAAGTAGAATCGTAGACGGTTCAAGAGCCTAACGGCGTCGGATGGGAATGAAGACGTCAAACCTCTGAAATTTGCGTATCGCTTTTAATTAAGACCAGGGGGAGAAGAAAAGGGCAAAGAAAAACGAAACCAAAGAGATTAAACGCATTCGGAAATATGCTGGTCCCGTCCAATTAGAGTGAAATTAAAAAGCGGCGCGCCGTTTTCTCGGTAAGGAGGAAATAATTTGAGCGCGTGTCGACGGGGCATAAATTCAGCTCGCGTACAGGAACTCAAAAAAAACGTCCCATGCAAAATTAGCGGCTGTCACAGAGGCCGGTTTTCAATTAAAAACTTATATGTCATGTTGTGTGAATGTAACCGATCTATTTACAGCATGTGAAATCGAAAATACGCGCCCCGTAAAACCATCCGCCAGCAAACTTATATACGAACGCAACAGTTTCGATTTCGACGTCTATTTTCGAGGACTTGCAATTTTAATTTCGAAATCAGCCCAAAATTGAAAACCATGTATGTATTTTTTCAGTGGAGTTATGGAAAGAAGCTTGGCAAAGAAAAGTTAACTCGAACTTCCATGAGTTTCTTTTGGTGAAACACCAGAACAAGCGAAGAAAGTTCTTTTGCTAGAAGAAGGTTGGAAAAATCCAAATAACTTCAAGTCCAGTTGCTTTGAGTTCCACTAAAAACGCCAGCAATTTAATACAAGGCTGTCAAAAGTGGAACATGTTTCGAGTGTTTAAACTACTCATCATCAGGGCCTCAGCCGGATACATTATAAATTGATTGCGGAAAGGCTGTGTGTTCATTGCCAAATTTCCATAAGTTTTTAGCGCAAAAACCGAAATGACTCTCCAACTTTGTAATAATTTCCCATCTTTACCCACTTCCTAACTGTAATTATAGCAGATATTTATTCACACTAGTTAAACATGTTGAGAACGAATGCGCCTGCCATTAGAACGGGTTATCCAATAATTCTCCAGTGTTATATTATGGTTGTAAAAACGATGTTATGCCTCAGGAGACAAATAGGCATCCTTTCAACGGCGTCGACTAAAAGCAGACCCGCCGCCTTTACCTTCTTCCCCCCATTAGCCTTTTAATGCCGAAGATATACAGGTTTTCAAATAAAAAGCCCTCAAAACGTATTTAGGCTGTAAATAATTAAGTTCTAAAAGCATCGGCGATAATTAATTGAGTAGTTAGGTTGAATTACGTCGCCGGCTTGGCTAGCGGCCTTAATATTTAAACACTGAGAAATTGAAAAGTGTGTGTGGGAAACAGAGACGAATAAAAAAACAGTAAAAATAATAATAAACATCATACAGAAAGTCCTAGAAGTAATGTCGAAATTCTGCGGATTGTTTTCGTGGAAAAGCGCTCGGGCAAGTCAATTTTTGTTTCTAATTTCTAATTTTTTTACCAAATTTAATCGTACAAGTCCACTCTAAATAAATAAAGTTGGTATAAAAAGGCGCATTTCTAAGCGTCAAGTTTGGAAATTTCTCAAAAAGCTCAATTGTTGGAGTTAAAAAAAATTTAATCTGAGGCGACAAAGTCGAGTAGCTCATCGCTTCTTAGCGGAAAGTTTACAAATTTCTAGAAAATCAACCGATATTTACATTTTCATCAAATTTCGAAGATTAAGAGCCTGATAGCTTGCGAATTAATGCGCAAAGTTTCAGTTTTGTCGTTCGCTGATTTGAAGAGTTATGTATTTTTTAATAGTGTGACAACTTTGGGTGGAAACCGCGTCTGAGCGTCAGTTTTGAAATTTCTAGAAAATCATCCGACGTAATTAATAATTCAGATTGTAATTAAATTTTTCACATTAACAGGCAAATACCTTGTCTATTCTGGAAGCTATAAATGTTTTAATAGGGAGCGGCAACGTTGAGTGGAGTAAAACTTTTAGGGGTTTAGGAATTTCCACACGCCTTAATGAAATTTTCCATATTATCAGTAAAATTCTCTGTTAACCTGCACGCAAGCTGTCTTTATCTCTAGCTAATCTCCAATTGTGGAGTCATTAATTTTTTCAGGTAAGGAGCTGTAACCTCGAATATCACATCGCTTTTTAGCAGCCAGTTCGTAAATTTATAGTAAATTGTGAAGTTTTCAGATTTCAATGAAACTCTCCATGAGAAGAGCCAAATGCTTTGCCAATTATCGGGAAAATTTTCCATTTGGTCTCAGTATGATTTGCAGAGTTATGAATTTTTTAATAGTGCGGCAACGTTGAGTAGAAATGGCTATTAAGCCCAAGTTTGAAAATTTCTAGAAAATCAACGACTATCACATCACTATCATATTTTAATAAAACTTCCTACATTAACAGCCAAATCGTTGTTTCATCAGCGCACATAGTTGCATTTGTTTACGTGCTCAACGGTGGATTTATGCATTTTTTTATAAGGAGCGATGACGTCGAGTAGTACATCGTTTTTTAGCAGCAAGTTTGTAAATTTATAGAAACTTAATGCCTCTTTAGATTTTAACAGAAATATCTACAGCAACAGCCAGATACCTTCTCAATTATTGGGAAAAGTTTTAGCTTTGTGTCTTTCCGATTTGACGAGTTATGAATTTTTTAATAGTGCTGCAACGTTGAGTGGAAATCGCTTTTAGGCGTCAAGTTTCGACATTTCCAGAAAATCAACGGACTTTGAGATTTTATTGAATTTTTCACTCAACAAATACTCTCCCAACCAACGCGCAAAGTTTAAATTCGGTAAATTCTCCAGTTTTGAAGTTATGATTTTTTTAATAGGGAGCGACAACTTCGAGTGGCTCATCGCTTCTTAACGGCAATTTCATAAATTTAAATAAAATCAAGTGACTTTCAGATTTTATTGAAATTTTCCTCATCAGCAGCGAAATACCTTGTAAATTAGAGATTAGCAGAGTTTTAGTTTTGTATCTTTCCGCTTTGAAGAGTTATGCATTTTTTATAGTGGGGCAACGTTGAGTGAAGCTGATGCTTTTCACAGTCACGTTTTGACATTTCTAGATAATCAACCGACTTCCAGATTCTAATCAAATTTTCCACATTAACAGCCAAATGCCTTATTGGTTAAATCGCTAAGCTTCGGTTCTCTAAGATCTCCAATTGTTGAGGTTTCAATTTTTCATAAGGAGCGGTAACGTCGAGTAGCACATGGCTTTTTAGCAGCAAGTTTGTACATTTGCAGAAAATCACGAGAATTTCAGATTTTAATGAAAATTTTTGCAGTAACAGCCAAACACTTTAGTAACTTATCGGGAAAATCGGGTTTCAGTTTTGTGTCGTTCCGATTTTAAGAGTTATGAATTTTTGAACAATGCTGCAACGTTGAGCGAAGGTGCGTTTTAGCGTCAAGTATTAAAATTTCAAAAATCAAGGGACTTTCCGATTTTAATTATGTTTTCTGCGTCAAGAGCCAAATACTCGGCTAATCAACGCCCCAAGTTTCAATTGTGTGAGTTCTCAGGAGTTTTGGTGTTATGAATTTTTTATTAAAGACCGGCAACGTCGAGCGGCACATCGTTTTTCCCCGACAAGTTTGTATATTTATAAAGTCAAGAGATTTTATCGAGATTTTCCACATCAGCAGCTAAATACTTTGCCAATTAACCCGCAAAGTTCCAGTTTTAGGTCAATACAATTTGCAGAGGAATGAATTTTTTAACAGTGCGGCAACGATGAGTGGAAATCGCTTTTAAGCCCCAAGTTTGGAAATTTCCAGAAAATCAACAGACCTTTAGATTTTAATAAAATTTTCTACATGAACAGCCGAAAGTTTCAGAAGTTTTTTCCAAAAAAACAGCGCTGAATTTTCTGGCGCTCACAAATAGGGAAAATATAATTCTCATAAAGTCACCCTACTGAGGGCTTCGAATGCAACTTTTTCCATTTGTTCCCGATTCCCTTTAGGGGGAACTAATCCGAGCCGAAATGCGCACGTGAATAAGGTGGCGCCTAATTCGTCCTGACATCTTTATCCGGCATCACGAAGAGGATTTCGTCCCTTGACATGTTCATGTTTGGGTTATTTTTAAAGCTTCCAGAAGGGGTGACTGGTAACCGGCACATGGCTAAAATCACCGAAAAATTTCCCTCCACTCACCTGCAATGGTATTGAGGAACATCAGATACTCAAAGTTGGAAATTTCGCGTCGCTGCCACTTTTGCGTCATGTTGGAGTTCCTCATCAGCTGCCTGGGGGACATCATACTGGCCTTCCGCGTTTGCGGAATGCCATACTTGATGCCCACTCCGACTCGCGGAAGAGCCTTAATCACCTTTTTCACCGTGTTTTGGTCCGGAAAAGCGAACATAATCGATGCTAAAATTTGTTACAAAAAAACACCATTACCAGAAGGTTGCCCTTGTGAAACTTAGCTGTGTGTTTTCACGCAAATTAATCCAAAAATTGGTAAATTGGCTCTGGAATTAACAGTTTCCACTCACTTCGGCTGGCCAGGAATATTTCCACGGCATTGTTCTGCAGCAGATACCGTCGGGAGAATATTGCACGCACTTCGGAGAAGTACCACTTTCCATGCAGGTTATCGCAATATTTCAACACCTGAAACAATGGGAAAAACTCATTAAGGCTTTTGCGGCGTTTCTTTTAAACAACTGAGAATATTCGGGTTATTAAGCTGTCGCCGACAGAAAATTGGAAATAATCAGCTTTTTAGGAAGTTGTTCGCAGCCGGAGCGGCAATAATCCGAAAATCCTCAAGTGTCTTTACATCAAACCAGTAAAAATCAGTACGAAAAACCACGGCATTTATTTTTAAATAAAATATATAGGTATGGTAGACTGAGGGCAAAACGCCCGAAATATTTCTACGATTCCCAAGAAAGGTTGAGACCGTGCTGGCGCCCATTAAATGACAAATGTGACGTGCGACATCTACATGCAACAATATATTTCGTGATTCCCTTTATTTTAAAGGCTATAAAACAGTTTGTTAACGAAAAAAGATGATTATCGAACCCCGCTGGACGTCCCCAGTAACTGCCAATAAACCTGACGGTCATCGTGCGTATACTGTTCGTTTTCGAAAAAATGTCAGCTTTTTCTCCGCTTATAATTCATACCGGAAAGATAATCTTGAACAGGTAAAATGCTGTGCCAAATCCCTTTAAATCATCTTATTAAATAGCAGAAATTCTAGGACACTTGTTGACGATCAATCATCCCGGACGCTATCAGGAAGTCAGGGTTGCAAAGGAAACGTTCCCATATTTATGGGCGTTATGTGGGTTTTATGGTTTGGTTGTCTGGTTATAATTCACTTCGGCTCTGTCAACGCGACCGACATGTTGAAATAATTTCCCCCATTAACAAGCTGCAAACAATCCAAAATCCACCTATTAAGCCATCGAAATAAGCCGTAAAACTCTAATAAAACCACCGAACGAAACGAGCTTTATCAACTAATAAAATAAGAGCGTTTTCAATGTAAAACAAGCGCATAAGATAAAAATACGTACAAAATGTTTTGATGTTCCCACAAATGAAGATAAAAGTTGGAGAAACGATATGTCGCCCATTAATATTAACTGCGAGTCTAAGAGGTTCAAACCACTCAATCTAATATTAGAAAGTTTCATTAACGAAGGCTTATTTTTGTGATAATGGAAAACTGGCAAGTTGACTGTGTTCTCGAATGGGTGTTTTTACATTTTACATACAGTAAAGGTTTAAGGCTTAAATTGGTCCCGTAACAAGTGTTTTAGGATTTTCTATTGTACTTCTATTGCTTCTGTGCTTGTTACCCCAAGACTGTCAATTTATAATGGTCTTCAATTAAGGGTTGGTCTTCAATTAAGGATTTTGCAAAATTACACAGGTACGCTGTATAAATAAATTTGGTATAAAAAAGGTAATTTTTAAGCGTCATGTTTGGAAATTTCTATAAAGTTTGCGGATTTTAAGATTTCAACAAAATTTTCCATATTAACAGCTCAATACCTTGCTAGCGAACACACAAAGTTTCGCTTTTTTAGGTTCGCACCTTTTGAAGTTATAATTTTTCTTAATAAGGAGCGGCAACGTCGAGTGGCCCATCCCTTCTTAGCGGCAAGTTTATAAATTTAAAGAAAATCACGAAACCTTCGGATTTTGTTGAAATTTTCCTCGTTAACAGCCAAATACGTTGTAAATTAACGCAAACGCGCAAAGTTTTAGTTTGTCTCTTTCCGATTTGAAGCGTTATGCATTTTTAATAGAAAGGCAACGTTGAGTGAAGGTGCGTTTTAGCGTCAAGTTTTGAAATTTCTAGAAAATCAACGGACTTTCAAATTTTTTCAGAAAATTTTCCACAATAATAGCGCAATCCCCTGTTCATAAACGCGCAGAGTTTCAGTTACCTAACTTCAAAATTCTTGAAGATATGATTTTTTGAATAGGGAGCGGCAACGTTTAGTGGAAATCAGGCTTTTTTTGGACTTTCCGGTCTTAATGAAACTTATGTATTCGACAACAGTCGAATTTTCTGTTAATCAAAAAAAAAATATCGCACTGTTAATTTGTCATAGGATTTTGGCCTTTAATTTAATTTTTCACAATTATTTAGTTTTGCATCATCAACCGAGTTCATCCGCTGTGGGCACGTGAGGAATTCTTGAGTGCCTTGCTACAAAAACTACCAGAACTTTTTATTTGGCCGCTGGAAGCAACCGATTTTTTTTGAATTGATCTGCTAATCCCCTGTTGACATTTTTGTTCTCTTTGTAAAATTATGTAGCGTGCGTAGTTTTAGCACAAAAAATTATTTCTGTTTGCATTTAATGTCTAAAATGTTTTAAATAGCAAGGAAACATAAACCATTATTTGTGCAAAGGATATGAATGCTACAAGATTTTCTAAAGACAAACAAAGTGTGACTGCATCAACTCAAAAAAAATCAAATAATTCCAGCCGCCTAGTAAAAAGTACTGACAGTTTTTGTACGAAAGCGAAGAATTCACCACTTGTAAGTTGCAGAACAAATTCACAACGAATTTCGTTAAAATCCATCAAAACATTCTCCAGATATCTCAAAAAACACATTTTTTTGAAGAACTTTGCCAATCAATAGCAGCGGAGCTAGTCATTTCTCTTGTCAGTCGTCGTCTCGAGGTCAGCTCGTCTTCTTTTGACGCAATTATAGTCGCAGTTTCCTTTTGATATTGTGCTTAAGGGCCACCCTGTATATTTTAACTTTTGAAGAACATACTCAAGAAGCGCATACAAAAAACGACGCAAATTTTCAATCGTTCTGTATACTGAGTGTTCGATAAATAAATATATATTGATAATTTTCTTGTAGAAAACCGCTGAATTTCAGCAAGTGTATTCATTGCTTCTGAGATAGCTTGTGGCAATTGTGAGCGAAACGTTGTGGGCAATGAAAAAACAAACAGCAAAACAAAATAGCAAAAAACTGTGCTGAATTCGACCAGATTGCATCCAAACACATAGCGGATCCAAAAAACCAACCGCGACCAAATAGTGATTCGTCAAGTGCTCAATAAATTAAAAGCAATGTTCGCAGTCATAGAAAACATTAAAGTCGGTCTGTTACTTGTCGTATGGTCTTCATTTAGGCGCAAATGGGCCTCGCTTGAATTCGGAATTTTGTTAATGAGGTGTTTAGGAACGCGACACTTAGATTTAATGGTGTCAGCATATGAGCCGACACTGATTGAAACAGCTCATAGGTGTGCTTTTCTAAATTTACATCAAGTGCCGCTTTATTTTGCCGATTCCTCTTTTAGCAAACATTTATTAGTAAGCGCTTGTTTAACACACATTTTGGAATAGACGCAAGAGAACAACGTAAAGCTGTGGCTTTTCGTTCAGCTGTTGTCGTCGAAAAGAGGATAATTGCCGAATAAAACGTACTCGAGGTTTGAGCACAAAAAGCACAATCTCGGCTTAAGCCAAAAACGGGTCTGAGGGCACAATGGAAGCGAAAATGTCTTTTGATACTCCACAGGTAAACAATGATATCACTTCGGGACATCCCGGTACAATGAGAAAAGCTGGTAATGATACACGAGCCTCTTTAAAGGGGAGATGTTGAAGGAGAGTGCGACCGGAAAATTGTCTGTCTGCACCAACAACATTTGAACCAACTGTTTTTGAAGACGAGAAGATCTAGAGAAGGGACATAATTTTAACTTTTAAGCTTTGAGGAGCATAGTGTAGAAACTAACCACAAAAACACATACAAGGTGGCTCACATGGCGTGTCCCCTAATTTGCCTGGCGTTTATCTTGCGAACTAATTGTGATCTGAGCCTTGAGTCTGTAAATTTAACTGATGACTGATTAATGACTAAAAACCCCAGAGGACATGCAAAAAATATAAGTGTCACTTCGGGCGTTTTAAAATCAGGTTAATTATCAAACATCTACTACTAATGATACAATTGCGCTCTAATCAATGCCATAGGAAATCGCATGAAATCGAGCCAATTAACAGAACCGGGGGCTCCATTAATTATCCAGCATTATCTTAATAGTGCCTAATTTCGCATTTGAGTGAAATTAATCAGCGAGTGCAACTGCATGTGAGGGCACTCGTTCGAGCATAAACACACCAAACCCATTAAGTTGCGCAATCTGAAGAATGCCGATATGCATTTCTTACCTCCCCGACTCGGATTTTTCCTTCTCGGGTGAAATATGAAACGGCACATGAACAACAGGATGCGGATATGATCCACTTAGCACCACATTTTTTTCACATTTTTCGAATTTCGCCACATACAACTGGGCGTTGATTCCGATCAAGACGAAGTTTAGTTGCAGAAAACAAATTGAACAAATTCACCCCGGGGGGTTTCTTAGGGCCATTCTCCAATTCCGTAATCGATATTAATCGGATTAAACAGGGAAGTCTGATATTTTCATGTGCAGGGGCCGAACTGCAAAGGCATCCGGGCATGAACCTCGTTAACTAGTTTAGAGCACGCCTAATGTACCATTACTTGACAGTAATTTTGTTTATAGTTGGACTTTCTCATCTTAATTCGATTGCCACCCGACTAATGTGATTTGTTTCGAGTACGCGCCGATGAGTTTGCTGAGGGCTGTTTCACGCAAAAATCCCTTTCGTTCTTTACTTCAATGATTCGAACAGTTCATAGTTGAAAAAAGCAGTTTCATCATGGGAAACCCATCAGAACCCGTAAGGATTCCATGTAAATTTCAGATATGGCTTCAGATAAGTCAATCATCTGTTGAAATCATTTGAATAGCATACGGGATTCCGGTCGGCTTTGAATCAGCGAGCCATTGTATGAAAATTTGAATTTTGCATATGAGACGTAGCTACAAATCACATCAATTAAGTTGAGGATTCGGACAATGTTCTACTATTTATTATTGGTTTGATGTTCTTCCTAGGAAAACAATGGTTATCTTGTTCCGGAAAAATGAGTACGTGACGGACATGAAACGTTGGCCTAACCTTGCACCTAAATGTCTGATTTTTTTGTCTGAAATTTCGCCCTTTTGGTCAAAAGTGTCAAAAATTCCTCAGGCACTTCGATATAACTGAATCGAGTTTCTAATTCTCTATCCATCGATGCCAAAACGAATTATGTGGCTCAAATGGTTCTTGAGAAACGCCGAAAAAGACGGCATCATGTTTGAGTAGACTTTGCAACTCAAAAAAAACCAGGCAAAACTGAAACTTCTTGAAATTGAGTCTTTTTTGACAAAACTGCCAACCTTTCCCAAGAGATGCTTCACTTCCGAAAAACATCATTTATTTCTATGCCTAGCACTCTAGCTGTATTAGTTCCCGAGAAATGAGCAGAAACGAGACGGAAAACACGAAATTTTGGCATAAGCTTGCACCTAAATGTCTGATATTCAAATTTCGCCTATTCAATTCAAGATCCAATAATAAAACGAACTCTGTGGCTCACATGGTTCTTGAGAAATGTAAAAAAAGCGGCGTTATGCGTGAGTCGATTTTGCAGCTGAAAAAAAAAAATGTCTGGACATTTAGACTTTTTTGCCAAACTGCCAACATTTCCCAAGCGACGCTTCGGTTCCTAAAGAACCATTTAGTTCTCTCTTTAGTGATGTAAAAATTCGCACTCTAGCAGCATTGCTTCCCGAGAAATGAGCAAAAACGGGACGGAACACATGAAATTTTGGCGTAATCTTGGACTTAAATGTCTGATTTTCAAATTTTGCTATTTGGGTCAAAGCCACCAGCATTTCCTCACGCCATATCTGAATGTTGTATTCAATTCTCTATCCAATGATATGAAAACGAACTACGTGGCTCCAATCGTTCTTGAGAAACTACGTTCTGTTAGAGGCGAGTTTTCAACTCAACAAAAAACAGGAGTGAAAGGGACATGAACCGAAAACTATGCCGTTCCTTCCCAGTTGTTTGAGTCTCTAAATCATTTAATTTGTGTAAAGCCATGGATAGTGGATGTTCTGTTAAATAGCTTTTTACTTTAGAGGGGCGCAGCGCAAAAATCAGCTTCCAATTAATGATTAAAGAACACAGAAAAAACCTGACGAATCCGTGAAAAAGTCGTCTTGGGTGTCACAGATATTCGGGAATGTTGGTAACGACCCTGCCCCAAGTGGGCACCATGGTCAGGTATAATAAATAAACGGACCTGTTATTGTCTGTCCGTTTTAATTACATTAGCGAGATGAAGAGATAGTGCTGGCAACGATCACGACAGACAATATCGGGGTTGAATTCACCAGTGACGGACTTTCTTCTCACTATACTTAATTTTTTTGAACCAGTTGAAGCACTTTTGGGATCTGACTCAGAAGAACTCCATTCAGTTTAGTATCGATGGCAACTTTATTGCTCAAACTATCTTTTCCCAGGCCAAAAACTTGCAGATTTTACTCATTTAGAGATAAATTTTAGAACATTTCACTTCAAGGCCGCTTCCTAGTTGGTTGCTTCCAGCTACTTTTTTTGGAAGGCTTTTGACTTGGTACAATACTATCAAACTGGCCCAGCCCTGTAGACGTTCGTTCAACTACCTGCTCGACTTCCTCGATAAAACTTTTAACCGTGATGCAAAGAACGTCCTCGTTTCCCAGGAATCAAGAAATTGTCACCGACCAGCTGATGGATAGTCCTGCATTTTGCAGCTTTACTGCATCAGTTCGGTTTGTTAACCGTCGTTGTCTGGGAAGGTTAAATTCGTCATTTTTATTTTGTTTTTTCTTCAAATCGCCCGAATGTTTGCAGCCTTTTTCTAGCGCGATCTGATCAGCGATTTTAAATGAACCAAAGCGAAATTCACATATTTTTTAAAACGCATATTTAAGCAAGCACAAATATTGCAAGTTCCAAAGCAAATTCTTATATAAGTTGTTTAAAAAGTAACATTTCTATGGACAATGAATAAAGCGACAAACATTTTCATGCAAATGAGTCAATTGATTAAAATTAACAAACATTTGAACTGTCCACCTTTCGAATCTAGACAATTCACACTGTCCGGATCTAGAGAAATAAAAACCAGCGACTTCGCTGCATGAAAGTACATGAAAGAAGAACTATAATTACGCCAATATAATAAAAAAATTGCAGTCATTATTTTGTTGTTTTTTTGCCTAATCAGCGATTGGCAAAATTTCTTATTTTTTTGGCTTCTGCTAAAACCATCACGCATCAATCTCCTATTGTTATCTTCAGGTTTCTATCTTTAGTTTCCGGAGTTTTACACCTTCCCTCTTCTGTTCTAATGTCTCAACTTATTACTAACTATACTTATCTTATTCCAGGCTCTATTTTCCCAGTATTTTCACATTAATATATACTTATATCCTCTGCTTTTCTGGTATGTTTTAATTAGGCCTGGGTAATACTGTGTTGAGTTGAGCTTTTGAGTTAATGAGTTTTAACTCATTGGTTAATGAGTTATAACTCATGGCCGATGACGGAATTTTAACATATAACAAAAAAAAGCCATCAATATATTGCTTTTGCGCTTACGATTGCTTGAAACTATTTGATCTAAAACGGGGAAAAATTCGGAAATTTTGAAGAAACTTTAAAAAATTTCAGAGCGATGAGGGTGACGAGTTTTCCAAATATTGATTATACGCTTTTGCTTTCTCTGGTCGATTTTTGAGGAAACCTAAATTTTGTCGAAAAAACACAAGATAACTTTGTTTCGATTTTGTCCCTAATTCAAAGGTAAACGGGTATTCGAAAAAGACGATAAAGAAGACCAAACTATTCCTACAGACGATGACTTTTCTTGTAAAATCCATCTTTTAACTTTTTTGCATAAAAGGCTCTCACTTTAGAAATATTGACGAATAATTGAATATAAACTTTCACTTGTTCTGTTCGGGGAAATATTTTTGGGAAAAAATTTAGAAAAAAATATTAGAGTTTTGTCTAAATTCGAAGCTGCAAAAATTTCCGAAAAAAATTTACAAAGCTGTTCAGGAGCCGAGTATTCCAATCAAATGTATTTTATAATTTTCACAGAAAATACCTGAAGATTGTCAGCATCTTAAGTAAAACTAAAAATGATACGTTTTTGCGTAGCAAGAATTGTTTAATAGAAACTTTGCCAAAACTGGAATGACCTGAAGTTTTAAAGAAACTTGAAAAATCTTCAGAGCGATGAGGTTCGCGAATCTTCTACAAAATTTTTTGTTAACTTTTGCTCTCTGGCCGTATTTTTTCAAGATAATCTTCCTTGCTTTCGGTAAAAAACTGAATAAAATCATTTGATTTTTGTGTCAAATTCAAAGCTGAAAAGGGTTTTCTAAAGTTCTCTGCAAATCTATGAATGAGGCGAATTTTCCAGCAAAATCGTTATTGTCATTTTTGGCTGCAAAGACCACACTATTGCCAGAAAAGATGAAAATGATCAGTAAAGTATTTTTTTTTGAGTTTTTGATTAAACACTTTTAGTTTTGTGATCGAGTTTTTGTGAAAACCTTAATAGTTCTCGGGGAAAAACGGTATAAATTTATTTTCGTTTTTGTGTCGAATTCGACTCCGAAAAAAGTTTTTGTAAAATTTCTACAAAGCTATAATAGATATATCTTGAATTTTTTCGCGTTAAATACATCCAGATTGTCCGTATTTTTAAGTAAAACTCTACAAAATACATCGCTTTTGAGTAGAAAGCAAAAACGATCTTGAAGAGTATTAGTTGACGAAAAACAAATTATTCTAGTTCTCCATGCACAGTTGGCTGGTTTTACTTCTTTGTTCGGTAATCCATGTTTTTCTTCCTTCGTGTGCAACTGTTCATTTTCAATCTCATTTTGTTTCACTACCCGTTGACTTTCAAAAAAAAAAAATTCTAACCATAATAAAGTGAGTTCAGGATCCTTCCTTTCACTGATTAAACGATCGATGATGATTAAACGATCGAACATTTCCCACTAAATGCGAAATCACTTAGATTCACTCGCAAACCTAAAAACTGGCCACCAAAAACCACTTAACGTTACAGGGTTTATTTACAAAACAGAAACACAATTTAGTGAACAATTAGTGAACTTTGCCAAGGGACAGTGTGTTTTAAGCTTCAAGCAGCACGCACCAAAAAACGATCTTGATGATTAGTATTTGATTAACAACAAATTATTCTAGTTCTCCATGCACAGTTTGCCCGTTTTGTTTCTTTTTTCGTTAATCCATGTTTCTATTCGTTCATGTGCAACTGTTCATTTTCAACCGCATTTCGTTTCATTACCACCTGATTTTCCAAACAAAAATTTCAAACTAAAGTGAGTTCAAGAGCCCTGCTTTTACCGATTAAACGATCGACGATCGTTGGATGTCCCACTAAAGGCGAAATCACTTAGATGCACTCGCAACCCTAAAGACTGGCCACCAAAAACCACTCAACGTCCCATTGTTACAGGGTGTATTTACAAAACAGAAACACAATTTAATCGAGGGGGGTTGCAAGCAGTTTCGTGCCCTATCGCAATATTTCCGCCACCACTCTCTCACTAAATCATCCCTAATCGAGTTTACAGCACTGTCTGCTGTTAAGCTTCCCAAATAATTCATAGAGCGAAAACCGCGTCCGAAAAAGGGGGCTGGATCCTAATGGTTTGCTTCCATGAAAGTCGAAAAATTTGCTTCATTTAGGTGAAAGTTTGCATGATCGAACGAAACGAATAAGAAGGCTGATTTAGGCGAAGAACAAACAAACAAACAAACAAACAAAACAAGAAAACCGAACTACGTCTGTTTTAAAGCCGAGGTTATAAAAGAATGCCTTAAGGTTCTTCTTGGTCGTTTTTTGTGCGGCCAAAGGCATAAAACAATGGGTCGGTATAGAATATCAAGTGTTATCGGAGCATTCCGATCGGAACGGGGTCCACATAAACAAACTGTCACTGTGACAGGCGGCGTTTCTTATAAATTACGACCGGTCATGTGAACGTTTATTCGGTCCACTCGTTAAAATTTACTTATCCAAAATCTTTGGCATTTCTCAACTCGGAGAATAATTAAATTTATAAATATCTTCTTCGTGCTCGTCAACGGAAATAATGGCCGATCGGTCGCTGAGATTTAATCGATACGACTATTAATCAAATTAATTAACATTGGGGCTCTTGCACACATCACTTATCTTCAATCGACCAACAACATTCCTCAAAACCGTTCGTCTGGAAATGTTAGATTTTTCATGATTTTCCTTATAGTAAGTGCAGATCTCGGGACCTGCCAATCTCAGGCACCCCTGGAGATGAATTCCTGGGCCTATTCTGCCCTGMTAAGACAAGAAGTCGTATCYGCAATTTTTCAYWTTTTCAGCTTATGCGGTATACTGGTATAACAGAGYTYCCTTYACCTCTCAGACAAGGTCTGGAATTCGTATCATCTTTAGAATACGGTTTTTCAATGATATTTATATGTCCTATCTGCAAAAATCTACCAGTTACCAGGTCAAAAAGTCGTATTGATAATTAGCAAATCATATTGTCGTATCTGATTAAAAATATTTCAATTACGACATTTTGGCTTGGTATCTGTACTAAGTCGTAATGATCAAAAAGTCATATTGATAATAATTATTAAGTCTTTTTGCCGTATGACGTATATGCAAGTGTGGTTAGAGATATTTTGTTGTTTATGGTATTTTAATATTCTGTTGATATAGCGAACAAGGCAAGTATCTTATATTTAACTATTTCACATTCAAATGTTAGTTTTACTGGCCCTAAACAAGGAATTAGCTCAAAAAATGTCCACATATAGAGCTAATAATTTACATGGCAGACTAAACCAAAATTCTATTGATAATTCACATGATCCAGACTTTACTGTGGAGTCTGAATTACCAAATCAATCACGAAAATTCACAAAACAAGGAAAAGTACGAAAACGGAAAAGTTACAGCAAGTAATTACAGGAAAGAAAGAAACTGAAAAGATAGGAAAAAATTACACAGCATGACGTGCAAGAAACATGTAAGGAAAATTGTGCAAAAAAATGCACCCAAGCAATTGACAAAATGCTATAAATAAATAATTCTGGGAAATGACCCATGAACAACAGCGTCAATTTATCTTTACCACGTTAAAAAAAATCGGTAAAAAAAGGAAGACTGAAGATGGAGACTCCAGGCGAAGTAATAGAATTAACTACTATTTAAAAGCTAATACAGGGAATGATGTAAGGGTTTGCAAAACTTTATTTTGCCAGTTTTGGGCTATCAAGTCCATAACGGTAGAATAGTTAGAGATGTTCTAAATCAAACTGATTCAAAATGTATGTTCGTCCAATCATTAAAGACAGGGCATCCATCTCAGAACAAAATTGACAGAGAACACGTAGTTTGTCATATTAATTCTTTTAATCCAAGCAAATCGCATTATGGAAGGAAACACGCCCCAAATCGAAAATATGTGCCCAGCGATATTAACATTAAATTAATGCATGCAGATTTTCTACAAAAGAACCCCGAAATGAAAGTTTCATACGAATTTTACCGCCAACAAGTAGCTGAGATGAATGAGTAGTGCTGGCAATGCGAAACATTCAACCTTCACTCCAAAAACTTAAAA
>NW_026017110.1:6046012-6149627 GCF_020466585.1 Dendroctonus ponderosae | reverse complement strand
CTGCACTCGTATTTGGCGCATGTGTTATACATGAAAAACAAAAAAAAACCTCGGGAGTGTTTTTTTAGGCTAAACCCGAAGCTTGAGGACCAATAGGCCCAGCAATTAATCGCTGGGGGTGCCTGATACTAATACATCTCGAGATTTGTAATTACTTGCTCTTTGCTGAAAAAAGCTTCTTTGGAAAGTGAGACAGAAGATATTGGGGTTTGGAAATCAATTTTCAAATGCTTTTGCTTCAAATTTTGCTTGCTCGGACAGTAAGACAATGTAAGATAAATCTGAAGGAAAATCGGCTTATTTACGCTCCCATTGGATATTTAATGGCTGCTGGAAATCAGAAACTTGACAAAACAATTTCATATAAACAACAAGAGATGAAATGAAAGTAATTAAATAATTGTTTTTTAATTTAAGCCAAATATTGCTTTAATGTTTGATCGTTTCGTCAGAAGTCAAAATATAGACGAGACACAAACAATGTTGCTTGTACGACGACGCGAGCAGTCAAAGACTTGGACTCTCAAAAACCAATTTGCAGGATTTTTGCTTTAAAAAAATTAGTTTTTAACGCATTACTTTGTAAATATTCTTTGAAAAATGGGTTGAAATTTAAAATCGGCCAACATTCCTCAAGAGCGCGGCGCATCGTAATTGAAGATCCAAAGTTTTTTGACCAAAAGTGAGCTTGGGCAGCAAATCGAGTGGAACAACCAAGTAAAGAAAAATATATTCATCAGCTATACAAAGTGATTTAAAAATGAGCACTCTAGCTGCATTAGTTCCCGATAAATGAGCAAAAACGGGACGGAACACATGAAATTTTCGCCTAATCTTACACCTAAATGACTGATATTCAAATTTCGCTTTTTGGGTCAAAGCCACCGGAATTTCCTCACGCACGTTGTTGTAAGGGAGTAGAGTATTCAATCTCTATCCAATGATATCAAAACGAACTGTGTCGCTCAAATGGCTCTTGAGAAACTTCGAAAAAGACGGCGTCATGTTTGAGTCGATTTTGGAACTAAAAAAAAACAGGAGTGAAAGGGTGAGGACCAATGGGGCCAACAATTAATCTCTGGAGGTGCCTGATACTACACGTCTCGAGATTTGTCCTTACTTGCCCTTTGTTCAAAAAAGCTTCTATAGAAAGTAAGACAGAAGAAATTGGGGTTTGGAAGTCAATTTTCAATATTTGCTTCAATGTTGCTTGTTCTGGCAAGAAGACAATTGTAACATAAAACTGCAGGTAATTCGGTTTATTTACGCTCGCATTGGATATTTGATGGCAAAGTGCAGTTGTTGCTGGAAATCATAAATTTGACAAAACAATTTCACATAAATAACATGAGATGAAATGAAACTATCCATCAGACGAAATAATAAAGAAAAACTGATTACCAGACTAACAATCTTTGAAAAAGCTGACGAAACATTGACATGAGCGTTAAAACAATAGGAAAGTAAACCGAAATCTCAGAAGAATTTGAGTAAGAAGCCACCGGTTTCATCAGAACAGAACGAAGTTACGAACTAAAGTAGAGGACACGATTATTGTTAAGAAAAGCAATGAAGGAATTAATTCATCAACGCAAAATTTAATTTGTGAAATATTTTATCAAAGTAAAGAAACATAAGTTTTAGAAGAGATGGTTTTAATAGCTAAATCGAATTTTGTTCTCAAAGTTACTAGAACTGAAGTTTGATTGTTTCGTTAGAAGTCGAAATATAGACGAAAAACAAACAATGTTGCTTTTAAGTCTACACGAGCAGGCAAAGACTTGGACTCTCAAAAGCCAATTTGCAGGATTTTTGCTTGAAACTATTGAGTCTTTAAACATATTACTTTGGAAAATTGGCGTATGATGAAACTAAGTAGGTACCTACAGATATATCGGAATTTTTTTTCTCTTAATTTTAACAATATCTATTAAAGAAGCTAAACTTAGCATCACATAAAAAAAATTAACATTGGAAAAACGAAAGAAAAAATACGAGTAAATGATTGAAGATCCAAAGTTTTTGATTAAAAGTGGGAACCGGCAGCCAGTCGAGTGGAGCAACAACGTAAAGAAAAATTTACTAAACAGCCATTCAAAGTGGCAAAGCAAAATCAAGAAATTATGGAAATTTGGACAGAACGGGAGGTTTTACATGGTTATTTTAGGATTTTAGCGCAAAGTACAGTTGCATAATTTCGTATACCCAGCAATAACGCAAAAAATTAAACTATGAATTAGGTAGGCGAAGGGATAAAAAAAGTAAGAAAAAGACGGGACAAGGAAGGTACGTACATAAATTACGAATTAAAATTTACCAGAATAAAAGACAATATAACGAATTTAGAAAAAGGAGAAAAAAAGAAATAGAAGAAAAAGCAAGTGGTGAATTCCCGACAAATGACTGCCAACCACCAACAATTTGAATAAGAGGCCAAGAACAAGTTAGTTTTAGAAAAACTATAGGACAATATTTAGAGTCAAACTAGAAAAATCACCAGAAAATAATAACGCTGCGAACAATGAGATGAAGATTTAAAAACAAGCAACATCCTTGTTGGGGCAAACAAAACCCAACAAGAACAAGCAAAACAACGTAAACCTTCAGGGAATTCAACTGAAAAATCTCGAAAATATAAAAAGTTGTCCTCATTAGCAGGTGCCATTGAACGCACTGGAATTAGTCGATCGCTGCACATAAAAAATGAGCTTTTCCGTTTCCTCAATTTATTTGCGGTGCTTATTTCCAGTAAAACACTGCACTTGTAAATGTTGATTTAACACAAGCCCTTTGAATATATTTTTCTGCGATTGTTGGCAGCCATTCCTGTTTGAAATTCCAAATCGCGCAATCTCTAGCAGTTGAATCCCATTCGCAGAAACCCACGCTCGATAAAACGTGCAATCGTTACTTCGTTAATCCAACCTGCCTAAACATAAATTTGTCCACTTTATGTGCGGTTTTATTCCATAAACGCATTTTCTTCCATTTTATTTCATGATGGTTGCGAAATAACAACGCGCGCTTGATATGTTTATCGCACAGGCACCTAGTGTTCTCCAGTTACCTGCAGGCGAATTTATGCACTTGCAATAATCATAGTATTAAATTACCATAAACAATGAATAAAAGTAGTCGAATAGCAAAACAACAATCTGACAAACAAACTGAACTCATCATGTCAAGCAAATTTCGTTCAGGTCGCATTTCAAGGGGGAGTTTCTATTGTTCCTCATTCACAAAGCCCGAATTATTATGAGGAAATGTGACGCTCCCCCAATTCGGATTTAGATTAATCCCCATACCTACTCGAGTTAAGCTTCCGACTAGGCAGGATAATGTTTTTCATTAAAAAAATGCAAGTAAATTGCCAATGATTGTAAATCCCAATTGATTTTTACTAAAGTCCCGTCTTAGTTTCTTAAGGTCCCTTCTATGAGCGGAAGACTTTCAATTAAATCGTTCAGGCCATACGGTTGTACAACATAAATTCAGACCTACGGTTGCTGTTCTCATCACATCGAAAAAGTCTTTCTTTGCTCGGCTTGTCTAAAACTCTATTTATAACACTGTGCTCAATAGCATGGGCTTCAATTCCCGTTGAAAACAGCCCTGTTTTTGCTAATTTAATTCTACTGTTTATTTGCCTTCATATTTCTTCGTCGCCATTCTAATCAGTTGACAAAAATTCAGAGTCTCGAAATTATTTTTTCAATCGAATTTCTCAAGTAATGACTTCAATTTCTGCATATCACATCAAATCAAATTAAATCAAAATATGCTTTATTGCCACGAAAAAATTCACAAATTTTATGGACAAAGCGACTATCAATCCTAACTGTTCTTACAAGAGTTTTATTCCAAAACTTGAGTTGCTCAACTTCATTTCATAACTTCACTTCGCAACATGAGTTTTCCGTGTTCACAGAACCATTCTTATATAACAGCTTGATGCATAAAAAACTTTCTGATGCACAAAATTGATAACACGTAAAAGACATGGCGCTTCTTCCAAATGTTACTTACAACCGATCTTCTTCAAAAGTTCGAGAGCAAGAAATATATTCAAAAAACCTTCCAGAATCTACACTGAACCTGCCGTTTCGTGTTCAAAAGATTTCACCTATTTAGAGCGTATGCAAGGAAGGTAAACTTTATGCATGTTCGACATTGTTAAAAAATTTAAAAATTAATCACGAGTAATCGAAATGGCATGTCGAAACTTTCAGAGACTGAAAGAAACGGAATGAAGTACCTACTCCTTGTGAAAAATTCAAGTAAATTCAGAAACACACTTGATTTTTTTAAATTGGTCAAAATTAGGTAAAAAAGGTTAACTTGTGCGGTTTTTGAAAAAAACTTCAACTCCCCAACCAGACGAACAAACAACCTGAAACTTTAAGTAAAAGCGAACAAACACCGATTTTTCAGAATTTGCCAAAATTGAATGAAAAAGGTCGCAGGGTTTTCTAAAAAAAATGGAAACTCTCAAACCAGACAAAGCAGCAACTTGAATTTATCACAGAGTGAACAGAACACCATAAAGTACTTCTAGTGAAAATTTGTACCAAATTCAATGAGACACGGATTTTTGATAATTTCTTAAAGTTTTTTTAGGAGTTGGCAAACAGGATTTACGCCCTCACTTGTGGGGTTTGGTTTAAAAAGTTGAAACTCCTCCCTGCGATCAAGTGGCAACTTCAAATTTTCACAGAGCGATAAAAATGTATTAGAGTAGTTCCGGTAGAAATTTAACATAAATACGTCATAGTCATACGCTGATTTAAAAGATGCTCTCAAACATGAGATCCAGCATCCACATCCTGATCGTTCACTGGCAAGGTTTTTGGGAAAAAATGTAAACTCCCCGACCAGACGAAGAAGCCATTTGAAAATTTCCCAGCGTGAAAACAATATAAAATTTCAAGTAAATTCAAGTAGAAATTCAGTTTTGAGAAACTGTCGAATTTGAGTAATAAACGGTTCGTTTGAGCTCGTGAGAATCTGTCGAATTTGAGTAATAAAAGGCCAGCTGGAAGGCTTTCGGAAAAAAAGTGAAAATTCCGAACTGGTCGAAGAAGCAACTTGAAACTTTCCCGGCATGAACACAATACAATCAGGTATTTTTGGTGAAAATTGCAAGTAAATTCAAAGAAAAATTGAGTTTTGAAAATCTGTCGAATTTGAGTAATAAACGGTTAGTTGTAAGGTTTTCGGAAAAAAATTCAAACTTCCCAACTGGACAAAGAACCAACTTACCACTCTCGCGGAATGAAAACAATGCAATCAGGTATTTTTTGTGAAAATTTTCAACAGAAATTGAGCTCGTGGGAATCTGTCGAAAAAAATTGAAACTTTCCAACTGGACGAAGAAGCAACTTGAAACTTTCCCGGCGTGAACATAATACAATGATGTATTTTTGGGTAAAAATGTCAAGTAATTTCAAGCAGAAATTGAGTTTGGAGAATCTGTCGAATTGGAGTAGGTAGGTACCTGATAAACGATCACTTGCAAGCGCTCGTTTATTTCGTTTTCGGAAAAAAAAACTTTCACAGAGTAAAATCGACAGAATATCAATTTCAGGAATACATGTAAATTAAATAGTAAAACAGTGACGATTGACCCAACGTTCACTTGGAGTAATGGTCAATTTTCACCAGCCTCCAATTTTCTTGACGGTTTTCTACCCATAGCCACAGATAATAAATATTTGATTTAAATTTACAAAATCCTGCATTTTCCTTTCAATTATCGCATGCAACTTCTTCCAAATGCACTCTTCCTGACAACTTTCCATTAAAGCGATCTGAAGCGAACCATACATCTTCCATAAAAACAAATTGATCTCACGCAGGCAGGAAGGGTCCGAACATCCCTCTTTTTGTTGTTCTGTGGCGAAACGAATTACGGCAAATCTATCAGACAAATAGTCTCTACCATGAACGCATCCCAACTTTTAAATGACCCCGACCCCAGGGTCTACCGGTCATTAAAATTAATGCTAAAACACCCTTAATTATTGAATAAAAGCCACTTTTATCAGTTTATAAAAGTTGTCTGGATATACTATTAGAGGAAAACCGACTGATATCGATATAAATACTTAAGAGCGTAATTTTTCTCTAATGTTACCTAATTCAATGGGAATCGTCATATGCCCGATATAAGCGAGGGCTGCAGAAAATCATAAAAGGTACAACCAGGTGGTGAAGCACACGATAATTCATCGATAATTTACAGGGCATGTAGCGTAAAATGGGCCATAAATTTAATACGAGCTTTGCTCGGGATTAACATTTCAAGACGGCTTGCGGTTGAAGTCGCACATATGTGAAAACTATTTTTACAACCCACTTATGATCACTAACAAAAAAAAGTTGTACAATCAGAAAAAAAAACTTTTTAATGAAATTAAATTTAATTGGTCGATTCGAAGGCGAAATGCTAATTGGCAGTTTAATGGTTGGATGCCTTGATACCAGAATACATTCGGATGCCCCATGCGACTTTTATAGAATCTTCGATGGAATAAAATTCGCTTTATTGTAGTGCATTAAATCCCGTTCCCTTTCCAAAACAAGTTAGTCACTTTGTCTCATAATTGCCTATAAAAACACTTTAAAATAAAACTGATTAAGCTCGAGTGTTTCCATATTTTTGCAAGGCTTTTTAAGCTTGGAAACGCAGCATGTTTGCTGGAAATATTATTTATCAAAACCATATAAGAGTTTACTCCCAGTACTGATTACTTCTTTGCATGTCTGCAGCTACTCTCGGCCTACTGGCCTGTCTCATTTCCATCCAAATAATGGCAGTTTTAACTCTAAACCTAAACGACAATTGCTCGAGGAATGGCTTGAAATGTGCCATCTAGGTAAGCGTTTATTTCCAAAGTAAAAAAATGAGCAGCGTGTCTTGCGGCAAAGAAAGGCCGCTTCAGAGCACTCAAAAGAAATAAAGACGTTTCAATGGAATAATCCGTCAATACATCCGACTCTCTGTAGCCAAACAACGTGACAATGTCTCCTTTGGCGCTTTTCAAGACCTTTTTTCACCATGAGCCGGTCATAGATCAGACTTTCTTCTTTTCAGCTCTTGTTTGCTCGCAACGCCTAGACAAATTGCACCAATGCACTCTTCATATTATTCGTATTTTACGTAAAACACAACTTAAGTTTCAGAATGTTTTAATCGTCCGGCCCAAATGTGCAATCCTGAATCCTTCAGAATATTTTTGATTTTTTTGCGCTCACTTCATATAAGGTAATCCCGCACGTGTAAGTTTCTTTAATCAGCAAAACCTTTAAACGGTTCTTTCAGGAAATGCGGAGATACAGAAACTATTTGCGTTCTTTGCTGCTTCCCATTAGGGTAGATGTTCTTCTGGCCGAATCGGGCGTTGAAGTCTAGCAAGCGAATTCCAGCTGTTGAAGAAATAATGAGTGGAATGAGGCAGAGAAACGAGTGCAACAGAAAGAGACCAAAAGGCACTGCGGGAGGCGTGGTTTAATTATTCATTGTTTTGAAAGTTTTTCTCTCTTTTTAATTCGAGCTTTTCTTGACCTGCTCATATATTTCCTGATAATAAATCTTAATCAACCAACAAACTATAATAGGTTTCGAGTCTCCTCTACTCAATATATTCACTTTTTATTTATGTTAAGTATTTTGTTGTTTTGAAAATGTACTCTGTTTAGAGAGCAACTTAGTAAAATGTATGTACTTAAGGCTGTATTTTCTATTAATTATGTAATTTTAACTATTAAGATTAATTAAGACTAAAATACACGATTAACAATCATTGAAATTATTTATGAAGTTGAAACTGGTTCCTGGTTTTCCTGGCTTTTAGGTCGTCGTGAAAAATGCCTTTTCAAGACGTTTTGCAAGCACGACTGATCTAAATCTTTCGGGGCGGTTTGTTTGGCGCAGAAATTTTCTGCCTATTTCCAATTTTGAATAATTTTTTTAAAAATCGCGGTAGGTTATAGCCCAAAATAAACAGTACTGCGGCTTCTATTGAAAATTCCGCCAAAAATTGAGATAAACGGTGAGAAATATGCAAATTTTTAAACTTAAAACGGAATTAATTCTCTATTAAAAGGCGTGAATACTGAGAAAATGTCAGCTCGCGATTTTTTGTTAAAATCTTAACTTCTGTCTCTTCTCTTGATTTTAGTGGCGTTTTACAAAATTGCTAGAAACTAACGAAAATGTCGCAATTCGGAGCACGATTAGGGCAACGTTTTCTGTATCAAATACGCCTGGTTTTAATTTCCTTGCTATTTTCAGTTTCGAATAACAAATTTTTGAAATCAATAATAGTCAAATATCGATGAGATTTGTATTGAAAAAACCGCCAAAATTTTTGGGAACCTCTAAAAAATATGCCAATATAGACACTTACAGCCCAATAACTTCTCTAATAAACGGGGTTAAGATCGAGCGATTATCCTTTCGAATTTTCAGCTAACAAATTTTTGTCGAAATCCTGACATGATTGAACGTGATCATCTTGACGTGATTGAAAATGTCCGCATGAATAGAGCAAACCTTTCTCTATTAAATAAAACTGATTTAAATTTCCAGAATATTTACAATTAAGAGTAAACATTTTTTGAAATGATGTAAAGTGATAACAATTTCAGTAAATTAAGTGCGTCATTTCATAGCTTTCAAATTCAACATTCCAAAAAAACTGAGTCGAAGAAGCTTTACCTTAATTAAAGATTAATTGTTGATGCGTAAAAAAATTTGGCGACGCCCAGTCGCTTCAATAAATTCAAATTTTCTCTTTAGGGTCTATAATCCCTTCAGCTGTTATTTAAACTGCAAAAATTTCCCATGGCTTGAAAAAGATCAAGTAAGGTACAAAAAAGCCCCTAAAAAAGTCCTCAAATCGCATCTATCTAAGTTTCTCAATGTTGCCAAACTAATAAATTATGAGATTTCAACAAATTCTTTGATTGTTCAGGCAAATGCACTGCTACTATTAAGACAGATAAAACAAAACGCGACAAAAAATTTAAAAAGAATACACAGAGAAAAGTGGGACAAAGATTCTTATTCTTGATATGCTTATTTTGAAATACATTTTTTTTTTAAATCGGATGATATTTGACAGTGAAAAATAAGCAAAAGTGAGGCTCGTATCTACTGGAAAGGGCGTCAAAAATTGAACGGAAATGTAAAGTATAGGTATGCAATTTTTACATGTGTAGAACAAGTAATTCTCTATTAAACAGTATCAATACTGGGTGTCTATATATTTTTAGTTTTAGGTCATGAATTTTCTAAAAAACCATCACGGTTGATTCAGAGTCCAGTATTAGAAAAATTGCCAAAAACTTATTTAATAAATGAGAACGCTGTAATTTACCACACGAATAGAGCCATGTTTTCTCTATCTGACAAAGTAAATTGGAATTTTTTGTCTATTTCCAAATTTAAATAATATTTTTTTGTAAATATTGCGGCACGTCATAGTAGAGAATAAACGGTAGTTAGGCTTGTTTTTAAAAGGTGGCCAAAACTTTAACGAAATATTTCAAAAACATGCAAATTTCCACATTGATAGGGGAACAATTTCTCAAGAAATCTCTTCTCAAAAAATCGAATATTTTCGCCTGTTTCCAAATTTAAATACCTAATAATTAGAAAAATATGCAAAGTTCCACATTGACAGAAGAACAATAGTAATCTCTATTAAACTGTGTTAAGAGTGAGTGTTTATCTTTTTCCAGTTTCAACTTATGAATTTTCAAAACAATCGTGACTGTTAATTCAAGAGTCCATTAACCAACCATCCAATTTTGAAATATTTGCAAAAATTCAAATTTCAATTGGAAACGTGGCGAATCGCCGCACGAGTAGAGCAAAACTTTCTCTAACTAATAAAATCGATCTGAGTTTCTCGACTATTTTCGATTTTAAGTAAGAAGTATGGAAAACATGGAAGTTTTTCCATCTAAAGCTGAATTAACTCGCCAACAGAAAGGAAACAAGGCGGACCTGAAACCGATTCTCACATAGTCGATAACATCAGACGAATACTACGCAACTCGAGGGGAATAATTGCAGCAGGCGGAGCCCCAAAGCTCCGCCTGCAACACGCCCAGAGCCCTCTGTACCTGTTTGACGACTCTAGTTGGCAGCCGAACAACGGCGTAAACTCAACCATGTTGGTCCCAGCTGACATGCTGGCCGCTCAATCGAAAATGCTCTATCAAATCAACAAATATTACGGCGAACGAGTGCAAACCAGGATGGGAACAATTGCGAAAACGATACGGGAAGTGTGCAAAGTGGTGCAGGATGTGCTCAAAGAGGTCGAGGTGCAAGAACCCAGGTTTATATCGTCGCTGACCGAATGCAACGGACGCTACGAAGGCCTGGAAGTCGTTTCTCCCGTGGAATTCGAGGTTGTTTTGTACCTCAATCAAATGGGAGTGTTCAATTTTGTGGACGATGGAACGTTGCCCGGTTGTGCGGTTCTGAAGCTGAGCGATGGCAGGAAGCGCTCAATGTCGCTTTGGGTCGAGTTCATTACCGCCTCTGGCTACTTATCAGCTAGGAAAATACGGTCCCGGTTCCAAACGCTCGTTGCTCAAGCTTGTGATAAATGTTCCTACAGAGACTCAGTGAAAATGATCGCGGATACAACCGAAGTGAAGCTGCGGATCAGAGAACGATATATTGTGCAAATTACACCAGCTTTCAAGTGCTCAGGAGTGTGGCCCCGATCGGCTGCTCATTGGCCTCTGCCTCACATTCCCTGGCCTCATCCCACTTTGGTAGCCGAAGTGAAAACCGAAGGTTTCGATCTGCTGAGCAAAGAGAGTATTGCAGCGCAAGGCAAACAGTCCTCGATGGAAGGCGATGCATGGGTTTTGTCCTTTCTGGAGGCGGAAAATCGGCTCCTCCAAGGGGGCTGCAGGCGGCGCTGTTTGAGTATCCTCAAAACCCTAAGGGATCGTCACCTGGACCTTCCTGGCAACCCGGTGTCGAGCTACCATTTAAAGACGCTTCTTTTGTATGAATGCGAAAAGCATCCGAGGGAGTGCGAGTGGGACGAGGCGTGTATAGGCGACCGAATCAACGGCATTTACCTCCAACTCATTTCCTGCCTGCAGTGCCGAAGATGCCCGCATTATTTCATTCCCAATTTGGACTTGTTCAAAGGAAAATCGCCTAGTGCGCTGGAAAATGCGGCCAAACAAGTGTGGAGACTTACACGCGAACTGCTTACCAATAGCCGATGCTTGGAAAAGCTTTAAACTCTCTTTTTGCTGGCGATTTACCATAAAATCCTTTGGGATATTTTCGAACAAATCAGTGAACATTTTGTGCCATATTTTCAAGTACCCTGTTAGTGTATAAAGATACTGTGCATTTATTTTCGTTAAGTAAATTATTCGTAACTTAAACTAGTATTAAATGTGATTTTTTATATTGTTGCAATTTGACTGAAAGCTTTAATCTACCCTTAGAATCTTCACTAGATTAACTTTAAGCCTGAACTTAAGCTTCTAAACTGTTTGTTGTTTTATACTATATTTATTGGTTTTATTGCTACTAGACTACGTGTTTTGTTTAAAATTTGTGTTGTCAATGATTGTTTAGAGAAAATAAACAAAATGTTTCTTCTATTCGCTGGTTTTGTTTGGTTTTCCTCTGAAATTTGTTCCAATTGCAAAAGGGCGAAATATTTCAAATGAAAATTTTAAATTATTCTCTTATTATTATAATCAACTTATCATTGATCCGTTATAAAAGCAGCAAATTTGCTTGTGTGCAATTCGGAGATTGTTGCCTTGAAATTTGGCTCTGAACTAAATCTTCTGCCGTTATCGAACCCATTTTCGGGTTTTAGGTGCAAAATATAAAGCAGTTCCACAACACACGCTAGTTTATTCTTTTCTAACCTGAGCGATTATAGTAATCATTTTAGCACTAAAAACTCCGTTTTAAACTTGACTAAATTTTGGCCTGAGAGGCTTCTGAATCTTTCTCAGAAACGGTTAAAATAGCTACAATTTCTTTAGCTTTTCTGATCAATCACAGTGGAAAAAGTCACGCGGTTTAAGAAAATCGACATCTGCGGCTCTGTCTTCTCCAAAATCCCCAAAACATGCAAGCAACAAATGAAAATTGCTGATCAACAGCAGAGCTTTCACAGTGAACTTTTGGTTGAAAAAAACCGCAGAAATTTTGCGGGCTTTGTCTTAAGAAGCACATAAATCTCACGAGTAATTCAACGCCCGCGTGTTGAAAAAAAATTCCGAAGAGTCAAGAAACAAATGGAAGCTGTGCAAATTTCTACACTACTATAGTCAAATTTTCTCCATTTAATAAGAATAATTGCATTTTTTCCTGTTTCCACTTTTGAAAGTATCCTTACGAATTAAATTGGTAAGTAAGCAGTGGTGCAAGTTGCATTAAGGTATTAAAAAAACTACTAAAAATTGAAAAAAAAAGAGAAATTTTTTACTTAGATATAGAGGCATAGTTTGTCTATTGCATGTCTTCTTCCAGTTCCAGCCAAAAAAAAATTGAAAAAAGCCTAACTTAATTTTTACTCGCACATTTAAAAAATTTCAAACAAATTTACTAATAGCCTTTTAGTTTTCTGCCTAATTCAAATTTTGAAATACAATTTTTTGAAAATATTGCGACACGTGATAATAGAAAATAAGCAGGATTGAGTCTTGCATTGGAAAAACCGCCAATAAGTGACCAAAAATGTGGAGCATCTGCAAATTTTCACATTTGTAGATGGAAATATTCTCTATTAAACGGTATTAATAATGAGTGCCTATCTATTTTCAGTTTAAGCTGATGAATTATGTGAACAAATCGTGATGTTAGTCGTCAATCGAGTTTTAGAAAAATTGCCAAAAACTCATACCCAAATTGCTGCAGTTGTAGAGAAATAATGTTGTTATTAAACGCTGTTAATACTGGATGTCTATGTGTTTCCAGCTCACCAATTCTCGAAAAAATTTGCGCTTAACACTAGGCGCGTATTAAAAATATTGCCAAAAATTCGAAAAAAAATACAATCCTTGAAAATTACTACACTAACTGAGCAAGGATATCTTCATCTATTAAAGCGAATTGCATTTTGGTCTAATTCCGATTTTGAATATCTACTTAACTATTTTGTGCAAATATCGCGACAACGTCACAGTGGAAAATAAACAGTTGTACCGGAAACGCTGCAAAAAAATTGAAGAAAAATTAAAACAATTTGCCAATTTTCCCAATTACAGCGGAAAAAAATCTCTTTTAAATAGTTAACAATCAGCGTCTGCTTGCTTTCAATTTTAGTTCAGCCATTTTCGTTAAAATCCTGACTTTCGAAATATTTCCAAAAATTGAAAAAACAAACAGAATCGGGGTTAATCGCCGCAGAAATAGAGCAACGCTTTCTTTATCTAGTAAGATTAAGCTAAATATTCTCACTAATTCCAATTTTAAATAGGTAATGGGTAGATATGTTTTTGAACATGATTAATCGTGGGTGAAAAGTCGTGCGACTCGAAAAACTCGCCTAAAATTGGCAAAAACTGTAAAAAAATATCCCAGTTTTGCTCACTTACAGCCGACTATATTTTTAATTTAATGGGTTTAGATTCGAATGCCTACATATTTCCAATTTTAACTCGCAAATTTTACGTGAAAATCCAGAGTGCTAATTCTGAGTCGCGTTTTATAAAGATTACCAAAAATTCAAAAAACCTGTTGAAACGACGCAAATCGCCGCAGAAAAGGAGAAAAATACTAACGTCTTTTCTACCTAGGCAGACTAATTTGAATTCCCTGGCTTTATCCAATTTTGAATAATTGTGAATATTAAATCGGTTTCCAACGAATTTTCGTGAAAATCCTCACCACAAATTCAATGTCGGATTTGTAAAAATTTGTCAAAAACTCCGGAAAAAAGTGCAAACGTTGCAACTCACACCACCAATAAAACACAATTTTCTCTATTTTATCACGTTAACTTCAATTTTATATCCAGGTCCAATTATGAATATTTTTTTCGACATGATGAATGTTTTACGTGAAATTCCCTAGTCGTTAAAATGCTACTAAATTTAGCGGTTTATCGCTAAAAACGACGTAAAATATGTGCCTCTCTCAATGTTTCCTAATATAATTGCCAAACAGCATTCTAAAAATTTGTAAAAAGTCAATTCGCAATTTTCAATAAAATAGCAATCTCAATAAAACGATGGATTTTACTCAGTTTTCTTTGGTTCGCTCTTCATAAGCGCTTAAGGCGTCATAAGTTTCTTGTAAATTCGCATTAAAATTCCACACTCCAACAAAAAATTTGCTCTCTCAAACAAGTTTCACTTCAATTTAAATGTAGTATTTCTCAATAAATTAAAACTAGTAAACTAACAAAACTAATAAAGTGTGAAACTTCAATAATTTTTTGGCGCAAAGCCTTAATTGCTAAAGGAAATACCAAAAAAGCAACTGATCGATTAACTGACTTTTGCCTGTCCTACTATTACGACAAATAAAATCAAATGAGACTGACGAAAAATGCAAAAATTATACAGTCAAACATTTTAATTTAATCGCCAACAGGAAAAAAACTAAACAATAGTGCGGTTCGTATTGAAAAAGCGATCTAAACAGGGTGAAAAATGTGCCAATTTCTGCAGCTACAGAGGAAAAATTGCTCTATTAAACGGTGCTGATAGTGAGTGCCTATCTTGCTTTCCATCTATCTAGAAAGTCGTGACTGTAAATTTAGAGTGAAATATTAGAAAAATTGCCAAAAAAGCAATAAAAAAGAAAACCTTGCAAAATACCACAAACCTACTAGTGTGGTAGTAGTTTTCTGTAGGTATCTGATAAGATAAGCTGTAATTTTAAACAGCCTAGTTTCCTCCCTTTGTTAATGAAAAGTTCGTTGCAGTTGAACTGCTAAAGACGAATTTTGTTCAATTTTCTTTGGATCATGACTTTGTTAATATGCCAAAAACTCTTCACTTCCGAATAAGGTTTACCTCAATTTAACTCTAATCACTAATTGGTCCAAAAATTTCTTCCTCAGGGCCCAGGGATGGAAACCCCTCATTTGTCATTCTAACTCCAAAAACTGCCCGCGACTCGAAAAATCCCATGGTTTATCGAAACGGACACACCAACTAGAATAATGACCGATGGAGAAAATGAGCCTCCATTGGTTGTTAGGGGCGGTCCGACCGAGCAACTGGCACCTCCTCCCACAAAAGTGGGGCGCTTTCACCTGGCGCTGGCGCCTGCTGACGTTCCGCAGTATTCGTCCTTATTTTGAGCGCTTTGTTCGGCACACGGTTAGTGCGTGAATAATAAGTGCAAACAAACTGAACACTTTTCAATTTGAGTTGATCGGGGGAAAATTAGCATCTAACCCCCACCACCAGAACACGGTTGATTTAAAAGGGTTTTAATATATCCATCGCCACCGTGGCTCCTGCTGAAAGACGCGGCTCCAGTAGCCCCCCAACTGCTAATATGCTGGTTCCCCCCGATATGCTAGCAGCCCAGTCGAAGATGGTCTATCAGATGAACAAATACTACACGGAAAAAGTGCAGGCCAGGAAACTGACAACGGCCAAAACCATTCAGGAAGTGTGTCGAGTGGTGCAGGATGTGCTCAAAGAGGTGGAAGTGCAAGAACCGCGATTCATATCATCCCTCACCGATTACAACGGCCGGTTTGATGGCCTGGAAGTGATTTCGCCTACGGAATTCGAAGTGGTGATCTACCTGAATCAGATGGGGGTGTTGAACTTTGTGGACGATGGCACTTTGCCTGGCTGTGCCGTCCTCAAGCTAAGCGACGGCCGGAAACGGTCAATGTCTCTATGGGTGGAGTTTATCACTGCTTCCGGCTATCTTTCAGCGCGCAAGATGCGATCCCGATTCCAAACTCTAGTGGCGCAGGCTTGTGACAAGTGCTCTTATAGAGACTCGGTGAAAATGATCGCTGATACCACTGAGGTGAAGCTGCGGATTCGCGAACGGTTTATAGTGCAAATCACGCCGGCTTTCAAGTGCACAGGATTATGGCCCAGATCGGCTGCCCATTGGCCACTACCTCAGATTCCCTGGCCACACCCCAACCTCGTAGTCGAAGTCAAGACTGAGGGTTTCGATCTTCTGTCCAAGGAGTGCGTGGCCCTGCAAGGGAAACAATCTGCCATGGAAGGCGACGCTTGGGTTCTCTCCTTCTTGGAGGCGGAAAATCGACTGTTACAAGGCGGCTGCAGGCGCAGATGCTTGAGCATCTTGAAAACCATCAGGGACCGACACTTGGACCTACCAGGGAATCCAGTCACCAGCTACCACATGAAGACGCTGCTGCTGTATGAGTGCGAAAAACATCCTCGCGAAAGCGAATGGGACGAAGCCTGCATAGCGGATAGAATCAACGGAATATTCCTGCAATTAATATCTTGTTTGCAATGTAGACGCTGTCCTCACTACTTTCTCCCGAACTTGGATCTGTTCAAAGGCAAATCGCCCAGCGCTTTAGAGAACGCGGCCAAACAGGTCTGGAGACTGACGCGGGAAATGCTGACAAACTCACGGTGTTTCGAAAAATTGTAGCAAATCTACTTTGTAAGTATGTTGCCTTAAGTCGTTTGTTGTTTGCCGTCGGATCCACGTCTAAATTTAGGAAATTGTATCAACTTGACTGTGATTTTTTTTAGTATAGGCTGCGGCAATGCCGGCTTTTCTATTATTATGTATCGTATTTTTGTATATTTATGTTAATAAAATCTAATATACTTATTTGAATTTCATTTTTTATTCTGTTTGAAACTTCAAATTATTCGCTTGAAGTCAGCAGTCTCTCTTTTAAAACCGCAGTTCACGGTTCGAAAGTTTTTCATTTAATTGCTCAAGAAACTGCAACTTTCGAGTTCTTTTACTGTCAAGTTCTACTTTTTAAATAGAGCCGCTTGAAACTTGCCCTGCAACTAAAAGAAAAACAGCTCGAAATAAAGGCGGGATTTTCTTATTACCTAAATTTTCAAAACTGTGTAAAATTGCAAGGCTCTGAGCACAGCCTTTGAGCGTTTGAAAATTGTTTTTTCCGAAAAATTCGGATGTGAAATTTCGAAAACAGCATACGTAACATTAATTACATTTTGTTGCTAAAATTGAGCGTTTGAACAACTCGATTTTGGAATAAAAAATTTGCCACTTTCTGTCTTAAAAGTCCTCTAGAATATTCTGTTTTAAATCTGCCACTAGGCATTAAACCCATTTCAATCACGAGGTTTTGAACGTTGGAAAATTGACCGTTTTTTTGAAAAATTAGGATGTAAAGTTTCGAAAAAAACTACAGAAGATTAGCTAGATTTTGTTGCTCAAAATGAGCGTCTCAAGAGCGCTGCTTTGGTGTTAAAAATGTTGGTGTGAACAAATTTGACGAGTTGTGCCTTAAAGAGCCTCTAAAGTTGCCTATTTTCAGTCGCAGGCAGGCATAAAGGATTTAACTGATTGAAGATTGCCCTCTTTCCTATCACCCAAATGCTTTCTTCAAAAAATTCTTAGAACTGTAATTTGGTGCCTTAAAATTACCTGTTTTCGAACTAAAGGCCATATTTTAAAAAAAGATGATGCCAAAACTTTTCAAATGCAAAATGCCTCAAAAAATATTTAAGTTCGAATCCGCCGAAAGAACTAGCGAAAAGTTTTGCCCCAATTTTTAAATGGTCGTTAATATAAATTTGCTGTAGACGTTTTTCTAGCACAGATGACTACTACCTTCAGAGATGTCTTTTGCGGTCGAAGCGGGCACACCTCTAATTAGAGAAAACTTTCATCTATAGGTGCGAAAATTTGTAACGATTATGCTTTTTTCTTGACCTTTTGGCAGTAATTTTGGTTCAGGATTACAAAAAAATATGCTGGAAACACTTAGACACTCAGTACTTACGCCGTATAACAGCAATTTTATTCAGCTGCACTTGTGGAAACTGGCATATTTTTGTTAGTTTTTATCATTGTTCGGCGGAATTTTCAATAGAAGTCGCACCACTTTTCAACTATTATTATGATGATTAATCACGATGATATCAAAGATTTATTATTCAAAATGGGAAACAGCCAGGAAACTAAAATTAACCTGAATAGATAGAGAATGCTTAATTTTATTAGTCCTGCAACTTGAGGTTTTAATAGATTTTTTGCATTTTTTTAAACACGAACTGACAATTAGTTTGAATTTTAAGAATAATTCGTGTGGTTGAACCGAAACCAGATTACCGTTAAATAGGAAGATTGTTCCTCTGCAATTGTGTAAATTGGCGTATTTCTCACATTTTTCGCCGCACCACGCGTTGCTTTTCCATTGTGACGTGTTGCGATACTTTACAAAAAAAAATAATCAAAATAGGAAATAGACCAAAATTGCAATTCCCCCTTATTAGAAAGTCCCCCATTGGTTCAATTTTTTTAGCGAATTTTTGGCAGTTTTCTAATGCCCTACTCTAAATTAACCGTCAGTATTTTTTAGAAAATTCATGAGCTTAAAGAAGAAATAGCTATACACTCAGTATTAACTTCGCTAAATAGGAACATTGTTGCCCTATAAATGTGGAAATTGGCATTATTTTCACATTTTTTCCCAACTTTTGGGGCCCGTTTTAATGCAAGCCGCGCCACGTGTTTCTCTTCCATTGTGACGTGTTGTAAAACTTTCCAAAAAAAATAATCAAAATAGGAAATAGACCAAAATTGCAATTCGCCTTACTAGAAAGATAAATTGTTGCTCTATTAGTGTGGTAATTTGCATTGATTCAATTTTTTTAGTGAATTTTTGGCAGTTTTTCTAATGAGCGACTTTAAATTAACCCTCAGGATTTTTTTCAAAATTCATGAGCTTAAAAAAGAAATAGAATGACACTCAGTATTAACGCCGCTAAATAGGAACATTTTTGCCCGGCAAATTTGGAAAGTGCCATATTTTTCACATTTTTTCTCAATTTTTGGCGGCCTTTTCAATACAAGCCGCACAAAGCATTTCATCTTCATTKTGACGTGTTGCAAAATTYACCAAAAAAAAWAATCAAAATAAGAAATAGGCCGAAATTGCAATTCACCTTCCCAGAAAGAGAATCCTCTGCTCTATTAGTGTGATAATTTGTAACAGTTGAATTTTTTATAACATTTTTGGYAKTTTTTCTAATGCSCKACWCTRWATTAACYGTYAGKATTTTCTCGAAAATTCACGGGCTTCAGGAAGAAATAGATAGGCACGCAATATTAAAGCCGTTARATCGAGAAACTATTGGTCTGCAAATGTGGAAATTAACATATTTTTCACATTTTTTCCAAATTTTTGGGGGCCGTTTTAAAACCGGCCGCATCACACGTTTTTTTTCAATTGGGACGTGTTGCGATATCTTSAAAAAAATCAAAATAGGAAGTASACCGAAATTGCTCTTCGACTTACTAGAAAATATAAGCTAAAATTTTGCTSTATTAGTGTGTGGTAATTTGCATCAGTTTCATTTTTTTAATGAACTTTARACATTTTTTCTAATGCGCGACCCTGAATTAACCGACAGGATTTCCTGGAAWATTAATGAGTTTAASGAAGAAATAGATAGACACTCASTATTAATGCCGTTAAATAGAGAAAGTGTTGCTCTGCAAATGTGAAAATTGGCATATTTTTCACAYTTTTTATCAATYTTTGGTGGCCTTTTCAATGCAAGCCGCACAAAGCATTTCATCTCCATTGTGAAGTGTTGCAAAATTTACGGCCAAAATTTGAAGTGCTACTTGAACTGTGAATTTTTGACATCGAGAACGCAGTTGTGTGATGTCTTCAATTTCGAGTCGAATGTTTACTAGGTCGAAAAAAAAATAACCAAAAGAGGAAATAGGCCCCAATTGCAATTTGCCTTCCTAGAAAGYGAATCMTTTGCTCTATTAGTGTGGTAATTTGCAACAGTTAAATCTTTTTATTGAATTTTTGAATTCGACTCTGAATTGAATTTCCAGCTAAAACTGGAAATATCTAAAGACTCACCGTTTAATAGAGAATTTTTTCACCTGTAAGTCAGGGAATTGGCATATTTTTGAAAATTTTAGTCAGTTTTTGGCGGCCTTTTCAACACAAGCCTCACTATTCTTCACTCAATAAAACTATGACCCAAAATCGAAAGTAGAGTGTGAGTCGACGAAATTATTGTATGCAGACCACCTCTGAAGATGCGCGTTACTCGTGCTTGCAAAATGTCGAAAAAAAAACATCTGCCAGAAAAAACTGACAAGTTTTAAACCCGATTTTAAATGAAATATATGACTTTTACAAATTAACCACAAAGTGTTATGAAAATATATGATAAAGCACTACATGGCTTCAATGGTATATATTAATACAGTGAAGGACTTCATACTATGCGGCCAGAATTTTCATGCGATTGCTACTCCACATGGTGCTAAATTCTGATGTGCATTCCACTGCAAGTGTTGCATTTTTTCCGGCATTCAGATAACTTAATCTTCGTTGAACAAAAACATTTTTTAACGCATGTTTCCATGTCACCGCATTTAATTAAAAGTCCATTTATTTGATTGCGGTTTCGCAACTTTCGTTGCTGTTTTCAGTTCCAAATGCCTAACATTCACATATTGGCGAATTCAAGTTTATAACTACCACATGTAATCAGGCAATGAAAATCAAGGTTTCTGTTGCAATATGCAAAGAGATAACGGCATATGCCGTACGTGTACTTGGTACATATGCAAATTTTGTGAAGGCAAATGCCGGGCACTTTGAAAGAAAATTGTGCTAATTAAAAATAATTGAAACTGCAAAAATCGACAAAGAAAAGTACAAATGTAGAAATACTTATTACCATCGCATGACCCAGGTGTTTTCTACCATTGTGAACGATATGGGCTGTAAAACGTGTACATTTATGGCATCAATTACATTTTGTGCCATTTGCCGCAATGTGGGTAATCGCTTGTTTGCAAACATTGCAAACTCAATCAATTTCAGTAAATGAAAGAAAAAACATTCCCGCATCGATGCCCCTTCAACGCTTTTAACCATTTAAACAAATTAACGTTTTTTTGGATGGTTTTTGCATGTTTTTGCCGTATTCATGCATGCGATGCAATTTGTTATGACCGTGTTGCAATACAATAATTAATAACAGAAAATTGGGCTCCATTTTCTTGAAATCATCTAGTAATTGTCTATTTTCTTGCAAAGTTAGCACTGCTCGTTACATTTTTGCCTGCTTCTTTAATCAATTTAAGCCCACTGCTTTAAACTTTTCTCTACTTTTGCAGTTAAATTCAGTCTCAGAAATTCAGATTCTATGGAACTCTCAGATTCTCCATTATTAATCTGCTGTGATATTATTTGTAGGTACAGTGTCTGCTTTCTCGTCCATCTTTCCAGTTTTATTTGTGTTTCTTCAAGATGCTCTTTAGTGTCTTCATTTTAAACTCTTCTGAGATCCTTTTGATATTTGCATTGAATCAAAGCATTATTAGATTTGATTTTTCATTTCGTTAATTTAAATTTTTGATTTCAGTTTTCTCTTTCTCGTGTGTTTTTACTGACTTTTTGAGGTTTTGCTAAATAATTGGATTAAAGAACTACCAATCTTGTGCTGGAAAGAAGCTTTTCTTCTTTCTTTCTTCTAAGATCTTACAAAAAGATTACAACAGATTTGCAAAGACTATAAGCCAGTGGATTTTCTTTTCCACGATAACGATCCCATGCCCATACAGTCGTCATAACCGCTCGTAACGACATCATCTTCAGATCTGAACCCTGTTGAAACCATATGGAGGTAGTTTTTTATCTAATTTTTCCCTCAATTACTCAACTTGGTTACTGAAAAAGCTTATTTCTGTTCGAAGATCTCTTGAAACCCACACTCGGGCGAGTATCAAATTGAAAAAAAATTAAATCGATCCACCCATCGCTTTGTCATTAATAACATCTAATGGCAATAAACCAAAACGGTTCCAAGAAATTGGGCCTACTATCTATGGTTTCTATCTGTCTCGGCCGGGCTTCTGTGCAGTGGCGTGTACAGAGTGGCGCCCGACCCCCATGGAGTCAGACCTGCCCTTGAAAGAAACAGAGAGCACGGGGGGGTCCGGTAAAACAACGACCCCCATGTGGGGACACCGCCGACGTGCGGTAATGGATTTGTTAGGAAAATCGAAAATTACGACAATAATTCGTGGGGGTTGAAGAATTTCGAGCATTCGTTTAATTAGGTATCCAAAATTTTTTTATTGCTCGACTGCTTAATTTGATGTTTTGCCTGTTCAGACTGTTGCTCTAAAGCCATTAAACCAGGCAACTGAGTTTGTGTCGCGATTCAGAGAGCAGATCAAAGGATTTGAAGCTTAAACGCCTAAACGGAGAAAATGTTTATGAAAGTGATTGGATAACGCAAAGTTAGAGCGTCGGACACACAAAGCTTTGAAGAAAAACCGGCAATGATAAGAATGATACTAAGAACAACAAACTTCACACATCGAGTGTTCACACATCACATTGCTAATATGAAGATAACATTTTCCAAACAGATTTCACGTTGATGCAGCAGCAAATGTATAACGAGTGAAGAGCATGAAGACGAAAGAAGCAGAAAATGCAACAATTCCCGAAGATGTGTTGAATAACCTTCTAAAAATAGTTTCGTTTTGCAACAAGGAAACTTTCTCCACAGAGCAAAAACCGAATATTCTAAGCAACAGTACACTGGCTTTAAGGAAGAATTCTTCTTAACAGAGAAAAATTGTCCTAAACCATTTCCTCGCGTAAATATGTTCCGATTATTCGCCAAAGCATATTCACTCGAAGACAGGTCGAGCATGCACGTAAATTATATTTAAATGAGCCTACATCTAAAACAAATAATTAAGCGTTAAGTCGTTTTAATGAGGATGCATAAACATTAATCTTCGGAACCGTTCCGCCGGGCATTAGGCAGATGTTGTCGACCAATTCTCACGTTTATCGGTAATAAGTACACGAAATTGATTGCATTGCAAATGGAAACAGTTTTCAACAGCGGGGTGGATAAAAAATATTCACTTGGAAAGCATCGCAAAAATGCTAAAAATATTCCGGTTCGGCATTCCCTTGAATTGTTGTAGTGAAAATATGTGCTAATCAATACAAATTTTGCGTCTAAATAGTGGCTTCTCTAGTTTCCTTTGTACATTTTTCATAGCCGCATTTGTTCCTCATATAGTCTTCTTCCTCTCCATACTGATTTTCCTCGCGAAACAGATATTTATTAGTTTCCATGTGTTCTTTCAATTCCTGTTCATTTCATCCTTGATTCTTTACCACTTCCTGTGTTAATTTATCTTAATGCTTTATTTCTTCAGTGCCTCAATTGCTTCATCTAATTTGTCCGGTTGTCTGGGTTCGGTATTATCTTCCAATGTTATTTCGTGTTTGCTGTGTTCAGTCATCTCCAGGTTCCTCTTGATGTGGCTTTGTTCTTTCTAACGGTTTGTTACTTTTTCTTCTTCTCCTGTTACACATTGTCTTTTGCCGTTAATACATAATATATTTTGCAAATTGTTTCCTACATGTTGAAAGTGTGTTGTATGGCAGCTTCTGGTTGTCTCTGCCACTTTTCTTTTGAAGTTTTATTCAACTATATTTTCTAGAGTTTGCTACAAATGTTTTAACGTGTTTCTCCGATTGTTTTATTATTCGTCTTATGACCACCATACCTGATGTATATTTCGATTGCATTTTTGTCTATACATTTTCCCCAATATCATTTCTGCTTCCAGGTTACTTAATTCTCACTTTGTACGATTTCGTCGTTTCTGTTTCTATCTTCTTTATGGAAATATTGTTGTTACTACTCACAGTCAATATTAACTGTTTTAACTCTTGTTTCCGCTCATCAATCGGACATTCAGACTACCGTTCTTTCGTTCTAAACAATTTTATATTTCCAATTCTGCCACTGAATGCAGTGGTCCATTATGAATTTTGGCTCTCGCTTTCGCCTTTGCTGTTTTCAGTTTTCCGAAATTTGCGCTCTGTTCAACGCGTCGTTCCTACATTCTTGCTATTGCTTCGTTTGCAATTATTCTCAGATCTTTCATTTATAATTACTAAATTCCTCGTATCGATGAACGTGTTCATAGCTAGTTTGAAATATTCCTCCGCTTCTCCTTTTAGCCTCTGTTGTGCGAAACACATAAAAACGTATCCATAATTTTTAACATTTTGTCCTACTTCCTTGCTATTGTCTTAACCTTTTTTGAATGCGTTTTCCCTCAACAATCTCGCTTGGAAATTTTCTGAATACGGTTTTATATAGGAGTGGACTGATCAATAGTAAACGGCTTGATGCCGACGCGATCACGTTATGGAAAATTGCAGAGCAAAACCGTAAAGACAATATCAAAGTTCAAGAATGAATCTATTAATGCTGCGATGCGCAAATCGCGTCAATTAATAATATTCGTAAATGAATGCCCTTTAGCGGTTCCGTTTCCCATCGGGTCCAATGGAGGGATCATTAAAAATCCACTCGCGGTATGAGTCCAAAGTGAACTGATGGGGAATATGCCATTCGGATCGCAATAATTCACTCGGTACGAACGGCGAGCTTTACTTATAAATAAAAGACTGTTGCAACAAAGAGATCGCGGGAGGGAATAATTTAATGGCGGCTATAAGAACAAACGAGCCGCCAGTGTAAAACACGGGCTCTGAAAATCAATCAGTAATAACTTGATCTCCGCCTTTGCTATGGCCGTTCCACACGCAGATGTGTGGGTAATTGTTTTACTTATTTTCATATTTTACATTTCAGCGTTAGGGACTGAAAACTGCAAAAAAAGAACATTGAAACCGGAAATTGTTCTAACGAAAAAAGCATCTCTAACTGTAGGCAAACATTCTGGGAACAAATCATTTGTGCACAAAAAAATGCAGGCACAAATGCTCCGCCCCTTTGCACACATTTAGTCAGTGCACGTGGCCTTTACGCACGAAAAGTGACGGAAATTTGAACACAATTTGCGTCGCCAACTTCAAAAGCTAAAATAAACAATAAACAAGTTGGACCCTCTAAAGCCCAGAATGTCAATTATGAAAGAATCTGATGCAAAACCTCTCTGTTTTCGGTATTGGTTCTTCTTTCAACTATTGAGATTGAAGCCATTCCAGGTGAGAACTGGCTGATATTTCGATCACTCGAAAGGCTCGTTTTGCAGTCTTGGAATCGAGACTAGATTATCGCAATGTTTTTATTCAAAAACAGCTGATTGAGGAAATTACCCGAACAAGGCCAAGACTTATTTGGCAAGAGCGCCGTATTCAGCAAGTGAAGATACGACATTTTTAGTTTCTTAACATCAGGATTTGCTGACAACATTGAGGAACCGATAGAATGAATTTTCATCATCACTCAAACCCCACAAAAAAACCCGTAATTTATCGCCTCCAGCAAACAATAAAAATACCTACTCAACGACTCCTATGCTTTAACCTGATTTCCCACGGGACCCCCAGGATTTACTTCCTGCAAGCTGAATAATCGCACGTAAGTAAAGACTAATGGTATTATCTGCTGATCGGAAAATAATGGATGGCTTTCCTTTTGGGCAGCAGGCAGGTTTAAGGCTTAATTGTCCCTAATTAATGCTCGCCGTACTTCTATTAAGTCTCTTTGAGTCAGCAGCATAAGTTAATTACTCGCACTGCCTGGGATTTATTGTAAAGTTAGAGGGCAGATGTTGGCAGCACTTTCAAGCTCTTATCACTTTAAACCGGATACTTGTGGAAAGAAAGTGTTCGATATAAAACAAGACAGCTGAGCCCTCTCCACTTACAGGTCCGTTTCTCTCAAAATTAGCTCTTTAACAGCGTCTTGCACTTAAGGCGGCACTTCTGTAGTATGAGCGTCTAAGCATCCGCCACCTGATCTCCTCGACTTAAAAGGCCTCCTAAGTGGGTTATTATGTCGAAGCGATACTGTTTTTGAGGGTGTAATGTGTTAATTTTTCATTCAGCTCAATTTCACAATTTCATTGTTCCCGAAACTAACAGATCGAAATGGCCAAAAAAAAAAAACTCAGGAGTGAAAATTAATTTGGCACATCCCTGCAAGGAAATTGTGAAAAATGACACGAAAATACGGTCTAGTTGGCAGAAGAAAACCATAACTTAATAGCACTTTAGAAAAGTGGCGATGTTGCTTATGGAAGATTAATGGGGACGATTAGGTTGTGAAGAAAGTCGTTAATCATGCAGCATATTCGCAAGAAGGTTGCAACTAAGAATAGAGCCTTTGTCTTTAAAAAAATCTTTGTATAATTTTCACCGGGTTTCTGGGCAAAAATGAGCAGAATTGCAATGGAGAGGAATGGAAGCATTAGGCTGTAGCTTTAACAAATTCTTGCTTTCACTTACATATTCTTCCTGAGTTGAATCCTTTCCTCTCCTTTATCCTATATTTGCTGACTATATTATTCCGTTATTATTTTTCGAGTGGTACATAGTTGGAAAATGTTTGTAAAAATACTTTACAGGCGAATACGTAAGGAGCTAAAATTAATTTAATACTACTTAAACAGTTTTCATTTACTTAATTTAATTCGCAATTTTCACTCCTCTGACACATTTTTGCTTGCAAACTATTGGCAGGTACAGATTTTTCTATGGAATTCTACGGATGATTCGCAAAAAATTAGCCTTCAGTTTGCAGTCGTTAAATAATGAACAGTTAAGGCTTCCAATAATAAAAATAATGCACCCAATTCGACTGCAAAGTGGACATTTGTTGGGATACTCGAGTATTAATTTATCCGGGCATTTTATCTTTCACCTTGTGTTTTATGTAGTCCGAAAAGTACACGCCTATAGATCGTTAATTATTTATAAAGCGTTTTTGAATGGTAGAACATTAATTTATTTTGCCGGCATATCCAGCGAATGCGTTTTTTGCCGGGGAGGATTGAGACGCACAAGAAGACAAATAAGCGGGTATAAATTTTATTGAGCTTGGGGACGTTTTTGCGTCAGAATCGACCCGTATCCATTAATTGAATAACAGTGAATTGTCGGTGAAAAATGCGCCGAAACCACCGACAGGCAATTGCACATTGTTCGAGTTACGGTTGCGATAAACCATCGACGGTTTTGACCAAATTTGGCAAAATGTCGATTTTTCTGATTAGGTCTTAAGTGTTTTTTTTAACGGCAAAACAACATGAAACGTATGAGACAAGATTCATAAAAACTGCGAAACTTTTCAGGTTTTTGTACCCGAAATCTCACAGTACTCATCAGTTTGGAGCGGTGGCCGCAAAACCTTTTGACAATACTCATACAAAAATGGAGAATATTTTCTGATTTGTTAACTTTGCTTAGTTTATTTAGCACTTTGTTGCTTGGTAATTTCTGTATTTGTAATAAGATACTTCTGTTGCTTTTGCTTTTATTTTCAGACTTTCTGGTTTCTGTTATAGTCGCTCTTTTGCACAATACAGTTTAGGTTTGTTTTTTATTTTGTCATCTGTTTCTCAAATTCCCTCTTCTGTTTGTGTTTTCTTCGGCCCAAACTATGTCGGTTCATTTAGCCACTTTGTTTCTATTGATATACGTTGATTGTTGGTGTAAAATGTTTGCAATGTTCTCTTGATATGTTCAACAATTTAATTTTTCCAATTTCTTATTTAGTCTTTGCTAAATAAAATTCTCCAGCTTCATTGTTATTATAAAACAGTTAAAACATCTATGTTAATTTAAGTTGCACTTTTTGTCATGTTTTATGTGGACTTGTCTAGAAGTTCAATCTAATTATTTTCATTCACTTCTCCTTTCCTGGTGTTTTGTAAATGCGCGATTTTTCGGTGTAAGATTTTGTTTATTAAGTGTGCACTAAAAATTATTAATGTGAAGTTTGTTAAATATGACTTCTTTCGATTTTTGCAATTTGGGCTTTGCTGCAAATATAACTATTCAGGATGAGTCCCTGAGGATGCCTGAAAGTCGAAACGTTTTCCGCTTATAGAACACACCTGGTTCTACAAAATTTATATTAAGGCGAATCTCCTACTTTTTAGGATATTGAGAAAATTCATGCCTGCATAAGCAACCGCAACAATCCATAGCAAATTGAAAAAATCTTGAAAATAACATCACTCGAAATCGAAAGTTTTTTTCGCATATAAAACGCACTTTGTTCACAAAAGTTATTCGAAAATGGATATCCATCTTCTCTGATCCCTGAGAAAATAAATGCCAAACTTAGACCTACATAGCCACCCATAATTATATGGTAAATTTTAAAAAATCTGGAAAATAGACTGATGATGACTCAATACCGAAACTTTTACTTTTTATAAAACATGCTAGGCCCAACACGATCAACACAAGAGTCAATCTTTAGCTTCACCAGTATCTGAAGAAATACCTGTCAAAGTCTGGGCTGTATAAATAAGCGAAAACAATTATTTATATTTTTATTAAAATTTGAAAAAAATCTAGAGAATTCCCTGAAGATCATTCAAATTTGAAATTATTTTCGCTCATAGAACAGACTTTATCCTACAAAGTGCATCCGAAAATGGATATCAACCTTCTCTCATGTCTGAGAAAATAAATGCCAAACTTAGCCCTACATAGGCACCCAGAATTATATGGCAATTTTTTAAAAAATGTGGAAAATAGACTAATGATGACTCAATATCGAAACTTTTACCATTTATAAAACATGCTATGCCCAATAAAATCAACGTAAAAGTTACTCCTTGGTTTTACAGGTATCTGAAGAAATTCCTGTCAAAGTCTGGGCTGTATAAACAAGCGCAAACGATTATTTCTATTTTAATTGAAATTTGAACAAAATCTAGAAAATTCCCTGAAGGTGATTCAAAATCGAAATTATTTTCGCTCATAGAACAGACTTTATCCTACAAAGTGAATCTGAAAATCCATATCTAACTTCTCTCATCTCTGAGAAAATAAATGCCAAACTTAGCCCTACATAATATGGCAATTTTAAAAAATTATCTGAAGGAATTCCTGTCAAACTGTGAGATGCATACACAAGCGCAAACGATTATTTATATTTTGATTAAAATTTAAAAAAATTCTAGAAAATTCTCTAAAGATGATTCAAAATCGAAATTATTTTCGCTGATCAAACAGACTTTTCTCTACAAATTCCGTACAAAAAAAAACACTCTCACTTTGCAAGTTCCTGGGGAAATAAATCTAAAACTTCGACCTGATTAAATATGCGCAAAACACACATGTAATTTTTGAAAATTCTTGAAAATAGCAGCACGAGTGAAAACCGAAAGTTTTCACACTTGAAGCACTAATTTTGACACTTGTTGCATTTCCATACTGTTTTTTCTTCTAATATGTTGCAATTGTTCCTTATTCTTCAATTATCCAGTTTTTGTTCATTTGCACAGTTTTCATTTTCTGAAAGGCTTCCGCCGATCGATTCACTGTTCGGATAAAAAGCTAAATAAACTGTTTCCGTGTATTTATTAATTCTGAAAGCTGAACGGAATATTCAACTGACAACGTTATGAAATGAAATAAAATTCCAAACCGACAATATAAGGTATAGCACGCAATCATTTATCTGATTACGGCCGGGAATATGGGTTAATATGGTAGCTGTGCGAGAAATATGACAAAGTGTAAAAAATGCAATTATGCAAATATGGAAAGGAGGCATTTATTATGGATCAAGCTGAATTACCCACGTCATTTCTCATTTCCACTTAGTTAAACGACAGCGTATTGTGCTGCAATTGTTCAAGCGTTTGAACAAAATTTATAAAACAAGTATGATTAATTGAACTTCAGGGAAAAATGCAACTTTGCCGTCAAGTTAATCAATTGCCTGGCTAAAGAAACAATCAACAATCTTGCACTGATTTAATTAATTTCATTAGAACAAAGACAAGTTGCGCGGTTAAAATGGCAGATAAACTAAGGTCAGATATAAGGCTTCAAAAGGTTGCTACTTTTCAGTTAATTTGTCGAGAAATTGTACTTTTGAAAATGTGCAAAGCACTGAACCGAACTTGAAATAAAATCGAACAGTAAAGAAGTTAAATGGAAACTCGTGGATAAAAAATCAACACATTTAGAAAACATGTTTCAATTGATGTTTGATTTTCTGTTGAAATGAAAACTAGTGAAAAAGCTTGACTACGGTACTGTGAAAGAGGTGGGGCAGAAGTCCACTCGCTTTCATTCCGCTGGTACTTCAAAAGTAAATTTACAGATAGTAGAAAAATAAAGAACGAAGAACAAGCGTCTGGTTACGAAGATTTCTCATGAATATCGTATAAATCTCGCCACTTAAAGGCCTACCTGGAAATTTAAAGGACACCTGTAATATTTTTTGGACGAATATTCGGTTTCACATTCGTGTTGGTTTGTTTGTCATTTTTGCGAGTTTCGGCGAATTCAGCAGATTGTATAGCTAGTTTTTCAGTTTCTGGCGAAGTCGAATGCATTGGCTTTTAACGTTCAGTTCCAGGATTTTTCAAGATTTAGCTGATCAGTTGATTGAGCTTTAAAAGAGATGAGGTTGAAAGATGATATTTTAATGAAAATTGAGGCATTTTTGGATTTTCAAGTCAAAAAAAAATAAAAAATTGTCGATTGCTTTCTTCACCTCATTCTTAAAAGCGACAGCGCGACGGAGCGACACTCGAAGACTGCTAAAACTCAGTGTATTTTCTTCCAAAACTTATGAATTAAAATGGAAGTTAATTTTTGAAAAAAGCCTCGGAGGGCCAGATTTCTTAAAAGAACAGCATTTCAAAAGCAGGAAATTTGAATGTTAACTAAAAAATTGCATGTTCAATCCACAGAGTATAGGGGGTAAGTTCAGTAACGCCCGGAGACACGCGTATACATTGGGGGTTAATCAGAATTTCATTAATCGCAGATTTCGATTGAAGGGTGGCGTTCAGCGTGTTGAATTTGTATCGGCGAGTTCTGAACTTAGAGCCCTTTTTAGAGTGAATATGCTTCAGATTTGCGCACTAGAGTACGCGTAATCGGCAACTGAAGTAGCTTTCAAAGTCTCCAAATAGAGACTCTCGTGGATTCCTTAAGGGTTAATCGAATGGGGGTGTTATTTATGGTGGATGTCGTTGTAAGTGCTCACCGACCGGAACTTTGCCATCGGAACGCATCCCTTGGGACCGGGTGGCAGACAAAACATTACATTAGCGTTAAGTGGAGCCCTGTTGTGTTCCCTTGTACGTGTAATTCTCCCCGTTGTCTCAATTAAATCGAAAATAATTCCACCTTACAGTGATAGATATTGAGGCTCGATATCGCTTAGAGAAGATCGCCGAGTCAGGATTGTTCGCTATCTTTTGTGGCACGGTTGCTTTACATTTATGTTCGCTTTTATTTTAGTCGTTTTTACGGTCGGATGCACGGGGCCTATTTTAAGGTTTGATTCACCGATCGAGTCTACGCGAATGACAAGTCTCGTTCATCAAAGTGCCCCTCAACCCGCCAGAGGGCTCGTTTTCGAACGACGCCGCGCCGTTAAGACCTTCTGCCACCATAAATATCAATTTTCACGAGGGAAATTTGACGTGCCGTCTATTTCGACTAGCCCGGATGTTTTGGTGGAATTAGATGGGAAACAGTTTTTTTCCAGCGGAGAAAAACCGCGGTCGAAGTTAAAAATAACAATCCATAAAACGGTAAACGGCAGTCAATCGGTGCTGGTTATTCTAGCAAAATCGGTGGTAATTAAGCAGAATAGGCGTCCATTGAATGAATCGCGAATGCAATTGGTCGGTTAGCATTCATGCGGCGCAAAAATGCGCCTCAGCGCTTCAGGAATGCACAAAAGGCACCGTCACCGGCGCAACTTTGCCTCCAAGTCTTCGTCGCCAAAACGACAAATCAATTCCTTCGAGAACGATTTTAAACAATTTTGGCCCAATTATGCCAATTTCAAAAAAAATTGAAGCCAACTAGACTGGTTTGAGTTGATTAAAAGTCGAGTTTTGATCTGCTTCCCTGTGGAAATTCGCCAAACAATTTGAACTTCAAGGCTTTTATGCAGGCATTCGATAGAGCCTCTTATTCTAGTTAATTTTGTCATACATTGCAAAATGCTTCGCCTTGGATTGTGTCTTTTCGAAGTGTTTCCACCTTTTTTGCTCCTATAGCTTTTTCGTCAAACATCATTCAAAGTTTTCTTTCATTTAAACGTGTACAATTTTCGCATAATGCACACACCCCACTTTATTGCTTCGTAATTTTTTATGGTGCGCCACTGACCGGTTTTGCGGACACATTTGGATTTCCAGTTCAATTTGGAATTTTTAGTGTCCTTTGTATTTCTATATTAGGTACAACCGTGCTAGACTAATATGGAAAAATCGTATGAAATGTTTCGTTTTTCATATTTTTTTTACATTGCTCGACAACGGTTGGAGCTATAAAGAAAACTTAAGAGACCGAAAAGTGTCTAAATTGCCTACGAAAAACAAATCGAAACTCAAAAGCAGGGCGCTATATAGATTTCTGATTGAAAATGGGGCTTGATCTAAGAAAAAATTTCGGTATATTTACTGGGTGGTCAAGTTCGGTTTTTTTATTGAAGAATTTTTGTGGGTCGCCACTGATCGGTTTTGCGGACATATTTGGATTTCTAGATTAATTGGGAATTTTACTGTCTTTTGCATTTTTATCCTAGTTGCAACCGTGGTGGACTAAGATGGCAAAGTCTGCAAAAGTCTATGAAATGCTGCATTTTTTAACATCGCGCAACACCGGTTAAAGCTACAAAGAAAACTCAAGAAACCGAAAAGTTTCTAAATTGTCTTCGAAATGTAAATGGGGACTTAAAAGACGGGCGCAAAGAGTTCTGATTGAAAATGGAGCCTGACCTAAGGAAAAATATCGGTATTTTAATTGGGTGGTCAAGCCCGCGTTTTTTATTCAAAATATTTTGTGGGGGGGCACTGATCGGTTTTGTGGACATATTTGGATTTACAGATTAATTAGAGATTTTAGCATATTTTGCATTTTTATCGTAGCTGCAACCGTGGTGGACTAAGATGGAAAAGTCTTCAAAATCATATAGCATGTTTCGTTTTGCAGACTTTTTTACATTGCTCGCCAACGGTTGAAGCTACAAAGAAAATTCAAGGGTCGGAAAATTTTCTAAATTAACTGCGAAATCCAAATAGATGCGCAAAAGTAGGACGCTATAAAGATTTCTGGCTGAAAATGAGGCAAGACCTCCGTAAAAATATCGCTATTTTTATTAGGTAGTCAAGCCCGCTTTTTTAATAGTTTTTAATAATTTTGGTGATGTGCCACTGATCGGTTTTGTGCAAACATTTGAATTTCTAGTTCAATTTAGAATTATTAGTGTCTTTTTTTGGTAGCTGCAACCGTGGTGGACTAAGATGAAAAAGTCTAAAAAATCATATGAAGTGTTTCGTTTTTCAAACTTTTTTACATTGCTCAACAACCGTGGAAGCTACAAAGAAACCTCAAGAGACCGAAAATTTTCTAAATTACCTACGAAATCCAAGTAGAGACTCAAAAGTAGGACGCTATAAAGATTTCTGAATGAAAATGGGGCAAGACCTCCGAAAAAATATCGGTATTTTTTTTGGATGGTCAAGTCCGCTTTTTTAATTGAAATTTTTGTGCACATATTTGGATTTCCAGATTAATATAGAATTTTTAGTGTCTTTTCACTTTTGCAATTTTGCCGTTGTAACTGTGGTAAAAGTGGAAAAGTCTTCAAAATAACATAAAATGTTCTTTTTTCTTGAAACTTTTATGCATTGCTCGATAACTGTTGCAGCTACTAAGAAATAAAAAAGACCAAAATCCTTCTAAATTAAATGAGAAATCCAAATCCATATCAATATGCGGCAAAATGAGGACCTGACTTCCGAAAACCAGCATCCGGTAGATCTTCAAATCGGCTACATTATGTGAAAACTTCTAGACCATTACAGGTAAATTGGGGTTAAAATCTGAATCGATTAGCACCAAAACTATAGTAGTTCTGTGGAAACAACTATAAAAATCCGATATTTGACATAATGTATTTCAAGAACAGCGTTATGCGTCTAAATTTTAATGAGAAATTTGACTTAACAATCGAGGTTTGGAGCAAACCACAGCCGATTGGCCAAATTACTATCTGAACCTCCTGTTAAAATGGAAAGAAAAACGTGCTTTTCAGACAATATTTAAAAAAATTACAACAGGATTACAGGATTACAAATCCTTTTCTAAGTAGTATGTCTGGCAAAAGTCGATTTACTGGGAATAATATACATTTATACTGCATAAGCTGAAAAATGTGAATGTTTGCCAGAAGAGTTCAATGCAAACTGATGCTTCTTCTTGTTCAAAATATGTCAACTTTTCAAATAGAAAATGGACTATTAATTCCACCTAATCACAAACTGCTTCCTTTGGTCAACAATATTTGTCTTGGCAGTTTTATGATCGGTTGCACAAATTGAGCAAGCAAGCACAAAAGCAAAAAGTCTTGCGGTTGTTTGCTTCTATTTCTGATTGGTTTTGATCGAGGAACGCTTCATATTGTCTGTTCTAATGGTGGATGTGGGACAGGGTTTAGACTCTTCCCATTTCCAAAAAATTACGACCAAGTTTCACTTCGTCAAAGTCCGATTTCCTCATTAATCGGACTGGCCTGACAGTGTAGGATGTTTGAATCAAACAAAGGACGATTCGTTCATTTCTCCATCGTCGCAATATGAAAATTATTACACGCAGACCATTTTAGTTGTTGGTATTTGCGTGCCGAAGCCGGTCGGTACCTTTTGGCGCATCCCGAAATGCCCACGGATCGAAGAGATTTATGCGCCATCTCAAAATAATAGTCCCGATATTATTTTATGCTTTGGCCGGGACGCCAAAGGCTAAACGGGCTTGTTTACATCTGCCTTCATTACTTTGTCAGTTTGTATTGGCCGAGCCGGATGAACGATATGCTTGTTGTCTGTGGCCAATTTATGGGCCCCGTCAATATCTTCAGCCAGCCCAAAACAAACGCTCTTCCTCGGTCTCAATCCGCTCCTGTCCGCTTAATACCACCAATTTGATTGTTTTTGCCGATAGCGCAAACCCGGCTCCGATTACAACCCGTTTCGCGTTCTCGTTGTTTGTCCAAAAGCATTTAGCCATTGTGCCATGCTGTATAAAGCCCTATCTTTACAAATCACTATAGTGTGCCGTATAATGGGTGTGCACGCCATGTGTTAACCCATACGGTGTTTGTAAATGCTTTATTCCATTATACCTTGGCAACCATATCATGTTACATCCATCCAATCCATCGGAAAAGTTGCTCTGTTTTCTTCAATACCAATCAGCCTCAACCTGCTGTTTTCCCGGAAATTATTCCATTCCTTCATTCGTAACTCAAATTTAAAACATTCTTTTGAATCTACTCTCCCAACTTTACAGGGTGTATAATTTGTGAGATAAAAAAGTTCAAATAAACCACCAAAACCATTCAAATCGATGTTAGTTTACACTGTGTCTGGTTTCGTTATTGCAACGTTTGTTTGTTACCTTATTTGACGTTTCTTTCATCACTGATTGGTCATCATCGATTAACGTAAAACAAAAACATGGCAAAAGACAAAATAGTTTCTAAACTGATAATGGAATTCACATTTTTAGTATGAAATTATCAGCGACTCTCCACAAAAGAGATTAAACAGTTTAAAGAGAGCGTAAGCAAAGTCTACAGCGGTTGATTAAAAAAAATGCCATTTGTAAGGCGGATTAAGTGGCCATTTAAATTTTTCGTCCCCTTACAACACCACCTTAAGAAACAATCAGCCGAAGCTTCGCATGAATTCAGCTGGACTTAAGCGAAGCGTTAAGCGAGCGTTTCGAATATTGACCTAAAAGGGTGCATTTTCAGACACTTCCAAGAGCCTGTTTCAAAACTTCGCATCTACAAACCAAAACAGGTAGCCCGCTAAAATTCTTCCACAGCAAACAGAACTTCCCGGAAAATAGTGGGCAGAAGTTTGTGCATCACTCAGATTGATTCAGCTAACGCATTTTTACAGCCCTTTGAACTAGCTTTGGAAAAAAATACAATTTTATATAGTTGCACGATTGAAAATGTTTCTTCTTCAAACTGAAAACGACAGCGTCCCAAAAATTTTGCACTGCACAAACAAGATCTACGAGAACATCGTGAAGCAGTTTCGTTTAGGTCCAAAGAGTTTCGCATTTTTGCGGGCCTTTGGAATGTTACTCCGAAAAAAGGACACTCAGACACTTGCAGCAGTCTGTTTGAAAAATTCTCCGTTTCAAATTAAAAACGATAGGTTCCTAAATTCTCGCACCGCACAAACAAGGTCCAAGTGAACATAGTGAAGAAGTTTCGTTTAGGTCCAATGAGTTTCACATTTTTGCGCGCCTCTGGAATGTGACTCTGAAGAAAAGCACACTCAGACATTTGCAGCAGCCTGTTTGAAAAATTCTCCGTTTCAAACTAAAAACGATGGGATCCCAAAATTCTCGCACCGCACAAACAAGGTCTAAGTGAACATAGTGAAGAAGTTTCGTTTAGGTCCAATGAGTTTCACACTTTTGCGCGCCTCTGGAATGTGACTCTGAAGAAAAGCACACTCACACACTTGCAACAGCCTGTTTGAAAACTTCTCCTTTTCAAACCGAAAGCGACAGGACCCCAAAATTCTCGCACAGCACAAACAAGATCTACGAGAATATTATGAAGAAGTTGCGTTCAGGTCCAATGAGTTTCACACTTTTGCGCGCCTTTGGAATGTGACTCTGAAGAAAAGCACACTCAGGCACTTGCAACAGCCTGTTTCAAAAATTCTCCTTTTCAAACTGAAAGCGATAGGACCTCAAAATTCTCGCACAGCACACACAAGATCTAAGAGAACATTATGAAGACGTTTCGTTTAAGTTCAATGAGTTTCAAATTTTTGCGCGCCTCTGGAATGTGACGCTGAAGAAAAGCACACTCAGAGATTTGCAGCAGCCTGTTTGAAAAATTCTCGGCTTCAAACTAACAACGGTAGGAACCCAAAATTCTCGCATCGCACAAACAAGATCTAAGAGAACATTATGAAAACGTTTCGTTTAAGTTCAATGAGTTTCAAATTTTTGCGCGCCTCTGGAATGTGACGCTGAAGAAAAGCACACTCAGAGATTTGCAGCAGCTTGTTTGAAAAATTCTCGGTTTCAAATTAACAACGGTAGGATCCCAAAATTATCGCATCGCACAAGCAAGGTCTAAGTGAACATAGTGAAGAAGTTTCGTAGGTCCAATGAGTTTCACATTTTTGCGCTCCTCTGGAATGTGACTCTGCAGAAAAGTACACTCACACACTTGCAACAGCCTGTTTGAATAATCAGAATTTCTAAACCGAAAGACGTACTTTAATGAAAACTTTAACACAAATAAAACAGGAACGAAGAAAACATTGGTAAAGAAGTTTCGCAGGAATTCAATGAGTTTCTGATTTTTTCCACCCATTTGAAAACAGCTCTAAAAAGTCGTTATTCCAGATAATTGCATTAGGAATTTCTCATTTTAAAATTGAGCCAGATATCCACCTCAAATTTTGGCATAGCAGACATAACACTCAAAGCAACATTGAGGAGATGAGGAGAAGTTTCACTCAAGTCTGGTGAGATTTATATTTTTGAGCGCACTGCAATACAGCTGTAAAAAGAAGCAATTTTAGACTTGTAATTGCGTGTTTCGAAAATTCTCATTTTCAAACCACGGTATGTGAGAAGCTGTAGTTTTAACACACCAGAAGTACCATCCACCAAGACAGTGAGGAGAAGTTTCACTCAAGCCCAATGATTTCTTGAACCCCTTTGGGAGCCCCTTGAACATGGCCCTTAAAACATGCAATCTCAGACATTTGTAGTCGCTTGTTTGAGAAATTCTCATTTGCTAACCAAAATAGCTAGCGACAGGAAATTTTACGGCAAACGAAACACCATCACAGCAAATATTGAGAAACAGTTTCACTGAAGCGCAATAAGTTTCTGATTTTTGCATACCGCTTGAACAAAAGTCTGGAAATATGCACTTTCAGACTTTTGCAGTCGCTAGTACGACAAAAGAAACAATATAAAGAAAAATATTGAGAAAAAGTGTCACTGCAGTACAATGATTTTGCGATTGTTGAGAGCCCCTGAAACAAGGGCACTAAAGTAGAAGTTGGCCAGTCAATTTCGTGCAACAAATTTGTTTAGTGCGACACGCTTCTGCATTGGCAAACTACTTACTTCTTACAGGGAGTGCTAATAAAAAAAGTGGCAATGGAAATATTGCTTTTTGTAGCAATTATTTGTTTACAATGTCTAAACTAGGTGATGACAATATCAAGTTCCAAATTTAAACCCACTGTTGCAAACTGAACTATTTACTTTTGGTAAATTAAACGCAAATCATACTAATATGCTCCAGAATTTGTGCTAAAAACAGCTTTAAGTGTTTGGCTTCGAAGGAAAATGTTATTTTTAAGCTAAGATGAATATAAATGGTAACAATATTCAGTTCTGAAGGGTCACAAAACGAATTACCCCACGTTGCGCTTTGGACGACGGTGTCATTTTACGCGCCAATAGAGCAGCACTATTGGGATTAAGCAGAATGATGGAAGTGGTTCATACAGGGTGTTGCCATTTACATGCGCATAAACCGGAATATTACTAATACGCCTTTAACGTCCTTTGAACAGAAAAAGCGCTTTTAAATTGAGGAGAACGTCAATGGGTCAATTGTTCGCATCCGAAGCAAACACACCTCTGAAGATGCTCACCATGCGTGCTGTCAAAACGTTAGGACCCAATTTATGTTGGAAACGGCTTAATAACAAAAAAATCGCAATTCCTTCGCGTGGTTCTGTTTAACGACCCTGTTGATAAAAGTTCAACAATTTAGCTTCAAGAAGGAGTTACATTGACGCCCTGTACATTTATGTATTCCGCAACGCTTAATTTAAACAGGCCATTAAATTGCAACTAAAAATCATAACGCTCCACTGACTACTGATTAGATTTCCCATCTAACATGTGGCAGTCCAAAATCCACCACCGAACTAGCGGGGGTCGCGCTTATTTGAGGGGATTCAGATTTGAGTTCGATTGGACACGATCATTATTGACTCTCCTGTTTATTTCCCCCCCTAAAAGGATGAAAAACAAAAACAAAATAACTTCCAGATTCTAGTGGCCAACTATTAGAGAACTGAGCTGATTTAGCGCTTTCAACCAGCGGTAGCGGCTGAACATTCCGATTGTCGTTATGAATTTCGGGTTTAATCGAAACTGGAACGCCCTCTACCGCCCCTAATTGCCTATTCTGAACTTATTAGTAATAGAAAAACCCAGCCATCGCGTGCAAAGAACACATGAAAGCTCGTTCTTTGACTACAAACAACCCGCACCAATCTACTTTTGCCCAGAATGTCTTATTATTGATCACATTTTCAGTTTCTGTTGCCATAATTTTTTATCAGACAAATCATCAAATGAATAATGAACTAGATCATATGGAACATTAAAATCAATAATGGTGTATTGGTGCAAACCATCCGAATCCGAACTGCTCAATTTACCGGATTTTTAATACATTTAAACGAGCCCAAAAGATAAAAATCACTAATTATTTATGCTCTTCCTTAACTTTCATCACGTGAACACAGTTACACGCTACGTGAATTCCCTTATGCATGCAGGCAAATGGACTGTTCTATGCCAGGCACATCCCACCAATTCTACATAAATAATAAAAACTTTGAAATCAGTCAAATATACTGTACTCGCCTCGTCCATTTTAATCGCCATGAATTATTCAAATTGGCGAACAGCAAGGAAAACATTGCACAAATGATTTGAATATGCCTATTCTAGGCAGGGTCGGTTGCTGCTGTTTATCGAGGCTTCAATCGAGTACAAGAAGGCAAATCGTTGCAAAAAAAATGTTGAAAACTACAAAAGTAATCGGTTTTAGAAGAGATTTTAATGTTTCAATCAAAAACTACGAGTTTTTTCATCAGATTTGGTAGAAAATGATCGTGATTTTCTGTGATTGTGGGCGCAGTCGGGATGGGAGAAAAACATCGATGTAATTCGTGCGATGTTCGATATTTTTACCATTGATGTTGGAAATTTGGGTCATCGATAAAACATCTATGTTAGATCCTGAAATGAAACATGAAAACATCGGACATTTGATGTTGATGCTAGATGGACATTTCATGCGAACTCTTTGATAGTGCCGATACAAACGTTACTTCGGCATAGCGGCCCATGTCCAGCTGCACCCGAAAAAAGCCTCTTTTTGGACTTAGTTGACCGAAAAATGTGGCAATTATAAGTTGAATAAATTTAGTCGATTATTTAACGTCATAGTAGTAGTAAAACAAAATTATTTTTTTAAATTTGTATGCAACGGCAACCTCTCAAAACATCGATGTTGTCAAACATCGATGTTCTGCCTTCGATGTTTTCCTAACATCGATATTACCTTTCGATGTCAACATCGATGGCTACCATCGATGTTATAGGATGTCCCATCCCTAGGGCGCAGTGACCAGTTTTTAGGCATGTGTTCCTTCTAAATCGATTTTATTCCAACAAATACCAAGAAGGGCAATTTTATCAAAAGACCTAAAGGGAACAGATTTTTTACATGTTGTCAACGAAATCAATTTTAACATCAGCATTAAAACCAAGCGCCAACCAAGTGAAATACTTTAAAAAATCTTGTCAATATCAGTTATGTTATGCAGCCTTCTAATAATCTAGATTTGACGACAAGAAACTCATCCACTGAGAGAAAATCGCACTAAAATTTCTGATCTAAATCATCTGATGATTGTGACAACATTTGAATTATTTATGGATCTTCGTCTTCTAGTAGATCGACCCCAAAGCCGTCTCTGTGCGAAACGATTTGAATAAAAGAACATGGGAGTATGAATGCACTGTCCAAACAGCATATTTTGATATATGATAATTAATGATATATTTCCTTAGCCGTTATCCGATAAAACGGCCCGAAGAATAAGACAATGACTGATTAATAGAAATAAAATATATGCTAATGCGATGATGAATACATTTTCCATAGCTCGGTCTACGAACTCACCTGAGAAAAACGCGCTTAAATCATGCCCAGGCCCAAAGACAAAAATGTTGCTTACCTGAAACAAAAAAACAACGTAATTAAACACTTTGGTGGGTGAAGCTGTTTGAACTTTGCTTTCGATTAATTTCAAACACTGATCGAAAAAGAGAACTGTGTTTTCTAATGGTGCCTGAAGAGCTCAGCGACCCGCTGCTCTCGACAGGGTTCCCTGTAGCTCCACGGGAGAGCATTGTGAGTCCGTCAAGAGGTCCAAAGAAAGGCGTACCCGGCCGTAAACCATCTTTATTACGATTGTGGTCAACAACAATTGAAACTTTTATGCAATGTTTGTTTACTACTGGGCGTTTAACCGACACCTGCGGAGGCGACATGCGCCACCACTTAGAAAGGGTTTTCTACCTGATTCATTTTTCAAAAATCTTACACAAGTGGTGAGTTTTTGCGGCTCTTAAAGTGGGTTTCAGTAGGGTTAAAACACGTTTCTTTCAAAGGGCCATGTTTTTTCATAAAAATACCCATCTTTTGATCGGGAAAGAGTAAATTCCACATCCACTTGAAGACATCATGTCGATTCACCGAATGTTGAGGCGGAGAGAACCTATCCATCATAGCACGGGATTGTGAACGTAAGACCCATGTTAACATTCCTCTCCCACATCATCGAGACACGACCGAATCCGTAAAGAAATACATATTTAACCACTTTAATTTATCGAGCAACGAGTTGGCGATAAAATCACATATAAATTAGGCGCCCATATCGCTGGAGCAAAACCAAAAGTTTGCTGACATTTTCACATTTAAAACCAGCTCACAAAGTTGATTCATGAGTTGATTCATTCATAATTATGCAGGGAATGTAGAGTCAAAGGAAGAAAATCCCAGATTCATGAGCGCATAGAGAAAATGTGTCTACCTTAGGTACCTACTGAAAACTGCAAACTTTTGAATGTGTCATATGCAAGCTAATGAGAACTGATAAGTTCTAAATCGGTCTTGGAAGAGAAGAATTGGTCCATTCCACGATGTTTACAAAAGTTACACCTTTTACCTACCACAACTGGGCATATTCTGCCCAAATACATTCTTACAAGATTGTGTTGATTCAAAAACTGGCTTGACTTTGTTTAGAGACGGAGTTTTAGAGCAGCTGGAAATTGACCCTAAATTAAAAAAAAAAAATGTTCGGATGAAGCACATTTTTGTTTAAGTGGTTGTGCGAATAAACCAAATTGTGGCTGTTATAATCCACACGAGATTCATGAGAAACTTTTGCAACCAGAAAATGTCGACCATTTTTCTCCAAAGCCTTTGGACCATTTTCTATGCCACTTGATGCTCCTGTACTCGAAGCCGAGGTGGACATTTGAATGGAAAAAAGGTTTTGCATTTATATTCAATTTATAAAATCAATGAAAAAACCGGCCAGAAAATTTTGATTTTCCGAGTGCTTTGAAAACCTGGGACATTTTTTGATTAATTTTTATCCAAAAACGTGATGCGTTTTTCACGAATCTTAAGTGTTCAAAAAATTGCAGATCTAATGCGGCTTTCTTCAGTCACAGACACTTTAAAAAGGCTGAAAATTGTGACCAGCTCAATGGGAAAAAGTCGCCCAAATCTCTCAAAGATGAAAGGAAGAAAAATTGAGAATTTTTATTCAAATTGTGCTCAGTTTTTAATCAATTTTCATGCTGGAAAAAAATAGGAAGAACCAAAATAAATTGGTTTTTCAATTGCTTTGAAAACCTGAGATATTTTCTCGTTAGTTTTTATCAAAAAACGTTATGAGTTTTTCACTAATCCTAAGTCTTCAAAATATTGAAGATCAAATGCGGCGTTCTTTAATCAAAGACACTTTAAAAAGGCTGAAGATTGTGATCAATTCAATTGGAAAAAGTCGTCCAAGAAGAACCACAAGAAATTTATTTTCCAAGTGCTTTGAAAACCTGAGACATTTTTTGATTAATTTTTATCCAAAAACGTGCTGAGTTTTTCACTAATCCTAAGTCTTCAAGACATTGCAGAACAAATGCGGCGTTCTTCAATCAAAGACACTCTAAAAAAGCTGAACATTGTGACCAATTCAATAGGTAAAAAGTCGCTAAAATGTCTCAAAAATGAAATGAAGAAAAATTTAGAATTTTTATACAAAACGCTTGCTCAGTTTTTAATCAATTTTGATGCTGAAAAAAATAGGAAGAACCAGAAGAAATCGATTTTCCAATTGCTTGGAAAACCTTAACCGTGACATTTTTTCATTAATTTTTTTCAAAAAACGTGATGAGTTTTGCACTAATCCTAAGTTTTCAAGAAATTGCAGAACAAATGCGGCTTTCTTCAGACAAAGACACTTTAAAAAGGCTGAAAATTGTGACCAGTACAATGGGAAAAAGTCGCTCAAATATCTCAAAAATGAAAGGACGAAAAATGTAGAATTTTTATACAGAACGCTTGCTCAGTTTTTAATCAATCAAAATTGATTTTTGAAATTGAAAAAAATTGGGAGAACCACAAGAGATTGATTTTTCAATTGGTTTGACGACTTGAGACATTTTTGCACTAGTTTTATCACAAAAACGTGATTACTTTCCACTCATTTTAAGTATTTGAGAAATTGCAGAACAAATGCGGCTTGCTTCAATTAAAGACACTTTAAAAAAGCTGAAAATTGTGACCAGTTGAATGGGAAAACGTCGCTCAATGGTCTCAAAGAAAAACAGAAGAAAGCCGTCGAATTTTCATATAAAATGGGCCTAGTTTTCCATCGATCTGCGATCGGAAATTTTTTTAAAAACAAGACAAAATTGATGAATCGAGTGCTTTTTGAAGGATTCAGTCATTTTCTCATTGGGTTATTCGCTCTTTACGAGTCTTGAAAAAACACAATGTCAAGCCGGCGTCTTTCGATCAAATGTACCTACTCAACGAAAAAAGAAACATTTTTTCTTTGAATAGAAAACCGTCGAAAAGAAAGACAATAATTTGTTTCATTGTAGTGTAGTGTATTATTTTACACTTATTTTGAATTTGTGAAAAAACGAACGAACAAGCGACTTTTTTCCAATCAAAGGCACCTTTTTAGAGCTGAAAATTGTGTCCGGTTCAATGGAAAAATGGTGCTCAGGATTTTATCGCATTTTCCAAGAGTAATTATCGGAAAACCTTTGTCTAGACAAGTACAGTAATTCAATCAATTATCAGTTAACACTTGTGTTAGGAAATGAAGCCAGAAACAACCCTGTTAACTTAGTCGATTAAATAATGCAATAATTTAAATAATTGGCAGTTTGCCAACATTAACAATTCAGTCATTATCAAAAATAACAGTTAACTGTACTCTTCTTCAGGTGGTTTCATTGCGAAACATCGCTTAGGTATTAAACGTCGATTTATACACGCGAACCAACTGTGCTTGGGTTTCATTTTATATTTTATGCCTTTAATAACACAAGAATGGGTCAACGCGGGCTATAAATTCAACGTTATGTGATTCCTGTAATAATTTAGGCGCCCCGCCGTTTCACAATAATTTCTCAAATTAATTATTTAACTAGGCAGAGAGCGCGGATTTACAAAACAAATATACATATAGATACTAATTTAATGGAAACGGTTTTCCTACCTTACCTTCATTAGAGATACCTGTCCGTGGATTTTATTATATCCCTAGGCGTATAATTTATTTAATTTTATGTCCTTTTACCGACCATTTCAAATGCGTAATAATTGAACCCGCTCGAATCGAAGCAGAAGACTCAATCTTCAAGAACCGTATTGATTTCGCATGAACTAGCTTTTTGTTGGTATGAAACGTTCTATCTGTAACGAAATCTTTGAGTTCCACATGCAAGATGGAGCGGATACAATGAGGAAAGAACCTTTTCAAAACTCGATCTTGATCCGTTTTAGTGCACGTAAGTGGAAAAGTGAGGCGCGGTGTCTAGCTTTTGATCATTTTAATCCCTTGAAACATCGTGTGCTTTTGCCAGATTTGATTGTTTCGCGCTTGAAAATTTCGAAACAAAACTCCTATCTAATAATAGAAAGTCAACATCTATAAGGACGTTCTTTTGTTGTAATTTAATCAGTTGCCCAATATTGTAGTGAGAAATCCAATGTATTCAAGTTCCCTTAGAAAACGTAATCGAACAACAAAAGAATCTATTATAAACTTGTCAATTTCTCGGAGGATCGCTCGGCAGTGGATTAAAAAAAGCACAGTTGAATTATTCAGAAGCCGCATAAAAAGTGGCCTGAAATTCGGAGGCGCGTTATAAATAATTGAAAAGACAAAGAACTGGTCCGGCGAGGACAAAAGACCGTCGAATGGTGGCATCGAGTCCGTTATTAACGCCGACTAGTTGATTTAATCTCCAAAGTGCGAATACCTTCAAATACTTTATGTTCCTAACCGTTTAATTGGTATTGATTGGCTCTAGATACTTTTTATCACAGCCGGGGGCTCATCTTTAATTAGCTCTTAAACTCTGGGCAAACTACAGTTGATTTTTGCATTAGCATATCAAGGAAACCCAAGATATTCCAGTTGCGGCAGTTTTTTGGGCTTGACGCGAAACATAAAGCTTCCTTCTTTTGACCAAAAGATGTACACGAAATGTTTTGTCAAAATCTTATATTCATGATGAACAAGGTAAAATCGACATTTGTTTTCCTGGGTGCTGGGTTTGGAAGTTGGTGCGATTGCGTGGACAGCAAACTCTCCCGATCTAGCACATGCAAATTATTTTGAATACGCCTTGAAAAAGCTTAAATATTGATAAATTTAGAGTATTGAAAGGTTTATAACAATGACAACGGTTTTTGCAAAGGAAATTATAAACCATGCCGTCATCAAGCGGAAAACACCAGGAAATTTTAATCTTGCTAATAAAAGTGCGTAACGATTATGAATCATCACGCAGGTTAATAAAGATGGCAAATTTGCCTAATTTCTAGTTTTCTGGAGATTTGCTTAAAGGAAGGTTGAGTAAAGTCGACGTTTTGCGAATAATTTCCAAACATTTGCAGAATTATTAAAAATCAGGTTGCAGAACAAATCATATCAAATTTTGCAGTTTTATAAGGGAAGATCTTGTGCATCTATACGGTAAATTTCAACGCTTTAGCTGTCTTAGATTGAAGCTGGCCGCTGCAAAACCAAGCTGAATAAAGTCATGACTTTACCAATCGTTTCTTTGGCATTTGCACAATTTAAAAAATCATGTAAAAGTCAATTTTTGTAAGTGACCGCATCGAAATTTCTTATAGTTACAACAACAGTTCAATTACAACCTTCACAATATCCCCGTTTGGGTTCCCCAAGTTAGTTTAAAGCTTCAAGCTGTTTAAGTAATTATGAGTAAATTTACTGTTTACCCAAAAACCCGCAAAAATCAGAATTTAGTGCCATTTGAATTAAATTATCCGGTTACCTAGACTGAATTGTCTGCTATAAATTGTGAGAGTTTCTAAGTTATGAATTTTTGAAGTGGAGCTCGAAGTTGGGTGAAAACTTTCATTTTTGTATCAACATCTGCTATCCGCTCGAAAATCAAAGTTTAGTGCGATTTGAATAAAATTGCCCGAGTATTCAGAATGATGTTTCGTCCATAGAATGCGAAAATCTCGTATTACGGTTGCCTCTGTAGTAGAAATTATGAATTTTTAAATTTGACCTTGCAGTTGGCAAAACATTTTCATTTTTATATCAGCATATACTAAGCGCTCAAAAATCAAAATTTAGTGCGGTCCGAATGAAATCATCCGGTTACTTAGACTGTACTGTCTGCTATAGATCGTGCAAGTTTCTGGCTGCAGTTTTCTCTTTGTTAAAAGTTATGAATTTTTAAATTTGAGCTTACAGTTGGATAACTTTTTTACATCAACATCTACTAAGCTCGCAAAACTCAGAATTTAGTACTATTCGAAGCGTTGTACCAGTGCTGTTTTGCCCCAGTATTCAGAATGATGTTTCTTCTATGGAATGTGAAAATCTCCCAATACGGTTGGTTGTTTGTTAGAAGTCATGAATGTTTAAATTTGAGCTTGAAGTTGGGTAACAACTTTAATTTTTGCATCAAGATCTACTGTGCGCTCAAAAATCAGAGTTTAGTGCGATTCGAGTAAAATTGCCCGAGTATTCAGAATGATGTTTCTTCTATAGAATGCGAAAATCTCGTACTACGTTTGCCTTTGTCGTAGAAGCTATGAATTTTTAAATTTGAGCTTGCAGTTCTGTAAAAACTCTAATTTTCACATCAACATCAACTAAGCTGGCAAAAATCAGAATTTATTGCTATTCGAATGAAATTATTCGGTTACTCAGCCTGAAATGTTTGCTGTAGATCGTGCAAGTGTCTGGCTGCGGTTTTCTCTTTGCTAGAAGTTATTAATTTTTGAAGTGGAGCTTGAAGTTGGGTGAAAGCTTTCATTCTTGGATCAACATCCATCAAGCTCTCAAAAATCACAAATTAGTGCGATACGAATGAAATTTCCCAACTATCCAGAATGATGTTTCTTCTATGGAATGGGAAAATCTCCCAACACGGTTGGTTTTTTGCTAGAAGTTATGAATTTTTAAAGTTGAAGTTCAACTGGAGCCAGTAAAATACTTTCCAAAGCCCATTCAACTTGTACAAAATCCTCGTAAATGCAGGATCGTGGAGAAAAACCCACCCGAAAGAACTCCAGTCAATTACCGTATCAAACTGGCATGGCCGAAGGTGGTAATCTAAATGGGCCTTCAACGCGACTAGCGATTATTCTGGCTAACGAGATACGGAGGAATAGAGACCACTTTCAACATTTTTCATCTTGGCGTCTAAAAGACCCTTTTCATGCCATTGAAAACGATGTTACATTTTTCCAAAAAATCCTGTTTTTTAAAGCTACCAAACGTTGCACAAAGGTTTTACTCGATTACTCCTCGAATCTGCTCAGTTTTAAGCAGCACCAATTCAGTAGGTTCACGTGCATCGTTCACGTGCACGGGCAAAACCTCCTAGTTTCCAAATGTCTTCCTTTCCATTCCTACTGGAAATTGATAAACATTCTGGTTGAGATTTACCACCTGATTGGACAAATCTTCAGAATTTTCATAGGTTTTTGATTGTGATCTTGACCTTCTATCTGAATTTACATGTGGAAATTCTCTGCCTTCTGCAGGTGCTGAATGAACACACTTTCCTGCTTCCACTCAATTAAATGTGAAAATGACTGGGAATGTGCTTGTGTGGAGAGGGCTAGTTCTTGTCGATCTCGTTGATCAAGCGCATGGTGTATGTTTAAAGGCTAAGCCAGAGCAAAGTTCTGAGTAAATATCGACCCATCAAAAAGCGATAATTACCACACTATCATTATCATGTTAGCTGAGGCAGACATTGTCTGTCAACTGTTGGTTAAACGCCGGTTTGGCTCGTTCGTGGTCCTGACATTCTTCATTTAGCCGAGTAATTACGAAAGTTTCGTGGATGGCGCTTACGATACGACCGAACCTTCAGCTCATTTCGCAGCAGTTAGTACTATATCAAATAGAAACTAATCGTACCAAACGATACCCAATTAACTTTTGGCATACCGGGAGAATGATTTAGGAGACGGGCGCCGCAGGCGACGGCCGACGGCTCGACCAGGACGTCAGCCAAACCAGACCCGGAATATTGAAATAAATGATAATGAGATCGTAATGAATTTGTAGCCGATTCGGCTCTGAAACACCCAGGAGCTGAAGATCCTTGTCAAAATCGAAACTTTCGTGCAACATCAAAACCTTTCAAACCATTCAACCGCAAACCCAAATGCCCCAAAAGTCGACAAATTTGTAGTTTCATTTTTCGCTTCGATTTATTAAATTTATTCACTTTCCTGTCGATGTGAGGCAATTTTTGCTTTTGCGTTGCCATCCAATTTCCTGAGGTTGAAGAAAGTGTTCTTTTGCTGAAAGTGGAAACTTTCTTCAAAAATGTTCAGTGTCCTCAGTAAAGTTCATTTTCTGTGAATTTTTCGGTTCTTCAACATCTTTATTTTTCCTGTCCATTTTCGGTTGACTTCCCTCATCTTTTGCTGCAGTGTTTCCATATTGCTAAAATTGTATGCACTTTTTAACGGTTCTTGAGTCATCGATCTTTGAACAATCAAATGATTCAACAATTCATAGAATGATTCTCTATAACAAACAGCAATAAATCAAGAGTAATGCGACAGAAGAGAAACAAATTGTGAAAAACTTGTGAAATTTGCAAAAAGTTTGAAGCGAATATTTCGAGCGCTACTACTCTAGGCAGCCTACATCTACTTATAAATACCAATTAAGACATTTTAGAGCAAATAAATTAACCGAAACGGGCATAAAACCAACACTTAAAGACAACCAAACCATTTATGTAGACCACGCTTATTAAAAGATTTACTTTTAAGTGGACAACCATAAAATTTGGTATAATCAGGCAGGTAGTTCCAGCCACACAGGTGGGCCTGTTTTTGATAGAACGTTTTAATGGTATCAACATTTTATGAATTATTTACCGAGCTTATTAATATTTCAACCGATTCCAATCTAATGGTTTGTTTGAATATGCTGGATGTTTAATGAATAGGCTGGCGGAGATGTTTTATTCAATTCCGCGCTTACCATCTTTCTAAGCGGGTATTTGGTTTAAATATTGTAAACGAATTGGAATTTGTCTTTTGCCAAAAAAAGACTGAAGAGCGTCGATGTTTCTAAAAGATTCCATGGAAGACACGAGAGTTACTGGTATCAAGAGAAGTTTTTCTCCAATGGAAAACCGTGAAGAGTAACATTATTTATTATTGGTAAGCCGCATAATCGCCCTAGGGAATAACGTAAGACAATAAAACGCGGCGGGCGTGCGTGTTGTCTGAAAGCGACGGGAGGTCGACGGCGCCGACGCCACGCCAGCAAGAATTCGGCCGAACGATCGGCGCACTACGAGGTTCCGATCCCTTTTGGTTCCCACAAGCCCAAAAGACACACGAATCTGATACTTGATTGATATGCGTTTTAATCTCGATTTCGAGCCAGTACCGTTTGCCTGAATAAATCACAACGGAAGTAGGAACCCTTCGGGCTAAAAGCGAAGGAAATTTGGAAAAAACGACGTGAAAATTCCCAGCCTGGTTCTAGATTGAAAGTTTGAATTTTAAGAGGCGCGATTCAAGTAATCCTTTCAGGATTTTTAGGTTCAAGTGTCCTCTATAGAATGCCATCTTTTCCAGTTCCCACCTGCTCTAGATTGAAAGATTGAATTTTTAATTAAAAGTATGTAGTAGCGTAAAACGCTAAAAGCGTTTATTTTCAGACCAGCATTCACAAAGCGCGCACAAATCAAGTTTTGATACCAGGCAAATAAACTTTTGAAGGGTTGTAGGCGCAAGTGTCTTCTATAGAATGCCAGGCTTGCAAGTTCCTACTGGATCTGGATTGAATGACGGAATTTTTTATTTGAGAGTCTATACTTTGCACTAAACTGTTCATTTTCCAACCACGGTTCGCAAAGCGCGGAAAAATCAGGATTTGGTGCCTTGTAAATGAACGTTTTAGGATTTATAGACTCAAGTCTCCTCTATAGAATGCTAGACTTGCAAGTTCCTACTGGCTCTAGCTTGAAAGATGGAATTTTTCTTCTTGAAAGATGGAATCTTCAGTCGCGTGAAACCGTTCAAAGCGTTCACAAAACGCACAAAAATCATAATTTTGTACGATGCGAATTAAATTTGATGGGGTTTTTGCCGAAATGTTTTCTATAGAATGTCAAGCTTTCAAGTTCCTACTTACTTTAGATTGAACGACGGAATTTTTTAATTGAGAGTTGCAGTTGAGTGAATCTGTTTATTTTGAGACCAGCATTTACAAAGCGCGCAAAACCCAAAATCATGTGGGATTTGAATGAGCTTTAGAGGGGTTTTAGGTCCAGATTGGAAGATGGAAATTTTTATTTGAAACTCTGCAGTTGCGAAAAACCGTGTAGGTATTTTTAGTTCAGCATTTATAAAGCGTGCAAAAGTCAGAATTTGATGTGATTTTAAAAAGTTTGTAAGGAGTCTTAGATTTAAGGGTTGTCTATAGACTGCCGAGCTTTGAAGTTGCTATTTTGTATGTGAGATCCTGCAGTTGCAAGAAACCGTTTATTTTGCGATCTTCTGCATTCACAAAACGGACATAAATTTGAACGCGGTGGGATTTGAAAGAGCTTTTGAAATATTTTAGACTAAACTGTCTTCTATAGAATGATAACCTTTCAAGTTTCTATTGCCTCTAGATTAGAAGCTAGAATTTTTTATTTGAGGGCCTGCAGTTGCGCGCGAATTTTCATTTCCAGACCATCATTCACGAAGCGCGCAAAAATCAGGATTTGGGGTTTTGCGAATGAACTTTTGAAGGAGTTTAGATTTAAACGTCTTCTATAGAATTTTAAACTTTTAAGGTCCTACGGCTACAGATTGGAAGATGGATTTTTTATTTGAAACTCTGCAGTTGCAAAACCGTGTATTTTGAGTTCAGCATTTATAAAGAGCGCAAAAATTAATTCAAATGTTCTCTATAGAATGCCGAGCTTTCAAGTTGCTACTGGCTCCAGGTTAGAAGATGGAATTTTGTATGTGAGAGACTGCAGGTGCAAGAAACCGTTTATTTAACGATCTGCATTCACAAAACGCACAAAGTTTTAACTCGCTGGGATTTGGAAGAGCTTTTGAAAGGTTTTACTCAACTGTCTTCTATAGAATGGCAACCTTTCAGGTTTCTACTGGCTCTAGATTAGAAGCTGGAATTTTTTATTTGAGAGTCTGCAGTTGCGCGCGAATGTTCATTTTCAGAACAACATTCACAAAGCTCGCAAAAATCAGGATTTAGGGTTTTGCGAATGAACTTTTGAAGAAGTTTAGATTTAAATATCTTCTATAGAATTTCAAACTTTTAAGGTCTTACTGGCTCCAGATTGAAAGATGGAATTTTCTATTTGAAACTCTGCAGTTGCGAACAACCGCGTTTTTAGATCAGCATATACAACACAAATCAGAATTTAGTGTGATTTGAAAAAGCTGTTAACGAGTTTTAGATTGACGTGTTTTCTGTAGAATACCAAGCTTTGAAGTGGCTACTGGCTCCAGATTGAAAGATTAAATTTTTTATTTCAAACTCTGCAGATGCGAAAAACCGTGTGTTTGAGTTCAGCTTATACAAAGCGCGCAAAAATCAGAATTTGATGTGGTTTGAAAAAGTATGTAAAGAGTTTTAGATTCAAGTGTTGTCTATAGAATGCCGAGTTTTCAAGTTGCTACTGGCTCTAGGTTGGAAGATGGAATTTTGTATGTGAAAGCCTGCAGGTGCAAGAAACGGTTTATTTTGCGATCTGCATTCACAAAACGCACAAAAATTTGCACTCCTTGGGATTTGAGGGTTCTAGACTCAACTGCCTTCTATTATGGCAACCTTTCAGGTTTCTACTAGCTCCAGCTTTGAAGCTGGAATTTTTTATTTGAGGGTCTGCAGTTGCGCGCGAATCTTCATTTTCAGACCATTATTCACGAAGCACGCAAAAATCAGGATTTGGTGCGTTGCCAATGAGCTTTTCAGGGATTTTAGAACAAAGTGTTTCCAATAGAATGGAAAAATTTCAAGTTCCTACTGGGTCTAAGTTGGAAGATGGAAATTTTTATTTGAGAGTCTGCCGTTGCGCGAAACCATTTATATGCAGACCAGCATTCACAAAGCGCGCAAAAAACGGAATTTGGTGCGATCTGATTAATTTTTGGAGAGGATTAAAGTTGAATAGCCAAAGCCAAGCAGTTAAAACCTTAAATTAAGGAACTTTTCAAAAGTAAACTACTCACCCAAAACATAATGAGTAAAACAAACGATTCCGGTTAAAGAACATTTTGATGCATCATCATCTTGTGGCAAGAAGGGTTTAACTGTGGATCTAAGAAAATTTCCCAGTCAAAATAAAAAGCTCTAAAAGCAACTTGTGGACAATAATGAGGAATTTTAAAAGAATTAACATTAAATTAAAAAGGCAGAGAAAATTGCTTAAGATTTGGTTACCTACTAATCAACTCGATCTAGTAAAAACCTTTAAACTTTCCCACTGATCAGGAATAAAACGCCAAATAAAAACATATTGAATAATCTAAAAAAATTATTAATGTCGATGCAAATTTAATGTTGTTTCAAGTGCAGATGGCTCTTTGGGACAGAAACTTTGAACGCAATATTTCCATTGACCATTTAGTAGTAGTTCAAACTGGCTTTTGAACAACTAGATAAAATGAATGAAGATGACTGTCTGATGCAAGTGCGAAAGTGCAGTGCATGTGCCCAATTGAGGTTCATGAGGCAAATTTGGCATTTTTTTTGTTCTGCTTCTGTTGGACCGATGAAATAAAGACTGAGGAAATCCCTGTTCAGCGTCGATTTCAATTAGGAGTCGTCGAACAAACCAAACAGCCTTAAGGCCGGGCGGGTAGTCAGGCCCGATTATTGGGCGTAATTTATAACATAATTATATGGTGATTGTGACAGGGTGTTGTGATGCTGCGTGGGACTTTGGCAGTAGTAGTGGACCACCAAGCCGGACCTTTGCTAATTCTAGTGATTATCCGGCACTCGATTACATGAGGACGAACCTGATAGATGGGCCCCCCTTAATATTTATGGCCCGCAGATTTCTACAATTGCACAAGCTGCAAACCATCATCATACTGATTATAAATGCATACCGAACCGTTCAGTTCAGTTTTGAGACGGGACAAGTTGTTGCTTGCTCCCACTATTATCAGTTGTAATGCTGTAAATGCTACTCATAATTATTGTGGGATTTTTCACCTTTATTTATGGCCGGGTATTATTAAAGAGGGCAGACATCCGGGCAAACTTTGCTAATAATCAGAGTTCGTTGAATGCAAGTACATGCTGCGAAACGTCATGTTAAATAATTTCGCTTATTCATAAAGCGCATACCTGTAGCACGGCATTCTTGCTCGATTTTATCGCTCGGTACTGATGCAAATCTAGGCATTTTTTAGATTTTATTAACTGCTTGTTCTCTCAGTCAGTGATAAAGTGGTGAGAGCTGAAGCTGTAATAACAATCAAGCTTTGTCTTTCTAAAGGTCCGGGCTTGGTGTAATTTTTGGCAAACAGAACAGATGCTCCACGTGCAGGAACAGAAATAAATTTTAAAATAATAATTCTAGGGTGGCAAGAGCTATTAGATTGATAAACGCTCGTTCAAGGCAGGTGAGTTTGCTACTTTTGCCAGCATTTAATTAACAGCAGATTAATTGCTTGAATGCCTAGAATTTCGGTGCTAGTCGGTACTTGCTGCACTTCTTCAGCTAGCTAATAAATCTCAGGATAAATGCCCAATCCTTACGGTTAAATCTGAAAGCTGTCGTCTACGAAAAATTTATCGGCCACAAGATGCAATCAATATCTAAATTAATCAATTAATAACCGTTAAACCATAAATCACCGGGATAATTATGACACGAGACGGGCGATTATATTTTTTTACTCCAGGAATGAAAATTGATTCTGATTTATGAGACTGGCGCGATAGCAGGTAAACAACACGCCCATTCTACTTAACCACCATCCGAACTAGACCCCGAATCGATTTATCTATTCGGGTTGGCTTTGAGCAACCGAAGAAAGTCGCTGTTGAAGAAAACTGGTCACACTTTGAAGCACAACTGTATCAATAGAATCGACCATGAAGATACGATTTACCCTCCAATCCATCCATCACCGACTGGAAATTTGCATCAGAAAACCATTAATTTCCGTACGGAATAAACGTACGAAAAAAAACCGCACAACTAAATGCATATAAAGAGCCCTTTTAAATTAAAAATTAAATTGACTACGGTAGTACCCTAATTGTCCGATGGGTTAAGCCGTTTAAAAAATGAGTAAAAAAGTGAACGAATAATTGGCTACGTGACGGACGAGCCCGAACGGGAGCCACTGCTCGTTATTAATCAATCTGACAAATATTTACTTAAACTTCGTGATGAGAAATTTGTAATCAGTTTTACTGGACCACCCATTACGTCCCAATAAGGCTTTCGATTCGTTTCTTTACGTCCAAGATCTATAGATAAGTTCCAAGTAGAAATCACAATTTTCCTGAACATCTAGACGATTTTATGCGTTAACTCTTTTTAAGTCAACAAGAAAAAAGTTAAAGAATTACCCCCATAAGACTACATGAGTGTAAATTTCTGTCAGAGGTGAAGATCTAAGTGAAGAGAGCACGACGGAAGATTTTCATAGCATCGAATATGAGGCGTAAAAAAAGTTGAATTTACAACCAAGAATTCGATTGAGGAGCAACTGAAGACAGAGTGGACGATTAACCAGATACTATAAATGGGTGAGAGAACAAAAGACGATTGCCTCGAAGCAGGCAAGAGCGACACAAAAAACATCCAATATAAACACAGCATAAGAAAACAAACATGATCACAACAGCTGTTAGAAGACTAAAGAAAAGCGGAAGCAACAACCACATATATTGAGGAGCAACTGAAGAGAGCAATGGGCAATTAAGAAAATCATATAAAGCATCGAGAGACTAAACTAAGAATTCCTGAAAGCAGGCAAACCTATAAAGAAAAACATGGGCGACCAATAAACTAGAGGAGAAAAGACAAGAAAACTCCCTCCAAACTGAAGAGCATAGTTACTTTACAGATTAAGACATATATTTATTTATTTATACATATCGAGGACCATTTTATTTAAGACCAGAAAAACCCCGAAACAATAATCTGGGAAATGTTGAGAAGCAACTGAAAACAGAATGGAGAATGAACAACGTACTCAAAATACTCGAGAGAATAAAATAAAATTTTCTTAAAACAATCAAAGCCCAAAATAGAAACTCATCAAATACAAACACAGAAGGAAACGAGAAAATGCAAAAACAATCCAATACAGGACGAAAACGGTTGCAATCAGAGACAACAGAGCGAAAGCTCAGCATTACAAGATAAATAAACAGCTCCAATCCACAAAGAAAACCCAGCTTTAGAAGACAACAACTGGGGACTCTCAAACCCAGAAGATTGAATTCTGCTGCTCAAACAACTAAAAATCAGCACTTGGAAAGACGGTCTAAGAAAACGTTAGATGAGGAGGAGGAAAAACCATTTGACATAAAAAGTAGCGCTCACATACTTTATACAGGGTGATTCACAACCTTATGGACACAGAACAGGGGCGTGTAGAGAACCTTTAAACAAATCGAGTTTTTGTCTCAGGCCCATGGTTAACGTGATACAGGGTTTTAAAGTTTCAAAAAATTTTTGGTATTTTCTCTTTAACTTCTACAGTTGATGAGATATTTTGCTCAAATATTTAACGTGGGTTAATGTTTAGACCTTATACCCGCAGGTAATCCAACTGGTTGTTAAAATCTACAGGGTGTTCTTTTCTAAGAGGCATACTCTCTTTTATCCCCCCAAACCTTTTTGCGGTACGCCACTGACTTCGACCGAACAAATTTTTTAATTTATGGTTTAATGAAAGAATTTATTTATCTCTTGCAGTTTTTTCGAACCTTCCTTCGTTTTCCAGTAATTTGCACAAATTAGAGTCCATGTAGGGTTTCTGGGTGGTTTTCTAAGAATTTTTTTATATATTTGTTTGTGTTCTTTTGTTCACATTTTTCTGTGAAAGCTTCAAGTGGAAGTTGAAGTTAAAATAGGGATGGCTGACTAGAGTCAACTTTAAAATTTATTTTAATTTAATTTACAATAATTGAGGTTTATCGGCTGTAAACTAATCCAAATAAAAATATACAAGAATGTAACAAATATTTCAATTAATTATAAAATTAATTTCTTATACAAAAAATTTGAACAAAAAGACGCAAAAAAATTCATGGAAAATCACCCAGGACCCCTACATGGCCTTATATTTGTGCAAATAACTCGAAAACGAAGACAGATGCGAAAAAATTGTAAGACATCAGAAAATTTGTTCGGTCGAAATCAGTGACGCACCACAAAAAAGTTCGGGGGGTAAAAGGGGGTATGCCTCTAGAAAAAAGAACACACTGTATATTTTCACAACTAGTTGCCATACCTACAGGCAAAGGGTCTACATGAGCCTACGTTAAAAATTTTAGCAAAATATCTCATAAACTGTAGGATGGTTGATTTTTCTTGGGAATTCGGTCTGGGCAGTGGTGAAAAAAAAGACCAGACCGAAATCCCAAGAAAAATCAACCATCCTGCTATTAGTTGATATCGGTCAAGAAACTCAACTTATAAATTGTGGGAGTTAAATAGAAAATACCAACATTTTTTTGAAACTTTAACACCCTGTATCTCGTTAACCCTGGGCCTGAGAAAAAAAAAACTTAAATGGAAACTCCACTTGTTTTGTGGTCATATACACGCTCCTGCTCTGTGTCCATAAGGTTGTGAATCACCCTGTATAAAGTATGTAAGTTTTCGATTATTTTAGTCAAAATCTACTTTTTATGTGTGTTTTTGCGCTCAATGTGGAATAAGCTCCTCTTTGTTCCCTTCCGATGAAAATGGCATAGAACTGATGCATTCGACAAAAACACTTGCAATTTTCGTCATCTTTAAAAATTAATAACTTTTCAACCAGTCACCCCAAAGTCGAGTGATGTTCTTTAATTTGTTAGTCGGTTATTCAGCTCTAATATACAGTTAGTTGTTTTTTAAAACGCCCTATAAAGCGCTGTGGCAACTATAAGGGAAACAGTTTCAAACCCATGAATAGAGTGGATTTTGCGGCTCGTTTTGCTTACATTTAAAGTATTTCAAATGCGGTGATTGTTCTAAAATACCAGCCTGTATATGAAACTCAATCAAATCGGTCGTTCGCCTCAAACTTCAATAAAAATGAAAATAAAATACATAAATTTTCCTTTGAGTAATTCAGACTGGTGGACGAACTGATTATTTCGTGACCAGCATAATAGTGTGCGAAATTTGAAGCGCGAGACCAACGAGTCATAAAATCGCAATCAAATAATCAAACACAAAAAACAACTTAAAAACCGCATTCAAGACACATTTCCATTTCGACTATCAGACCCATATAAAACAATAAAGTCCTACTCGCTGATTGTGCCACGGCCATAAAAAGACTCCAGTGGGAGTATGTTGGTCGGGTATATTTTACAAGTTTTTTCTTCAGTTCATTGAACTAAATTGGCTTTTAGGTGCGAATAAATTTCATTGACGTGAGCTCACAGCTATTAAAAACCTTCGATATTCACATTTTTGAAACTTACCTCACAGTCAATCTTCTTGAATTCTTCGTCGTCCTCATCCACCTCAAAGTACAGTTCCGCAGATGTAACCGAAACTATTCCAGGAGCGACGATTCCAGGCGCTACCAGCTTGGCTTTGGTACTGATGTTGATCGGTCCTGGAAAATTAAGTTTTAGTGACCATTTCCAGTCATAATGCTAGTTGGTGCACCCTTACCATTAAGATCGCTATCCAGCTCTCTATCGTCATTCAACAGCTCGCTATCATCCACCAGCTCGCTGATCTGATTTTGCTGGTGGTTTCTCGATGTAGCCAGATGTGCATGAAACTCCTCTCTTGCCTGAAGGATTGCGTCCTCAGGCGCTCCGTGTTCAATAGCTGCCTTCAAACTGGCCTCTGGATGCGTTGTGCCCAGCGGATTATGGACGAAACGTTTCCTCCGCCTGGCATCGTCCTCCCAAGCATCCAGTTTCCAAAACTCCGTCAATCTGTACTCGTTCGGATCCAAAGATCCCCAGGCCCCGTGTTTATTCGACATGATGTTGCGCACTTTCTCCAGCAGTCTACAGGCTGTTACGTTGTCCCTACGCCTGGCGGAGGTGATGAGATGGTCGCACATTCTCTCTTCCTCCTTTCGATCCAGCAATGTTTGCGCACATTGAGTCTGGAATTTTACCAAATATTCACTCAATTAAATGAGCAATTTGCGTGCGGTTACCTCAAAGTCGGCGTGCTTTAGAACATCATCAGCACGCATCCTATTCAGGATAAAGTCGGCTTCGTTGGCCACTCTCACAATATGATCCTTCATGGCATGAGACAACAATCTGCCCTCGTTGATCAGCTCAATAAAGGCCAGACCGGCGTGTTTTTGCAGGGAATTTTGCCATTCCTGCGAGCACAGCAGCATCACTAGTTCCACTACAGATGTGCTGTTCTTGAACGTAGTTAGACCTTTGCCTTCCATTAGCAGTTCTTGTCCATGCGACCCCACCAGGGTTTTCGACAAGAACGGCGCAAAATCCACCATAATTTCCCGAAGAAGCGGACATACTGAGCCCAAAGCCATTTCCAGCTTCTGAGTGAGAGAGGCTTCCCTTGAAGGTGTGGGCAGCGAGATGTGATCCACCAGATTGCTTACTGGAAGCTCATCGGGTCTCACTTGAGCTGCGGATGGTTGCATTAGGTTTTCGGGGACGCGCACCACGGATATTTCCCCCAAATGCTTCTCACCTACAAAAATCCGTTTGATTAATTGCACAGTGGATTTTCTTCAACATTACCTCTATCTGATGTTGGGCTTTCAATGTTCCCTTCCAAATCGAGCCCTTGGGAATGCGAGTTGTTCTCAGCGTTGCGACTGTCTTCCTTGTGAGTGTCGTCTTCGTTCAAATTGATGTCTGTCCAGTTTTCGTCATTAGTCATTATTTTGTTGTCCTCTTGCATCTCAGCGTTGGAGCTGGCATTGTTGGTATCAGCTGAATTGACCGAGTTCACATCGTCCAAAGAATCCGTACTCTGTATTATCAACCGAGTTATTAAAGCAGCTTCTTTAAAGGAAGTTGTTGATAGCTTGAATAACTCACTTTTAACAAATCGCCTGCGTTAAACATGCGCAGCCATGCACAATCACTCAAGTTTGAGCTTGAAGAACCCAATACACAAATAACCCGAAGAAGCCTATGAACAGCCTATGTTGTTGTAGGACCGGCCCCTATTTGCACTTTTTGCTCTTAGCCTTTGGCTCATATTTCGAGAACCAGTTGAGCTGCACAGCTCTAGTGCTGCTGCTCAACTGCTCACTGCTCGATAGATTGTTAAATTGCGCACTATTTTATGTTAAACATCATTTTCTAAATCTCTCCAGTTTTCACGCAAAATTAAAACATCCGAAATTAATGCGGGTTTTGAAAACCGCTTTTAGGCTTCGGCTCATACTTAGCGAACTAGTTCAGTTGTAAAGCTCTAGTTGCAAATACAGGATAGAGCTTTACATTGCGTTTTTATACATAAAATATCATTTTAGGAACGTTTTTAGTTTTCTCGCAAAATGAAAGAATTTGAAATTAATGGGGGTTTGAACTCCGCTCTTAGCGTTGTTGTAACTGCAGGATAGAGTCCTAAATCGCGCATCTTGTTTTTAAATAAAACATGATTTTTGAAACAAACGTTTCTAGTTTTCACGCAAAATTGAAAAATTCTAAATTAACGTGGATTTTGAAAACCGCTCCTAGTATTTGTTTCATTTTTAGAGAATCAGTTAAGCTGTAAAGCTATAGTTGTAACTGCAGGATATAGCCTTAAATTGCACACTTTTTTACGTAAAACATCCCGTTAGGAACTTTCTAGTTTGTACGCAAAATGCACGAATTTGAAATTAATGCGGGTTTTGAAAACCGCTCTTAGCCTTTGGCTCATATTTAGAGAACTAGTTTACGTGTAAACCCGTAGTTACCACTGCAGGATAGAGCCTTAAATTCCCAATTTTCTGCTATAAAACGTCGTTTTACAAATAGGTCTGGTTTTCAGGCAAAATTAAAAAATTAGAAATTAATGCGGGTTTTGAAAACCGCTCTTAGCCTTCGGCTCATATTTAGAGAACCAGTTGAGGTGTAAAGCTGTAGTTGCCACTGCAGGATAAAGCCTTAAATTCCGCATTTTCCGATGTAAATCGTCGTTTTGCAAATATTTCTGGTTTTCACGCAAAATGCAAAAATTAGAAATTCATGCGGTCTGAACAGCTCTTATTCGTTGGCTCGTATCCAACGAACCGCTTGAGCTATAAAGTCCTAGGTTTTTTGCCAAATAGAGCGCTAAATTGCATACTTTTTTTGGAACCAACATCATTTTCGAAATTCTTCCAGTTTTAACGCAAACTGCAAAAATTCAAAATTAGTGCGAGTTTTTTGAACCGCTCTTATGCGTTGGCGCGGATCTAGATCTAGATAGAACCGGATGAGCTACGAAGCTCTAGCTTTTAGTGCCAGATACAGCGTTAAATTGCGGACCTTTTTGTACGGAACATCTTTCTAAAAATTCTTCTAGTTCTCACGTAAACTGCAAAACTTCTCAATTAATGCAGGTTTTGCAAGCCGCTTTTAGTCTTTGGTTCATATTTAGAGAACCAGTTGAGCTGAAAAGCTTTACTTGTGACTGCGAGATAGAGTTATTAGATAAAGATCTTAAATTTCGCACGTTTTTACCTTAAACATTATTATAGAAATGTTTCTAGTTTTCTTGCATAATGCAAGAATTCGAGACAAAGGCGGGTCTTGAAAATCGCTCAAGGGTTTTGGTTCATATTTAGAGAACCAGTTGAGCTGTAAAGCTCTGGTTCTCAGTATGAGATAAAAGCTCAAATTTCGCATCTTCGCTCGCGAGTCGCTGAAATTTGAGCAGCAGCTTGCCGAGTTTTCTTTTCCCTTTCGTTTATTGAAAGCAGAATAGAAATTTAGAGAGGATTTAAATTAAAAACATTCAGTATGCATTAAATGAGGCATAAAGAAACGAAAAATATGAGAAAACTGTCTATGAATGACAAAGCAAACTAGTAGAATACAAAACGACGCTGAGCTAACCGGAGAAATTGAGTGAAAACACTTTCCAACTGGAAATACGTGAATATAAATGACAGGAAAAACTTAAAAACAAAAAATAGAGTAATTAATACAGCCTATATAAACAAAAAAGTAAGAATGTTTTTTAAAAAGTAAGAATTAGAAAAGAAAAACAAGCGAAAACACGGAACGTTCAACATAAGCCTGTTGAGAGCAATAAAATTGCGTAACAAAATAACAGAAACTTCTTAATAAGCCACATCATATCAATCTACTAATCCGCAAAGAACGACTTACGAATATTATGCAGTGGGTTTTTCAAACACTCATAACTATTTACAGCTAATAACTTTGTCGAAATCTCCAGTACCTTACTGAATATACTGATTACAGGATCATTCGACACAAAAACTAAGCAGTTATTTCTAATATGAGTTTGTATAAATAAAACCGACCAATCATCCAAAAGAACGTTTTTGAAATGCATAATAGGAGCAGTTAACATTTCGGATGATCAATCGGATGTGGCAAAAATGCATCCATTACCTTCTTAACAACATGAGCACTGTTACAACCTCGAGCATGCCTTATTCCATCCAAAGAGTAATCTACAGTAAACCCATGTCCCAAAGAGGGACGCTGCCTAGCGTTTATCTGTTTAGGAAACGCCACCACAGCAAAGCAAGACCAAAGTTAGTTTAGCGGTTATGGAAAAAGATCGATTATGAAACAATGACCAGAAATTAAATTTTAATCTATCACCAGGTTGCACTAAATGAGAACCAGTTTTTTTAGTTAAAAGCAAAATTCATTTCGGGTTGAAAATTTCCAATTGTCAAGTTGCCCATCTCGAAAATTACCCTACTAAACTGTTTAATAAAAAGTCAGACAAACTGCTAATAAAACGTTCAATTACTTTCGAAAAGCCAAAAAATTCCAATCGGATATTTACAAATACGAACATAAAATATATACACGAATGAATATTTCTCCACAAGCAAAAAGTTGGCAAACTAATTAAAGTGACACACCCAGTTCTAATCGAGTAGGCTTAAACATTAATAAAAATATAGAGGATGATTGGAAACTTCTGGTTGGCAAACATGAACTCAAATAATTGCAGATTCCTAAACTAGTTCAATAACAAACTGTTAAAAACCTCTCAAGTATATACACGCTAGGTTGGTGCTTGGCGCTGCGCAGTGCGGTAAAACTGTCCAAAATGCCAACATCAATTTCAAAAATAAATCTTTCTATGATGCCTAAACCACTCTATTCAAAACACCCGGACAACAAAAAATGATGTATTTACCTTGATGGAGGCTGGGCCGGAATGGAGCTCATTCTCGCGATGGAGTGAGTTTGCGTCCTCCATAACGTATGCTGTGATAACATCGTAATCTGCGTCATCTTGAGGCTGATGATGTAAAGCTCTCGATTCTACGGAGAAAAGATTTTGGAATCCAAGTATGTGATCCTCATATCAAATGTATAGGAAACAATGCTAGTGCTTAAGCTGCATCAAAAATTCTTAGGCTACTTGTTCATGCTGGAAGCTGGGCGAAAGTGCGCGAACTTTGAAATTAAACATTCAGTTAGTTGGCAAAACCACCCTGTTCTAAGGGTAGAATCAGAGCATTAAAAAAATGAGTGAAAAGCGTGCGAGCAAATCAACAAAACGTAAACAGTCTCCTATTTGGTAAGCAAAAAGCCAAACATTGTCCATAGTTAGTGGGCTTTTACTTACTGATACTCTTACAAAACAGGAGACGAATCTCGAGCAAAAAAAATGGAGCAGAAAAATTCAATTGTAGTAGTAAATTACCTGTTCGAGTACCCAAGGAATTTCGATGGTACCGATGGTCGATTTTGTGGTTGTGGTAATGGGAATGATGGTTATTGTTCAAGTTGTAATGGTTATGTTTGGGATAGGAATGGTGCCGGTGGCGCATGTAGTTGGTGTGCGAAACCGCATTCGGATGGGAGCCGGGTAAAAATTGCGGATAGACATGGTGGGACCATTGAGGGAATAGAGGTCGCGCACTCCCTTCTGCATGTTAGTAAGAGGAAAAAACAGTGAATATTAAAATGACATTGCGTTACTAAAAAAGTTGGTTATTTCCAGAAAACTAAAGTTTTCGTTAGTGTGCAATTAAAGACGAATTTTCCTATTAAATATCGGTATCAGACGAAGCATGCAGCTAGATGGAAAATGTGCGATTTAATGGTTAAAGTTCTCATAATGTCGCATAGCTACGGACCATAGAGTTGATCTAGAACGCATAAGTCTTTGGGATTTTTCCTACTAAGCAAAGTAGCACTATAAAATTTTATATGGCAGTTTGAAAACTCGTTTTCCTCATCTGTCCGACTGTAACCCGTTTTAAAGCCCTTGGATAAGTGGATAACTCACTCATTTTTTTAAATTTTGCCAGTTAGAAAACTCGCATTCCTTATCCGTCTGATATTAAAAAAACAAAAATTATAGTTAACAATTGTGCGATTTCAGTAAGCTGTGACAAGATTCTTTAACATAGCTTTAGCTTAGAAACTCTATATTTTCGCTCGAACCGTCAACATTTCGGTTTATCTTTGTTGCAGTTGGTCGAAGTTTGGAAAATTCGCTCCGATCAGCCGTCTGAAAATTTATCAATTGTTTCGCATCATCTGCTGTTTCTGTCGACAGTTCAGCAGTTAATGCTAATCATTTTTTCATGGTTTAAACAAAAATTTGCTGATCAAATTGGATTGCGTTCAAGTTTGATGCCAAATTTGCAAATTTGCTTTTCACGTACAGTTAAAATTTGTTTGCTTCTGAGAATCGTGATGATTTCAGAACCATTTCGCAAATTTCAAAGTCCTTTTAATATGAAACTCTGCTGTTTGTAGGACACCTGAAATTTGGGTCTGATTGAGTGAAGCCCGCTATTAAAAAACCCGTTTCCGTTATCAGTTTAAAACATTATTTTAAACTAAGAATGACCAGTTTTGCGTAATTCCAATTTTTGCTTTGAGCAGTTTCAGGTCTTGTTAAAGGAGATTTTCACCAGTCCTAATCGAATGTTACTCCCACTGAGTTTGACACCGAATTGGAAAACTCGCTTCACACGTCTGTCTGATATTTAAAAGCTTCCGAGAAATTTAAAGATTTGTCACTTGGCCCTTTTTATAATATTTACTGTAGTTCATGTGGAGCCACGTATCATAAAAAACTTGGCAGTAAATTTTAAATTTCGTTTGATTCTAATTTCGGAGTAAATTTAAAAAATTCGCTTCTCCTCTCGGCCTGCGGGTATATTATCTTTCTAGAGCCTTTCATTACGCATTATTTGCTACATTCGACGTTTTTCTAAGGGCAGATAATCGACAATATTCCCTTTCGAAAACAGAAATTTGCTGTTTTTCAATCAAATGATACCTTAGATGAGCCTAGTCTGAAATTAAAAAACTCGCAGCCCACATCGGTCTCATAGTATTTCCTAGAAATATGATTATTTCAGTAACTGTTAAAAACTTTCAAACATATTTTGTAAGTAGCGAACAATGAAACATTTGAAATAAAAGCGTGGAAAGAAATGAAGAAATGTGTGCTGTTTTGGGTTCAGCGTTAAATTAAAAATTCGCTTTACTCGTCGGACTGAAGTTATCTTTACCGCCAAGAAAAATATTTGCCTTTTTTGAATAAAGATGTTTGAACTTCGTTTTTCGCCAGACAGTTCGGAATAAAACCGAAAAACTAAAATAAAATCGCGGATAGACATGGTGGGACGATTGAGGGAATAGAGGTAGCGCACTCCCTTCTAGCTACTGACCAAAGAGTTGATTGACAACGGATAAATATTTGGGAGTTTTCCTACTAAGCAAAGTAGGGCTATAAAATTTGATATAGCAAATTGAATACTCGGCTCCCTCATCTTTGTGACTGTAACCCTATTTAAGCCTTTAAATTTTTTTCAGTCTTTTAGTGACTGATTGTTAACAGTTCAATGGAAAAATATTACTCATTTTTCACCAATAAAATTGATGCAAATTAATAATATTTTTCACTTGTAACACGAATTTTTAATGCCTTGAGAACAACTTGCTCTGTGCTCAAATAAAATGTTGTCAGAGTTATAAAACTCCCTTATCAGTCTGATATTAAAAATTAAGAAATGATCATTAAAAATTATGCGATTTAAGTAAGCTGAAGAAATCTGCCTAGAAACTGTATATTTTTGCTCGAAACAGCAACATTTCGGTTCATCTTCGTTGCAGTTGTTCGAAGTTTGGAAAACTCGCTTCGATCAGCCGCTTGAAAATTTATCGATTGTTTCGCAGTATCTCATGTTTCTGGCGAAAGTTCAGCAGTTGATGCTAAACATACTTTGATGGTTTAAACAAAAATTTGTTGATCAAATTGGATTGCAGTAAAGTTTCATCGTAAATTAACAAATTTGCTTCCAGGTCGGGTTAAAATTTGTTTGTTTCTCACAATGGTGAAGATTTCAGAACCATTTCGCAAATTTCAAAGTCCTTTTGATATGAAACTCTGTGTTTGCAGGACACCTGAAATTTGGGTTCGACTGAGTGAAGCTCGCTATTAAAAACTCGTTTCCCTTATCAGTTTAAAATGTTATTTTAAACTACGAACGACTAGTTTTGCATAATGCCAATTTTTTAGGTTTTGAGCGGTTTTAGGTCCACAGCCTTCGCATTTTAAAGCAGATTTTCACTATTCTTAACGGAATGTTACTCCCACTAAGTTTGACACCGAATTAGAAAACTCGCTTCGCACGTCTGTCTAATATTTAAAAATTTCCCAGAAATTTAAAGATTTGTCGTTTCGCCTTTTTTATAATTTTACATACTTTCCTGACTGTGTTTCAATTCCAAATCAAAATCAATTCCTGGGCTTCACTCATTTATTGTCTATTTATCAATTAAAATACGTTTCGGTGTTTTCCACCATCATCAGTTTCTATGTGTAGCGTTGTTGCTACTTTAATCCGTAGCATATATTTTAATAAATCCTTTTTATAATATTTACTGCGGTTCATGTGGCACTACGTATGATACAAAACTTGGCAGTAAATTTTAAATTTCGCTTCATTCTAAGTTCGGAGTAACTTTAAAACATTTGCTTCTCTCGGCCTGATGGTATGTTAAATGTCTAGAGCCTTTCATTACGCATTATTTGCTACTTTAGACGGTTTTCTAAAGGGAGTTAATTAACAATATTCGCTTTTGAAAACATAAATTTGCTGCTTTTTAATCAAATTATGCCTTAGTTGAGCTTAGTCTGAAATTAAAAAATCTCGCTACCCACATCGGTCTCAGAGTATTTTCTAGAAATATTATTATTTCAGTAACTGTTGAAAACTCTCAAACATATTTTGTAAGAAATTAACTATGAAACATTTGAAATAAAAGCGTGGAAAGCAAATGAAGAAATGAGTGCTGTTTTGGTTTCAGCGGTAAATTAATTCCCTTTCCTCATCGGACTGAAGTATCCATCATCTTTAACTCCCAAAAACTTTTCTGTGCTATTTTTTAGCAATTGCCGATTGAAGATTAAAAATATTTCCATTTTCCATTATCAAATTCCCTTTTGTCAATAAAGCTGTTCCTAAAATGAGTTTGGTGTAAAATTTCAAAACTCGCTTCCCACGCCTGTCCAATACATAAAATGTTGAATATTAAAAGAAAAAAACCGTTTTTTGCGAGACAGTTCGGAATAAAACCGGAAAATTCGCCTCTTCTATACCTTCATTTAAACCCACAAGTACCTAAATGGTTGTTCTTATAGCGTTTTCCTATACTTATTAACTATGAAAAGCGAACTATCATCTACTTTTGTCAAATGATTACGAAAATGCGTGAATGTGAAGGGTGATGTTTACTATGTCCTTTTTAGTTTGATGTAAACGTTCGTGAAAAGCCACTTAAGTCCAATTTTAAGCATGTTATCCTTTGGCGTGTAAACCAAGGAATACTTAACATTAATTGAATCTAATGAATCTGAATTAAAATATCCAAACTCATCAAAATGGTACAAAATTTCCCAAACACGCAAGAGTTATTTGAGGAAAGAGGCTCACCTTGGGGGCTTTCGGAATGATGAGATGTTCCATTGCTCCGAACTGGCACCGGGCTGGGAACCGTTATGGAAACGGGCGGTTCCAGAATATCCCGATATTTGGACACCATCAGAACGGAGATAAAATACACAATAGCCAGCGACAGGAATTGGGCCTGCTTGGTTTCCTCCTATAAAGCAATAACTGCAAAACGAGGCAAAACCGGTAAAAGCAATACGTTACCACATCCCGGTAGATTACAGCCCTTAGGCGATTTACGTCCATGTCCTGCAGGAGTTTTTCTGGATCTTTCACCGGACTGGATTGACTTGCCAGATTGTCCGCCATATTCTGCAAAAGCCGGCCAGTTTCTCGTTATTTAACAATGAACTAAGAGCAGACGTGAATAAATCATACCTTAGGGGAGTTTTGGACTCCTCTGATAAACGATTGCAAGTGGGCAGCCTTGTGATTGGTGTTTAATGAGGATGGTGCAATAGCGTGGTTGGTCCGGCTTCGTTCTTTACACTCCAGGCAATTTCGAACTGCACAAGTGCACACCTAATAGGCCACACAACGTTCACAAACAACCAAAGTAAATGGTACCAACTATAAGCGAAACAGTCTACTTATGCAGATGATTTAAAAAATATATGCGAGAAAAAAATATAACTGCTGGATAAAGTGATTAAGTCTACGCACCAGCCTTAGGCACTGGCGCAAAATTCCTCCGCTGGACATGTTCTTTTCGGCCTCTAGTTCACCAAAGTTGAGCGAACTGGCAAAGATCAGCACATCGGCCATGTTAACTAAGCGCTGCAAGAAGCTCACAGCCACCTCAATGGGCATTCCTTGAGTGGGCTCGATTACATCTAGTTCATTCTAAAAGCAGCTCCAAGTCAGTTACAAGTTCGAGTTGTTCAAGTTAGCCTTACATTTGGTGAAGTTGCTGAGGCTAAAAGCGGCAAAAGTCCGCCACATGCTATGATTAAGTTGTCCACCAGCTGCGATATTAGATGGACAGTATTAACGACGAAGATGGCATTGTCGCTGCTATTGACGAAATCCAGAACGGATTTTGTGGAGTGGCTGCGCCACACCTGGATGTCCGTTTCCAGCGAAAAAAGCACATCCGAAAGCAGTCGTTGATGGATGTACGACCATTTGAATTCGGGTATTCGGAACGGCGGTCTTGTGGGACCTGGACTAAACATGGGCCGCGCTGATGAAGAATCCGATTTCGACGCTTTTAGTTCTGAAAAACATGGTTCAGTTATAGAATTGCTACGCAAATCAGTTACTGTATTTTGCCTACCAAATTGATTGGAATCCACTTGGGTAGAAATCGATGCACTTCTCGGACGTCTTTGAGGTGAAGCTTGAGGCACATGTGAATTACTGGAAAGATCGTCAGCTGGGGCCTCAATGTGATTGGTCGGCAGACTGACTCTTCGCCTCACTTCCGATGGAGGCTGATCGTTCGGATCGTCAGAAACAACAAGGTCTGTTTTAGTATTAACATTATCAACAATAACATCGGTATTAGTAGTAGAATAGCTAGGATCACAGAATTGCGAAATCGTTGGAATTTTTTCAACGGCAGGCACTTGTTGTGTTCCAGTTGCTGTTGCTGTTGTTGTTGTGCCTTCATCGGTTGCGCTGAACTCAACATTATCACTGACTGGAAGGTCGATTGCATCTAGACTAGAATTGGTTTGGTTGGACGGCTCTATTTCTACTGACACAGCACTGTTTTCAACAATTGGCACATAATTAGATTTATTATTATCACTAACGCTATGTTTATCACCTACGTCGCCCTGACCTTCTTCATTTAACGTCACTGGTGCAGGCGACACATTTTCGCAACTATCACCACTATTGTCCGCCGCGCACTTATCATCGCCTGATTTGGCTGGTTCACTTTCATCCCTGCTGTCCAGAAAAGTGTCCTTTTTCTCGGTTAAATCCTCAGTAGGTGTAAGATACCGTTCAGACTCACTGTCGATGACCTCTTTGTCAACACTCCTAACGGGGCTGAGTGCAACCGACCCAGTGATCACCGAGGCTTCGCCGTTTTTGGCATTAAGCTCGGTTTGGTTCTCGGGATTCGGCCCATTTGAGCAAACCACGTTCTCCTCCTGCAAGTCCAGCAGTTTTTCCGACTTTGACAGAATTTCCTGCACGATTTCCTCAATAAATTGATTCTTTTGCTGAGCTTCATTAAACACCACACGCGCTGGACTCCCAAAGCTGGTGCTGCTGCCCGTATGGACTCCGTTACATATCGGGGAGTTGGCCGACCGGTCTTCCCCGATTGGCGAACCCTGAGAAAACGGCGACTCTTTGTCGACTTTATTATCACTGAACAAATCACTAGTCCTGGAATCCAGCGAAACACCTTCACTGTCCTCGTGTTTCGCTATGTACGAGACTGGACTGCCTTCGGACATTGTCGAGTTATAGTCGCAGCTGCAGACCTGCTCGCTTTTGTCATTTTCATTGAGCTCGATTTCCTGGATGATCGGCCGACGATTGTGCCACGATTCTTCCTCAGGCCGACATCCATTGTGCACGTTTTGCGGCTGGCCGTGCCAACCGGAAATTGTACTTATCGGGTGTTGTTGTCTTAAAAGAGGATCGGTTATTTCGTCCGCTCTGTGCCGCTCGTAGTGTTCGTAGACTTGGGAGAATTGCAGCTTGAATTCCTCGTATGAAACCTGAAAAAACATTAAACCTTTCAGATTTTAAACAGCAAATGCCTAAAAAGTTGACCAAAGTTAGGAGATCGCTAATATTTTCAACGTTTACAGATGCCACTTTACCACCTCAGTTTTCAGTGCGTTATAAGTTCAACAGCAAGCGCTTTTTAAGACCAATTTTCCTGTTCATATATTCGAGTTTTTCGTATTTCCTGGTCCATTACAAAATGTTCAGCTTTGAAGATGTTTGCAAACGAAATATCTGTGGCGTCTGCGGTCACAAAACTGAAGAAAACGTGCAAATTCGTATTAAAATAAATGAAACTTTTGGCATTTAAACATTTAAAAAGCTACACGTGCTCTATGTAATTGGCTACGGAATGGATATCAAGTTTTTCTGATTCTCGATAAGGACATTTTCAATGCTTAATCTATTGGCTTCTAGTAGATTTTGATTTGATGTAGATTTTCAATGCGACAAAAATCGGCAAAAAATTCCAAAGCTGTAATATTTTAGGGACTTATTGAGCCATTCCTTCTCTATCCAAGGAATTGGGGGATAGACTTCCGAGGCCATTCCTTGAAACTTATGGGTATTTCGGGTTTTTAGGCCGTCGTTCGGTAGAATTTGTTTGTTTTTTTGTTTGTAGAATAGTTCTGCGGAAGAACTAAACGGGTTCTGATGAGAACAGTGTAAACGTTCAAGCAAACCACTTCTGAAGATGCAAGCCACACGTGCTTGCGAAACGTCAAGAATAAATTCTAACGAACGACGGCCTAAAAACCCGAAAAACCCATTAGTTTAATTACCTCTTGGGTTTGGCGTGCTGTGTTTCCTAGTTAGGAATTTTTGAAAATAACTGTCTATTGGAAATTTAGATTTTTTTAGCGACTTGAAGTTGGGTTGAAATTTTTAAAAGCTCTTCAAAATTACTATCAACTTTCTTATTTCTGGAGCCTATTTAATAAGCGATCCTGCCGGTATCTAGTTGTTGGTATTCCATTAATGATTTTTTAAAAATTACTACTGCTGGATCCGAGTCCATTTATTTGTTCAGTATTTAATGTGCACAAAATCCGGTAAAATTTTCAAATGAAGAACGATTTATCGTTTTATAGACCAAAGTTCGCTCTATCCAAAGAGATACCAAACAAGTGTCTCTCTTTTTCCGTCTTTTAGCAACGAATTGTTTTTAGATAATTCGTTGCCAACTCAACAGCTTCAGTTTTCAATCTACTTAAACTTTGGAAAAAATTGCCAAAATTACCATATATTTCTGCCTTTATGGGGCCAGGGACCCATTTCTATTTCACCAGCTAATTTCTCGCCCTTGGAAGTGTTCAGCTTTTTAATGTATTCTATTGATTCATTTTTTAAATTATTTATCTGATTCACTGATTTGTGGCTTTAGTATTCAATGCGCAAAAAGTCTGGAAGAATTACCAAACCAGTAACAATTTACCAGTTTATAGACCTAAGTTTGGTCTATTCAACGAACTTCCGAGCAAATTTTTGCCTCTTCTTGGTTTGGAGCAGCACATTTTTGAAAATGCGTCTATTGCGTCTCGCTTGACTTACCGTGTCAGTTTTTAACACGTTCAGACTTTGAAAAATTTGCCAAAATTACTATCAATTTATCTACGTATAGGGCCACATTGTCCCTCTTTAGGAAGCTTTCCTGCAAGTGCCTAGCTTTTTTATTGTCTCATTTGAAAAATTTTGATTTTTCGCGTGCATAATCACAAAATTAGTAACAATTTCCCGATTAATAAGCTGAATTTGCTCTCTTTACTAAGATTCCGAACAAGTGTCTGTCTTTCCTCACATTTTAGCAACAAATTTTTGAAATTTAATCCTCCTTTGCGTCTAAGATGCAAGTTGTACACACTGGTCAATTTCCGATATTAGTAGCAATTTTTCGAGTTTTAGATCCAAAATTTCTCTCTTTAGTGAGATATCGAACAAGTGTCTAGTTGATCAAGAACTTCAGAATTCAGTACATACACCTTTGGGCAAAATCACCTAATTAGACCCAATTTCCAGTTTTATAGTCAAGTTTGTTGAATTCAATCAGCTAATTAACAAGTGGCTACTGCTTTTAAATTGCTCTCTACAATTTTTAAAAAATAGCTCGCTGTTGCAACTTCAGTCATGCCAAAGCGAAAAAATATGATGAAACATTCCCAGGCTTACAAAGCCAATTAGTGCCTACTTAATTGGCTACTGAACAATTGTAGAGCTTTTCTCGTTTTCTGCTTAGAAATGACCGAAAAAAATATAAGCTATTCAGTGTGCTTGCATCTATCGATCAATGTCTGCCCAAGGAATTTCCGCCGCATTTTTGCTGTTGAAATATTTACCTTCGAATGGACAATTGCCAAAGTATCGACCCAAACTCGCCAGCCTCCGTACTCGTACTTGATGGCATGATGCAGTAGCATCCGAAACAATGCATAAACCATATCGGATAGTTTTTGCTCTTCGGTGTTTTGAGGATGAATATAAGCCATCGCTATCAGCCATTCCTGCCAAACGGACATCTGCAGGACCGTCCGTCGATTCTCGCGATTGTTGTTGCACAACAAAGTCATGTCGGACAGAAACAGTTTCTTCACCTCCAGCAGCTGATCGGTCTGTTTGGATTGACGCACTAGAGTGGCAACCACTTTGAGAATCACTAAAAAATAAACGTTTTATTAACAGGGAAGTTGCTTAACTAGACGAACTTACTAGGGTTCTCCAGCCTGAAATGCGACTCGGGTTCCGGATGTCTGGTGTAAAGAATCTGCTGGCTGATGTGTTCAGTCATGATCTCATAGAGCACGTTGTAGGTGGGCAAGGAAAGCGACTCTTCATTGAGCAACAGTCGATCAGTGAGCAACGTGTACAAGTTATACGGGCTCATCACGTCGTACTTCCGCTTGTGGGTGCTTCGGCTCAAAAAAAATCCCAACAGCTTCAAAGCTTGCAGTCGGATCAGCTGGCTGTCCATCGCCATCAGCTTGAATATTGTTCGCACACCCTGTTTCATATCAAAAGCAGGCACCATGCAAGAGGGATGCTCCGACATCAAGGAGATTAACATTTGCAGCACGTCGTGCAAATTCTCATCCTCGTGCACGGTCGTTAGATAGTTGAGGACGCTTTGCAGTTCGTCGTCTTTCACTCCGTTCCCGATCATTATCAACTGTTTGAGAAACAGCAGAATGTACGCCCTAATTGCCAGAATGTCCTTTTGAGCTGGCCGGGGACCATCTGGAAAATGTATTAGCTTTTTAGCATCACGGACAGAAAATGTTCTCAATTTCTAGCAAATTAAAGCTACGCGAACATTTTGTCAACGAAGATCAGGATCATTTGGCCACGAAACTCCTGCTTAGTGTGAGTAGACAATTTTGAGAATTTTGCGTAATTGATTCAAAAGTATTAGATTCGAATTATACGAATAAGGGCAAACATCCAGTTTAGTTCTTTGATTTTTAGTTTTTCCTAGTTCCAAATTTTACAATTTTGGGCAATTTTTGGGAAATTTTCTTATTGGAAATCTCGCTTATTTTCCAGAGAGGGATTCACTTTAGACATTTTTTCAACTGAGGTAGCTTACAGCTTGAAGTCATTCACTGAATAAGAAGTTGCATGTATGAATTGGCGCGTTTTGTTCCTTTCGAATTATACAGCAGTTCTTCAAAAAATCGTTCACAACTTGCACGTTTATATTCGAAAATTGGTAGCTCCGAAACCACAACAGTAAGGAACCTGAAATTTCCATTGAAGGGAAAGAATTGTTCCAACTGCGAATAGGAGTTCTTTTGCTTCCCTTGTATCATGATGAGAATTTTCGAATTTTTTTCAATCGAATACTATACTTTTTTCTTCTAAGTTCATGGCTATTTAAAAAATATGTTGCCCCAAATCTACTGAAGTCATAGAATGAGGAAATATACTCGAGATGAAGAATATTTTCGTGTACGAATCCTGGATAATTTGAGTCAGTAGAGATATAAAGCAATTATTTTTAAATTATTATTTACAATTTGCAAGGTAAAAACTTCGTAGCTTCAAAAGCAATACTGTTGGAAACTTGGAATTTCTCCTGAAGAACAAGAATAGTCGCAGTTGTAATTTTTTGAGTCAAAATAACAATTTTCTCCAAAATTGTTTCTCCATTGAAAACATGATTGCTTCAAATTTAGGGAAGTTATCAACTGAAAATATTTACTGAATATAAAGCAGGAAGAAGCCATACATTGTCATAAAATTTGCTTAACTAAAAATAAACAGGGATTTTCTTAAAAATTATTTTTATTATTTGCACGGCAAATTTCAAAAATTCGTATCTTCGAAAGCAAAATATCCAAAAGCTCCAAATTTCCATTGAAGAACGAGAATAGTCATTACTGTGAGTGGAAGAAGTTTTACTTCAGTTGAATATACCGGCGGTTTTTGAGAATTCGACTTCTTCTCAATTTCAAGTTTATTTTAAAGTTCTTAGCTATTTTTTTATTATTGCTTGAAATGCAATGCAAGTTATAGACTGAAAATACAAACTAAAGATTAAAAGAGTTGCGTGTAAGACATCTGCGCTATTTACAATTGAGTTTCAATGGTATACTAGATATACAGCATTTTTTTTCATGAACATTTGCAGCGTAATATTGAAAAATTCGTAGCTGCGAAAGCGAAACAGTGAGAAACCTGAAATTTCCATTGAAGGGCAAGATTAGTCATAACTGCAAGTGAAAAAAGTTCCGCTTCAGTTGAATCATAGGACAGATTTTGGTAAATTTTCGCATTCGAAACCACAATTTTCCTTAAAAGTTCTGATCTATTTTTTTCATTAATGCTCCAAATCTGCTGCAGCCAGAAACTGAAGATGTAGATTAGTTGCCTGTCATAATTCTCTGCAATTTATTTTGTCTGGTGTCTAGGATAGACTTTATTTTAATGTTTGAAAACAGCGGCTTTTGAAAACATCAATTGAAATCCTCAAGGCTGTTTAAAAAGTAGTAGGTAGCTGCGAAAGGAAAACTGTTAAACACCGACAATTTTTAGTGAACAATTAGGTTTAGGAGCTTTGTTTTCATTGCGCTGAAGGATTGAATATGGACCTTTTCATTGACCCGAAGTAAAGAAACTTATGGCTTGATTAAGAAGAAAAGCTTCATCTGAACTCGACTGTCTTCAGACGACGCAGTCAATTTTTAAAAATTTCTGCAATCCCATAGGGAGCCAACAATCCATGCAAATTCTTAAAAATCATTCGGTGTTCAGGAAGACTGAAGCTCGACATTTAGATAGTTCTATAGGGCGAAATAGAATAAGCGCTTGGACTTTAAAGAAAATAAAAATAAAAAGTGTTCTCATAACTCACTAGTGTATGACACACATTATTCATGCAACTCCAATGTATTCAATTTATATATTTTTACACAGCACAGGCCAACCTTCTAGGTTGAAATAAGTTGATAAAAAATAAAGTCCAATAAAAGCGAAAGTTGTAAATTTTGAATTAATTTTCACGAATGAAGTTTGCCAAACTCCAACAGCTCGGCTTCTGTTCAACAGAGAAATCACTTTTTAAAGCATATCCGCAGTTCATTCCTCCAATGTTATTTTTAATTTAGTGCGGGCAACAAGTTGACATTTTGGCCAACCAGCCAACAAGCCTGTTTTTCAGGAACTATTAAAAAAACACATTAATCATATCTAATACAGGCCTCAATAAACAGTTCCTTTCATACCTTTTGTCGCTCATAAGCTTCCTGATCGATAATCCATCAGGTATCAAAGCGAATATGCGCTAATTGTAGCAAGATCTTTTCCAACTCATGCAGATTTAATCAAGACTTTAATTATTACTTCGTTACGAGCACAAGCAGGCGCGAAATTTAATATTCGAAGGTAAATTTAACAAGGTGAATACTAATAGGCGGATAATTGGAAAGTCTAAAAGAAGTAACATCAAGCAGAGCAAGAGCACTCGAAAATTGCAATTAAATAACCCAGTTTTAATCATCACTTTCATGGAATGCTTAAACTTCAATCAGCAATATTAATTCAGAAAAATGTGATTTGCTGCTTACCAAGTCCTTTGGGCGTTATTCCACTTTTCGATCTCGGATTCACCACCCAGTAGTAGTACTTTAGGGTGTGAACGGTTTGCAGCACTGTGGAGACTCTTCGCACGTTGGAGTAGATTTGAGTGTCCGAGAGGAATTCTGTGGCCAAATACGAGTAGAGGCGGGTCTGGACTGGAGCTGGCGTATAAATCCACAGGGCAGGATTGAAAAGTATATGGTCTAACAGCTGCCAGGTCAAAAATGAAATGCAAAACAACTTTATTAAGATTATTCAACACTGCCCCCCGTACTTACCCATGAATGCATTGATTATAACGAAAATATTGTCAATTAATTGGAAACACTGGACAGTTACATTAAGAGCGAAGTTTACAGCACAAGAACATAGACACAAAGATAACCCAGAAATGATGGTGAAATAAGCAAGGAGCCAGCTCTAATTGATGCGTCCAGTATTGACGAAAAATTCTTTAAAAACTGCCAATTTAAAGTTAGTGTATGGTTTAGAGCTGCGACAACAATAACAGTTAGTATTTCACCCTTAGAAAAGACTGGAAGAATAATGGAGAAAGCTTTCAAATAGGCAAGAAAAATCAAGAACATGCTTGGATAAGTACAGGGGTTAAATACAAAAGCAAATCGAGTACAATTAACATATAACCGTGGTAACATTGTTGTAGGTGTTTCGTTCTAAGCATCTTTTCAAATTTTAAAATCATTTATGCGTCTCTAAATGGAGTGTAAACTTATGTACATTTTGCAATGTAAACTTTATAAAAAATATATTTTATTGCACAGTCAAATGAACATTAGAAGAAACTTAAAAAAGTGAAATATTACACAAAAAAACAACAGGAAATTTCAATTAATTCATCTTAATGAACGTGAAAATTGCGCATTCAAAACCGATATAAGTTTCATTAAAAGCAAGTGATTAACACCAAAATCAAACAAAAGCAAAATGCGAGCCTACAAAAATTTTTTTTGGAGTAACTGATTCTAAACCAAAAATTAAATTTCTTTCAATACCGAGCATGTTAACATGTACCAAACCAAAACAGAGTAATGAAAGAAAATAAAAACGCACGCAGTAGCAAAATAAAATTAATTAAATAAATCTCACCTGCTTAAGCAGCAACTCGCTATTAGCACTAAGGCAAGTGACTAGATATTTTGTCAAACTTAAAAAAGATCCCAAAACTTCGATGGTCAGATGATCTCTGGATGATCTTTGCAGCATGAAGCTGATGACTAGAAATCCACGATTCTGGATCATGTGCTGTTGTACGGTTTGCGACGTTTCCACCAGTTCGCAAATAAATCCCAAAAGTTTCGAACTGAAACAATTATAACATTTCATAGACAAACTAACCATAGTAACCGATTTAACTAAATTTGCATTAAAAAATTCAGAATTTGCACTGAAGCGTTTCAGAAGTAAAGCAAAAAAATTGTAAGTTATATTAAAAGTAAAATGAGTGTCACATACACAAAAATTGAGAAAAATATAAAGTAAAATTTGTTGAATGAATTTACAGGATACACATTTACAGGATTTACATTTATTAATTTTGTTTATGGCTTTCCAAAGCCACAACACACAGACTTGGAGAGCGTTGAAATAAAATCACTCAGGAACTCTTAACAAAATCACATCGAATGCCATTAAAAAAAATGTTGCAAAACACCCAGAAAACTGATCACTATAGAGAAAATCACAAGAAAAGTACTGAAAAATACACCAATAAATACATAGAAGGAAGAAGTTTACAAATGAAAAAACCCTCTCAATTGGGATTAGCCCGCAAATCACCCATCCAGAAGCTTGTGAGTACGAAGCACAAAAAATTCCTCAGACTTCGTCGGGGGAAATCACTCTACTCCTGCTGTTTTGTTTGTACTTAAAAAATAAATATAAACAAAACCCGAAAAAACTACATTCCCTTAGTGGCGTTTCTGCAGCTCGTTTATTCTAGAACGCCATCCAGCACTTGGCTTTGAAAAAACCGGCCATAAAACACGGCCCAACAAGCAGCCATTTTTACACGCCAACAACTTCAATTTATTATCATTGGCTTTATGTTTATAGTTGCGTATTTGCTGACCGCCGGATGCTCAAATCGTTGTTTCCGCGGGGCCGTTTATTCGTTTTAATGTCCTAAAAAAAACACTTACCATAATGCGGAATCTTTCTTGATGTCAGATGAACCATTGCATTCGAATGGTAAGTCCAGTTGCGAAAATAATGGGAACAAAACTTGTATGCCCCCGATTGAATTTAACGTACTGTGGATGGAGTGAGTTATCACAGCCTTCACATCCTGAAAGAAAATATTCGGTAAGTTTTGAAGTTTTCGAAAATTTGACCACCATTAGGCCGCCTATTCAATAAAAGAGACAAAACAAAGAACGAACTCGTTAATTGGGGTTCTAAAATATTCCTGCAGCGCCATAATCATTATCTTTCATTAGGGAAACCTTTGCAATCTTTTGGACGCTTTGTGGTTCAGATTTACCCAAATTATTTTAATGCAAAAATTATGGATCCATAACAATTACGGTTTGGAAAACAGAAAAACAACGGTTTTCCTTAGTGCCATTTCATTATCATTAGTGTAGTTGTGCAAAGACATGCAGCGATAGGGTGGCTGGACACCAATCTAATAATTGCGTACAAAGCGTAACGAAATTCTCTCGCAAAAATATTTATTTTTGGCTAAACGGTTTCCATTTAAATGGAGCGGAGGCAGATTTGCCTGGATTTGGCCTAAATCCGCTTCTATTCCGATGTGAAATTTTGAAAAAAGGCAGAAGGAATGTTCACAGACACAATGTTATTTCGAACCCGAGTTTATTCCATTTCGGTTGTTCCTTAAAAATACAACAAATTTAGCTAAAAAAATATTTACTGTCAGCTAAGTTTCATCTCATAGAGTCTAAGTAGAAAATTTATTAAAACTGATAAAATCAACTTTTTATCTATCTATCTATCTGAAAAATATATTATGTTTTTTTCATTTCTTGAGTCGTAATAATTAAAAAAGTAAAATAAAACAAAAACTGAAACGTGTGTCATACACACTAAAGTTGTGCAAATATGTGATTGTCTTCAGCGTAAAACGCTTCTCCATTTCTTCGATTCAATTTGCAAAATTATCAGCTACAAGTGATCCAAATGGAATATTCCAAAGCTGTGCAAACAAACACCGTCAAATCCAGCTGGTCAATGGAAATTTTTGTAAATATGAAGCAAAAGAAAAGTAAAATGTGTGTCATTCACACTTAAATTGTGAAACGATTAATTTTAGAGTCAGGGCACGGTAAAGATTATTTTTTCATGTAAAATTTTATTGAAATTGTGTGATTATTTGGAACCAGCGGAATAACTAAAATTTCTCGTATTTTTTCTAACCGTGCATGTTTTAACAATTTACTGTTTCTTAAAACTCGCATTCATTTGTGTTTGGGCTGCAGCTGAAGATTTTTTTTTTTATTTTTCGAATCAGTTTACAACAATCCGAATTAGAAACGGTACAATCAGCGTTGATTCCATTTTGTTCCTATTTGAAAAACAATCACAATAGTCAAGAAAACGTCTGCGATACACTCGAAAGTTCGGCAGACAGTTACATTTATTAATCGCTAAAGCAAATGTAGAGTAAACCTTCCAAAAATGTTTTATTGAGTTCCACTATGAAAATGAAGAAAGGTGGGTCATGCTTTCGCAAATTATGAATATTTTTCTGAAGTATGGTTTCAGAAAAACGCCTCTGTAGGCGCAATCCCTTCGTCTTTGCAAACCAGAAATTATTTTTTTAGCGCGTCCAAAAAAATAAATGGCTCCAGGTTTTTAAAAGTTCACTTTAGCATAATGTGCTTTGATAGTTTGAGAAGGAATAATTCAAAGAGAAAATGTCGCAAAAACTGGACGCACAAAACTTTCCATAAATGGAATAAATTGATAATAATTTGTTGTCGATGTTTTGATTTTTATTAAAACAAGGTGTGCGTCATACATTGTGCCATTATGAAAAATTAAAAAAATTAATTTCACAAATTCTATTTAAATGCGAACTGTGGTACTAATTCATGGACAATAATATGAAACACCACGCAAAAAGTATGCAAACAAATTCGCATAGAATTGAGCTTATTACAAAATGTTCGATTTACCTTACAATCGGCGTATAAAAAGAGCTCATTTCCTTGAGATGCCCATGAAAAATTTGAGCAAACAAACCAAAATTAAAGCAAGCAAAGGTGACTGCTTTCGCTGCCTGGCAAAGGATTTATGGATGCTCAATCTGAACCGTATCAAGCAAAGTTAATAGAAGAAAAACCATTTTACGCTAAATTGAAAAGGCTGCAGTATATAAAATGGATCTGCTGTTTATCTGCTTTTGAAATTAAAATGGTAATATTATACTTACTTGCAACATGAGCGCATGGGGTGTATGGACGAAATAGGATACATTTCCTTTGGGAGCGGATTGCAAACATAACTGCGTATCGGTTGCAACTGGGTTATACATAAATACAATGGCACTGGACAGTTTCCCATCGTACAACACCTGCGGAATTAGACCATTAATTTTGAGCAGAAATTACGATTTAACTAGAACACACTGTCAACAAACAGGCGCTTGAAAAGCAGCTACAAAAAAAACATACAAAACACTATAAATACTGCAATGAAATACTATTTGGAAAGTTGAAAGTTAATTAATGCCATGCTGAAGATATTTGACCCATTGAATGGATTTAATTAAGCCTTGTGATGGCCGTTATTCCAATTCGGCTGTATGCAAATGAATTCGCCCTATCGAGCTGCAAAAAGCAAATGTAGATTTCATAATAATCCCGGAATAATTTTAATTAAAACGGAGTCCCTAAAAATTGAGAATGCCGAAACGGGATTTTAATTTAAACATCACATGGAAAGGCCGGTAATTTGCATTCGAATAAACATATTGGTATAGGAATTCATTAAAATCAGCTGTGCATTAAAAAGTGACAAACCAGGCGAGTTAAATCTGCAAATTAAAACAAACAAAAACAAAATCTGCTTACTGTTCGTGCATCTGACGGCGTAATAATAACCATGCTTTGTGTTTTTTCCTCACTACTCTCACTCACCCTTCTGTGATTGTCTGGCAAGTTAATATTGCACTCGTTATCAAAACGAAACTGGCTCTGAAATTTACCATTTGGCAGAAATTAGTCACATTGAAAAAACATGAGCATGTAAACAGTTCTTGCTAAAATCACCATACTGGACCAATTGAAGTTAATAACTCTATTTATATCCATCCGCAACGCAGTAACTGTTTATTTGTGTGTTTTAAATGAAACTGCAAATGTATAACGTTTTGCCAGCTACAACACACGTCAGCATCATACAACATTAGACTTTGCCCAATCCAGACATGCAAGAAATATTACAAATACAACGGCCCGAAGGCCCGAACTTTGAATATTTGTCTACATGGAAACTCAATTTCCGGTTGTGAATATTCAAATATTTGCTTTGCAAAACGTCTGCACATAAATTAAATTGTCGTTTCTCGATCAACAGAATCTTAGAAAAAAAAAATAACTGGAAAAGCACTTGCCTTGTAACCAGGTCCTAATCGATGCATGGCACAAATTTGGTGTGTCGTCAAAGCCTCGCTGAACAGGTAGATGGCCGACATTTGACCACAAAATATCCGTTCTTCGTCTAGTTCGGGAGTCGCTCCTATGTAGCATTTATCGAAGGGCTGGAAAAAACAGTTCTTAATCCAACATTTCCTTTATACTGTGGAAAAACATGCACCAAACAAGACACGGTGAATATAAATAAAATAAACGCGAAATTGTTGAGCTTTTGCTCGACGAAATTCTATAATTTGAAATGAGATTGTTGCAAAGAAACTCGTTGGAACCAGAGTTCTATGCATGTAAATGTGTGTTCGAGCAAAGGCTATCGATGGATAAGGTGGAATATTCTCGCGGATCCAAAATTTTACCACTAGATAGAGAAATTAAAACACATTTCCTGCCGGAAGGTACAAGATACAGTCGTCGTTTCAAACATGACTACATTTTGGCTAAAATCTTCGCAAAAAATTGAGCAAGCGCGCTCGTTCTTCACGACTGGATGGAGACTTAAATAACACATTGATCAAGTGGAATTTTAATTGGGAAATTTTGGTAGTTTTCACACAAAAGGCAAATTTTCCAGACTTCGAGTTTTACGGGGCTTTAACAGAGTTGAACAATCATCCAGCCAGAAAGAGAAACTTGAGCCAGAAATGAGGGTCAGGAAATGCAAAATTAGAATATTATACAATTAAGTGCAAAATAAGGCTATAGGTTCAAACATGACTCTACCTTTGGGCTGATATTTCTAGAAACAATTGGACCAGCGTGCGCATTTCTACACCACTGAATAGAGAATTACGGACTTCATTCAGGAAGGCAAACTTTGATAAAAAAAATTGGTGGCAAACAATGTGAAATTGGAGTATTACACAATGAGGTGCAATATGCGGCGATCGGTTCAAACACGACTTTTTGTCTGATATCTCAGGCAAGAAATGAGTTAACACGCTCAGCTCTACAGCACTGGACAGAAAATTAAATCGTCTATTTATCGATAGTGCAATTTTAGTTGGAAAGTATTGAAAGTTTTCACATAAAAACCGAATATTTAACGCGATTCAGGAATGCCCAGGTAAGCAGCTCAAACATGACGCCGCCTTTTTGGTCATATCTCAGGAATGAAGGAAGGCTGGGCGTTCATTTCTACGCCACTACATATATATTTAAAATCTTCAGTCAGAAAGTAAAACTTCAGTCAGCAAGTAGAAGGTGAAAAAGCGAAATTTGAAAATTGCTCAAGGGAAAGTCATCGTTTGAAACATGGCTCCACCTTTCCGCGAATTTCTCCAGAAAGCTTGAAGCTGGCGCGTTCATTTCTACACCCCTGGATCGGGAACTGACTTTCCGACGAAAAGAAAAAGGCAAATTTTCAAAGTTGGTTTGACAAAATTGGGCAATCGCTTCAAACAGCACTCTCTCTTTTTGGCCATATCTGCAAAGCGATTTCAGTGACAGCGCTCGTTTTTATACCAATACATAGAGAATTAAAACTCGAGTCAGCAAGTAGAGAGAGAACAAAAAGAGCGAAATTTGAATATTACACTTTTGGCCATCGCTCCAGACATCGCTCTGCTTCTTGACTGATATCTCCGGAAGAAATTGACCTAGCGTCTTTATTGCTAAACCACTGAATATAGAACTAATTACTACACATCGCGCTTTGTATGAATTGTCACCAAATTTAGAGTCGTAAAATGCAAACGACTTTCTAAAAAAAGTCTTGCATATTCCCTGAGAATGAGTCAAAATCGGCACGTTTTCCATTTTAGAACACACATTGCCCTACGAAATGTCTACTAAAGTGAATTTACAGCTTTTTTCGATATTGCGTAAATAAATGGCAGATTCAATGTTGCAATAGCAATTTCAACAATCAAAAACTTAGCCAAAATTACCGCAAGATGACCCAAAGTCGAAACGTTTGCCGCTTTTAAATCGAACTATTCTCTACACAATTCATACAAAAGTCATCTCTACGGTGATTAGATTGTGACAAAATAACTGTGAAACTGCGGCCTACTTAAACATTGATGATGACTTAAAATCGAAACTTTGCCACTTTTAAATCGGACTATTCTCTACACAATTCATATAAAAGTCAATCTCTACAGTGACTAGATTGTGAGAAAATAACTGTGAAACTGCGGCCTGCATAAACTCGCGCAAATTACAAGCGAAATTCTTTAAGAAATCGTGAAAATTTCCTGGTGAGTTAAAATCAAAATGTTTGCCATTTTAAATCGCACTATTCACTACACAATTCATACAAAAGTCAACCTCTAGAGTGATTAGTTTGTGAGAAAATAACTGTGAAACTGCGGCCTGCATAAACAGGAGCAAAATACAAGCGAAATCCTTTGAGAAATCGTGAAAATTCTCTGATGATGAGTTAAAATCGAAATGCTTGCCACTTTTAAATCGGACTATTCTCTACACAATTCTTACAAAAGTCAATCTCTAGACTGATTAGATTGTGAGAAAATAACTGTGAAACTGCGGCCTGCATAAACACGCGCAAAATACAAGCGAAACTCTTTAGCAAATGCTATAGTTCCCTTATGTTGAGTCCAAATCGAAACTTTTTCCTTATAGCTATAGCTTATAGACCATGCCTCTATGAAACTGATACATAGATGAGGTGACTCTTCAGCTCTTCTGGGTAATGAGAAAATAAATGGCAAATTTACGCCTGCAAAAGCACCTTTTAAAATAAAGAACACATTCAAAAACCTCTCAAAAATGGCCTGACTATGACTGAAAATTGAAACTATTGTCACTTATAAAGCAGACTATGTCTAGATTTAACTGGTTTCTAAAGAAACAAATGTTCAACTCCGGCTTGCATAAAAAAGCGCAAAAAATAAACAAATTCGGGAAAACTTCCCAGAAGATGTTTCAAAGTCGAAACATTTTCCACTCATAGAAAATTGCCTGATCATAACTGCGAATGGAAACTTTTGTGTCAGTTCTAAGCAGACTTTATCCTGCAAAATACATACAAACGCGACCATTTCGCTTTGTTAGTTTCTGAATAAATAAATGAAAAACTCCGGCCTACAAAAGCAACCTCGTAAACCAAATATAATTTTGCGAAATTATAAAAAATTATCTGATAATGACTGAAAATGGAATTGCTTGACCGTCTTTGGTCTACAAACTTGATGAAAAATGGGGCTCAGTAAATTTGCATCTTCATAAGCAAATAAATGCCAAACCAGGAACTGTTTAAATATCCGCGAAAACTCGACCTAAATTTGAAAATGTTTTGAAAATTGTCTGATGACTGAAAATCGAAGGATTTTTGCGTTATAGAACAGACTTTGATCGACAAACTGGACGAAAAATCTGGCTCTCTAACTTTGCAAGTTCATGAGCAAGTTAATGTGAAACTAGGACTAGGACTAGGTGCTTAAATATCCTCGAAAAACATCCAAATTTTGAAAACCACCACCAAATGTTAAAAAAGCAATAGTACCCCAAAAGTTGTGACTAGTGCGAATATTGGAAACCCCATTATTCCATTATGGCCGGAAGAATAAATAATTAATAAACCCATATTGGATGGTGGCACTCTATGTGAATAATTGAAGATAATCCTCTCCCATTCGGGTAACACTTGCTGACCGACTAGACACATTAGCTAACAAACATCCCCATTTCGAATTAACTAAATCGTCGACTTGAAGGCCGTTTGCCCCTGGATCATTTATATGGAAGTTTGCTAAACAACTGCAAAGGGCAATATTTGCTAATGACTATGAAATTGCTTCATTCTGTTGAAGGGCCGAAGTTTCAGACAAATAAAGGGAGCGAAATAGGCCGCGTCGTCCACTGCACGAACATAATCAGCATTGTTTAAACGGAGGATTGGTCCGAATATGATAAACAAACGATAATAATGGAAAATTCACTGGGTGTGACGATGCAAAGCAAACACCAAAGGCTATAATTTACTTACGTCGTTTGTGGAAACGAACCATGCCATTTCAGTGTTGGATGCTAATTGCCCATTGACAAAGCACTTGATTTCGCTCTTCGTCCAACGGTTGTAAATGTACACTATGGCCAGCATGTACCACTAAAATACAAACAAAACATATATTAATTTAGCGGATGATGGAATTTTTATCTGCCCACTGATCTGTGGGCTTGAAGCTCAAATATTGTTTAATTACATTTTGGGTAAATTCGGAATACACATTTTCAGGCATTCCTTTGCAGTAGGGGTTTCATTTCAAGCGAGATTTTCAACCGCGATATGCCGTCGAAATGTGAGCAATTTAACGAAGGTTGCTTGAAATCCCCGAATTATTTCGCAGTGAATGTTTGCCCCTGATTCTGGTCTTTGGTTTATTCAAATGCCACTCTAGCATGAACTTGCGTGAAAACTTCCCGTAGAAAACGGACTAATTATAACTTTCGATAGGCGTTGACGCTGAAAATTCCCAACCGAATTACTTTCCTCACAGCTAATTGGATGTAAACTGAACAACTGAAAAATCATTCAATCAGCTGCAATGTTTTCGTCCCGCAGTATGCGACCGAAGGACAATTGGAATGGAAAGTTGAAAAATAAGCAATAAAGATAAATCCAGTAACCCCGACTGGAAACATCCCTTAAATGAGTCCCAGAGGGTCCATTTATCATAACGTCGTTTACTCCAGATACGATGCGGTATTGGAAAAAGTGAAAAAAGCTTGTTCTATATTCGCAGCATAAATGATTCGGGCTTTGTTTTATTTTTCGCATTCACAATCGAAGCGTAATGATTTATTAAGCGAACGCATCGAATTCGATTATGTGAAACATGAACGCAAGTCAATAGCAATTAGTGATTGAAATTCCAGGTACTCTAATCAAATATTCCTTTGCAATGAGTTGGATCAAAAAGCTGCACACCAAACTAATAATTATCAAATCCATTTTCATTTCATGCGAGATGTTTTACAACATCGACTAAAAGATAATTTTCAATTTAGAACACTAATTAACTCTAATACATCAGCACAAAATTAATTTAGTGAATACGGACGCTTTTCAATTAGGCACCATACAGTCTGCTGTGTAACAGAAATTATCTAACAATGAAGTACAATTAAATTGCAAATATTTTCCAATATAGCGGGTTTTCTGATGTACATTTTATTACGTACGCTCACTTACCTTTCGAGGCTGAAACTCATATTTCACACAATGTTGAAACCCCTTGCCTTTAACTTTCATTGAAGTCAGAACTAAGCAATTGCCAACAAAGTGCGCTGTGTAACCGATGCCTTTACTTGTTTTGAAGCTGCAAAGAAACAAAGGACAACATTATGCAATTAGTGTTGGAAAATTCGAAAGGAAAAATTTTATTTTTCCAACAAACCATCCATGCTTACGTTATTATATTTTATATGCTCTAAATAAAAATTGAGAGTTTCTGAACGTCAAAGAAATGCTGGCAAAAAATCCAGATTTAGCCTAATGAAAAACTGAAGAGGGTTTTCAACAAAATCTCGATAATCTGCGTTCTGTCTGCCTTAGTTTTGCAACCTACAAGCATTTACTTACTGACTTAAGTTCGCAAGTTCAAGTACGCAAGATATTTGCGATTTTGCACACAGCAACCCAAATCTTTCTTAACATTGGTTTACAAAAGGTGAAATTATTAAACCAAAATTGCAACCAACTGGTTTTTAAAATGATTTTGAAAATGTTCCAAAAATCGCTCAAAATTGAAAAATTACCACAATTATGAACTTTAGAGAACCGTTTCTTAAATGAAAGTCGAAAATGTGAGCCAACGAATGACTAAAATCAACTCAAATTCCAAAACTTTAGATTACGGAAGTTTTTTCGATGCATTTCCAAAAATGGAGATCCTTCCATCTGCTCTACTGTGCAACTCCCGAATGTTCTAAAAAACTCAAAAATCTCTGAAATGGTAATAGTTTGGCAATGTTGTACCGAAAGATAATAACTAAGCTTTATTTCCATAAAAATTTCTAAAATTTTACCTTTTCCAAGCCTCAGTTGGAAATGAAATTTTTGATGCAATTGTGCACGATCAAGCAAGCTTTTAATTAAACTTTTGAAAATTCAAAAATAATCGTTAATTTCAAAGAATTTACAAAATTTGCAGAACAAACAAGTGAAGGGGTTTTCGATTTTTTTGCACACAAAGAAACTAAACTTAGCTTTTATCGAAATTCAAAATTTTCGCTTTTTCAAAACCTTAGGCTGGCAACTCAAGAATTTTTTTTCAAAACTCTGAAAAATCTACGGAAAGCGATCGTACAAAATCAAAACCGCAGCTCTTAAAATACATTTTAGAAACCCTCAAAAATCAACAGAAATTGCCAAGTTTTGCAAAATTTCGACATTGAACAATTGATGTTTATTTGATGGCTGTTAAAAAGTGCAGCCTTTTATCGATCCTAATTTGCAATTCGGGAATATTTTAAACCAATCGAGTACAATCAAAAAAGCAGCATTGAATGAAACTTTCAAAAAATCTAAAAATCACTAGAAATTCCGAAAGTTTGGCAATGTTGTATACCTAACAACTGAACTCTCTTTCCGTCAAAATTTACATTTTTTTATTTTTCCATACCTTAGTTGGAAACTCGTGACTTTTTTGAAAGGGATCCTACAAAGTCAAAACAGCAGCTCTTAAAATAAATTTAGGAAACTCTCTAAAACAAACAGAAGTTGTCAAATTTTGCAAAATTTCTACAAGGAACTGTTGATGTTTATCCGACGACCATTAAAAAGTGTGGTTTAATACAATCGCGCACAACTTCCAAACGAGCGGCATTTATTGAAGCTTTCAAAAATCTGAAAATCACTGGAAATCGTAAAAGTTTGACAATGTTGTATAAAAAACTCCACTTGCTGTCTATTGAAGCTCTAAGATTTATCTTTTTCCATAAAACTTTCGACAACTCTAAAAAATCAACGGAAGCTCCAAAGTTTTTGCAATTTTCTATGATGAATTAGTGAAGTTTTTTGGATGATTATTTAAAAGTTCCTCTTTATATCTGCTCTAATTGGTAACTTATTAATATTTTTACACAATTGAGCACAAACAAGAGAGCAGCATTTAACGAAGCTTTCAAACAATCTGAAAATCACTAAGAAATTCCTAAAATTTGGCAATGTTGTATAATTAACAACTGAACTCTTTGCGTCAAAATTTTAAAATTTAGATTCGGCCATACCTTAGTTGGAAACTCGTGACTTTTAAAAAGCGATCCTACAAAGTGAAAACAGTAGTTCTTCAAATAAATTTAGGAAAGTTTCAAAAATCAGCAGAAGTTGCCAAATTTTGCAAAATTTCTACAGTGAACGACTGACGTTTATTTGACGAGCATTAAAAAGTGTAGTTTAATATAATCGAGCGGCATTTATTGAAGCTTACGAATATCTGAAAAACACTGGAAATCGCAAAAGTTGGGCAGTGTTGCATAAAAAAACTGCACTTGGTGTCTATTGAAGCTCTAAAATTTATATTTTCCCATAAAACTTTCGAAAAAAAAATTTTAAAAATCAACGGAAACTTCAAAGTTTTGGCAATTTTCAATGATAAATTACTGAAGTTTTTTGCATGACTATTTAAAAGTTCCTCTTTGTATCTGCCCTAATTGCCAACTTATAAATGTTTTTATACAATTGAGCACAAACAAGAGAGCAGCATTTAACGAAGCTTTAAAAAAATCTGAAAATCACGGGAAGTTGCCAAAGTTTGGCAATGTTGCAAAAAAACTAAACTTCGTGTTGAAATCAAAATTCAAAATTTTGAAATTTACCCTTTTTCATGCATCGTTTGACAAGTCGTGAATTTTTTAAAGCAATCGTGCGCACTCAAAGTTTTTAGCAGCTTTTAATCAAACTTTGGAAAACTATAAAACATCAATCGAAACTCCAAAGCTTTCGCAATTTTGGATGTTCAACGAATGACGTTCTTTAGATAACCGTTTAAAAGTTCCTCTTTATATCTGCTATAATTTGTAACTTATGAATACTTTAAAACAATTGAGCACATTGAAGAAAACTCACAAAATCCGAAAAATCACCAAAAATTGCAGAAGTTTGGCATTGCTGAACAGAGCGCAAATAAGACTAATTTTTTATTAAAATTATTAAAATTATTTTAAAAAAATAGCGACTGAAGAATTTATGCACAAAATGCGGCCAGACTTTTCACCATTATCGACAACAATTTTGCCTGCCAATTCTTCAATAATAAGTTGATTACAACCATTTACTGAAAGGTCCTTTTGGCGCAAAATCAAAGTGAAAACCCGAAGTAAAAATCTGTGAAATCATTGAATAGAAAGCAGAAATAAGAATCGTTGAGCAGAATGAGTGCAGTTCGGCTTGAGGCATTAAAGCAAACGCCTTGCGGTTACAAACAAAATATCGGAAATGACTTTTCGTGATCCGCAAACATAAACTGGATTTATTAGGGCGGCAAGAAGAACCCATCTCACAAAAATGTCAATCCCTTACCAGTATAAATAGGGCTTCTCTCTCTCGATGTTGACCGAGTTTATGGGATCGAGACGAAACCACGTCGTGAAGGTAAAGCCATTCTCGTAGGGCCATTTCGCCAAGGGAGGCAGAACTATCGCCTGGAAATGAAAAATAACAAAAGTCGAGAAAGAAAAATGGATAAGCAATTTTTAACGAAACAATAAACCGCACATATGTTCAATGTGAGCGGCGAACGTGAGATAGAACCATTATTTAGCTCTAGTTTACCGCTCAATCCTAGCTGTAGTATAAAAATATGCTTGCCTCGTTTCATTGCCCAGGCCACCTTAATTTAATCGGATCAGTCTCTTTTCAAAAGCCCCCGCCACGTGCAACTTTAGGGAATTAATTTCGGAACGAAAATAATCCAATATAAAACATGTTCTTTTCGTTGAAATTTCCATCTAGCTGCTGCCAATCCGGTATTTTGCAATCTTTAAATAACCGGGTTTAATCAGGTGATCCTCAGTTCAGTTGAGGCCCTAATTGCACTTTTCCAAGACAAGTCACTCGGACATTTTCCAGCTAACGCGAATTAACGTTCAAATTGAAACAGGAAAAGGAAATAAAGCGGATAATGAAACAAAGCTGCTGCATTTTGATGATTAGAGCCTTCTTAAGGAAGTGTCGCTGCATATTTTCCAGCTAATAAAGTTGGCTTTGAACTAACGAGGTTTTCCATCGTACTGCCTTTGAAAATATCAGCTGGACTAATTTCCCAAACCGAAATATTAACGGCTCTAATAATATTTTCTTGCCTCGAGCTGAACCGGTCCGAAAGCGAAAAAATAAACGGTAAAATATGGTGGAAAATCGTATCGTTGGGCCGCACTAAACGGGAAATCTCGTCGTACTTACCGATCCCTTCCTGCCGGGAAAGCTGAAGAAAACGTCCGGTCCCGTCCTTTGGGGCATCTGACGTAGGACGTTCAGCAGTTTGGCGGAGTGTCGGGGCTAAAACAGAAATGTGGCCGATCAAATAAATTGAAACGTTTTCCTAATTGGATTGCTACAAAACCGCGCGCTCATTTTCCCGGAAATAATATTAATCCCTTCGAAACCATTTAGCGATTTTAAGGATCGGCGGGGCCCATCGTCCCATTTTATTTATCAATCTGATTTGTGAAGTTTTAATTAAACGCGGCGTGCCACTTTTCAAAATCTACCTCATTGCGATCCACGATTATTAACGAAAATCTTTATTATTTTATAAAAATTGACGGTATGGAATTTGAGGCATAGTGTTCGATTACAAATCGTTTGAAATGGTCCAAAAATTTCGATTATTTGGACTTTGCATTCCACCCCCTTTTTTTGGTGAAAATGATGTAGAATTATAGACATTTTAAGCCGGTTGATTTTTTCGAAAAATTCGGCCCTTTATGAAAATTTCGGTAAAAAAATAAAACAAGAAGAAGTGGGTGTGTACACACTGGATAAAATTCAATCAAACAAGTTTGCAATGTAACATGTAATGAAGTGTGTTTACGCATACATACTTCATTACAGAAACTTGCTTGATTGGAAAAAATAAAAGTTCACATGCACGTTTTTTTAGCTCAATAGATGGCTTTCGACCTAAGAAGCTCCCTAATGCGCATTTATAATGCCGTTGAGTCGAAAACAAGAAAGATGTTGTCGGTTAAAGACCAGAACTGATCAAAAACCGCTTAAAATGGGTCAAAAATGTCAAATATTTCGAATTTGACGCTTCTTGCGTGTTTTGCAATGATATCTTATATTTCTCGCTTTTCTGTGCTGAAAATAATACAGAATTTGAGGCATTTTGAAATACCTGATATTTTTCGAAAAAATCGACACCTACCCCTGTTGAAAATTTAGATGAAAACTCTAAATTTCACACGCGTGTTTCTTCAGCTCAATGAATGTCTTTCGACTTAAGAAACTTTCCAATTGGCATTTTTAAAGTGTTTTAGTCCTACGATTAGAGAAATATCGCCGGTTAAAGATCGGAACTGAAGAGAAACAATTAAAATGGTTCAAATATTTATAATTTGAAGCTTCTGGTGTGTTTTTCAATAAACGTCTTATATTTCTAGCTTTCGTGTGCTGAAAATCGTGCCGAATTCGAGGCAATTTGAAAGACTTGATATTTTTCAAAATAATCGACCTCTACCCCTTTGTGAAAACTTCGTTGAAAAATCAAAAGTTTGCATGCGTCTTTGTTGAGCTCAATGAATGGCTTTCGACCGACAAAACGCTCCAATTTGAATTTTTAAAGTTTTTGAGTCTACATTTAGAAAAATGTCGTCGGTTAAAGATCGGATCTGAACAAAAACCGCTGAAAATGGACAAAAAATGTCACAGACTTCGAATTTGAAGCTTCGGGGGTGTTTTTCAGTGAGCGCCTTATATTTCCCGCTTTTCTATGCTGAACGTGATGCAGAATTCGAGGTATTTTTAAAAATTTTCGAAAAAATTGACCTGTACCCCTTATAAAAATTTCGTTGACAAATCTAAATTTGACGTGCCTGTTTCTTGAGCTCAATGAATGGCTTTCGACCTAAGACACTTTCCAATTTGCATTTTTGAAGTGTTTGAGTCTACAATTAGAAAAATATCGTCGGTTAGAGATCGGACCTAAACAAAAACCGGTGAAAATGGACCAAAAATGTCAAATATTTCGAATTTTAAGCTTCTAGTGTATTTTTCAATAAGCGTCTTATAGTTCTAGCTTTCCTGTGCTGAAAATGATGCCGAATTTGAGGCAATTTGAAAGTCTCGATATTTCTCGAAAAAATCGACCTCTATATCGACCCTTATACAAATTTCGTTGAAAAATCTAAATTTCACATGCGTGTTTCTTGAGCTCAATGAATGACTTTCGGCATAAGAAACCTTCCAATTTGTATACTGAAAGTTTTTGAGTCTATGATTAGAAAAATATCCTCGGTTAAAGATCGGAACTAAAGGAAAACCGCTTAAAATGGGTCAAATATTTAAAATTTTAAGCTTCTGGTGTGTTTTTCAATAAGCGTCTTACATTTCTAGCTTTCCGGCGTAACCGATCAAAACCGCTTAAAACAGACCAGAAATGTGAAATATTTCGATTTTCAAGCGTCTATCATGTTTTTCAATAAGCGCCCTGCATTCCTCTCTTCCTTGCTATAAAATTGACGACGAACTGCGCCAGTTCACAAAACCTGATTTTTTTAAGAAACATACTTTACCCCTTTTGAAAATTTCACATTGGTTCTCGACTAATCAGGAACATCAGAAAACCCCAAAATATTAATTTTAACCGCAAACCCCTACGCTGGTTTCAACTTACATTTTGAACTTCTTAATTTTTTTTTCATTTTTCTATTCATTAAACAGAACAGACACGAACAAGACGATTATTCTTGATCGGTTATTGACCAAGAAATTGAGAGTTTTCCCGAGTGCTACAGAGGATCGAACACGATATTCGTCGGGGGTCATTTGAACGATTGAAATGTCGGAAACAAGATCGCCCTCATTTTGAAAGGGCCTGTGAGCCGACCCTTCGTTAAAGCCATAATAAATAAAATGTCTTAATAATGAAACGGCTCAAGGAACAGTATCGAATTCACGTCTCAAATTGGCTGTAAATATTTCGCCAAAATTTTCAATTCTGTTGAGAGGCCCCCTAGTGAATAATAGAAATCTAGTTATCAACAACTCGCGTAGTTTTTCCCGAAAGTCTCAGCTAATTTAATTCAATTTTCCAACTAGGAAATGATGCCGAGTCCAAGTTCTCCTGTCCGGAACAGAGCAAAAACATGACTTGGCTAACGGTTATGACGGCAAGAAGCCGGAATTTGACCATAAACCCGCTTTATTAGAGCCGCAAAAGTTTCATATCGAATATGAAATTTTACTTACCCATTTGGCATGAGAAGCCTTCATAGCTCCGAAAAGAAGCTTCAGTTCCTTGACAGTGATACTGTAGCTGGCCAACACACCGAGCATTTCTATGAGCAAATCTGAAATAAAATAGCAAACATTGAAAGTTTTACCTCAAAACACATCTAAATTGCACTCTGCTAGATTAACTAAATTAACCGAATAAACGTTGTAGATAAATAAAAACGGCAGAACAAGCTGCAATGGTGCATGTGGTGCAGCTTCATTGATCGATTATGGTAGAGGGCAATTATTTTATTGCCTACTTTCAAAAGCCTAATTTGCAATTTGCACACTTTTTAATGCATTGCCCCGATGGTTGGCTGAACTAACGAAAAACAAACACCTGCACATCAAATTGCAAAAAGGGTGAATGTATGAAATTGAAATGAGGGCTGAAGGGCCCAATTACGCACGTAAGTAAACACTGTTGGAAAACCTGCGATCAGACGATCAATTCAGATTTTAATTTGCTTTGTTATCTTTTTTGAATATTAATCGCCTTCGAATGTGTTTTTATCATTATTTTCCTCGTGGTGCCCATACGGAATTTCAACTGTAAAAGCTGGGGCTTTTAACTAATTCATTTCCCTTCTGAGGGAGCAAGAGGGCTTTAAAGCCGCCGTGGAAGATAATTTCTTGCGGGCGTTTCGCAAGCACCAGTGGCATTCGCCTTCAAAGGTGGTATGCTCGACCCAACAGCCACCTAATAGTAACTGAACATATTTTTAGAGAAACTCAGAAACCTTAATTACATGAGAAAAATAGGAAGAAACCCTGCAAAGAGAACTGTTTCCAATTTCCAAAGATAAATCTGACGGGCCGAGTTAAACACAACGAAACAGCGTGTCGAGACTAAGGAAAGATTAAAAAGAACATTTTAATTTGACTAATGACGACCCATTATCGCTGCGTTTTTCTCACTTTTGAATTGTGAACGAAGTCCGGGTGAAAAAACGTGTTTTGCCGTCATTTGTAGCATATTTTAATGCAACGTTACAGAAATATTGGTTCTGATTCTGGCCATAAATCTAAATTTGAATAAATTGACTCGACTCGAAAATGAACTGAACAAGAAGATGTTTTATTGAAGATAATAGGAAAGCTCGGCACAACAAAAGCCTTAAACTTTAATGAATATCTATGTTGTGCTCCAATTATTAAAGAACAAGGGAATAAAATCGAAAAAAGTGTCAACAAAATGCCTTAAAGCTTTCACTTGAATTGATTAAAAAACACATGTTTACTTTACCTGAAACAACAGTGTCTGCATACCGCAACCTTTTCAGGACGTGCTCAATAAGGCAGACATCGGTACAGGCCTGCAGGTTTCGAACACTCTTCCTGAGGATGGCGATGAAAACACTCCAAATCTCCGCCTGTAAAAGGGGGCAACATTAATAAAATGCCTGTTCAAGTTTTCTTTTTTTAACTGAAAGGAGTTTGCATGAAATAGTCCCTATGTGTAGGATTTTTACCCGAGTTGTTCGTCTTTTTACTGCTAAAGGTTCTCATTTTCAAATGGTTTGACCAGCTCGCATTATGAAGCTTTTACGGCACTTGTGTGCATTTCCAAAGTTTAGCACCCGATTTTTGAACTTTTTTCCGCTTTTGTTTAGTTCGAGAACGCATCTGTAGTTGATTGATGTAAAAATGTATTTTCTAAAGGTTGTGAAAATGTAAGTAGTCAACTCGGACGAAGCATTTTAGAACTCAGTTGTGGAAAAGACTGGATATATTGCTTTAAATTCGAGTTGCATGAGAAGTGATAACAAAACATATTTTTTGTAAATAATCGTGCCGTGTTTCAGACATTAATTTTTTGTGGTTGTTCTGCAATTTACACAGCAATGTGGATGTGGTAAAACAAAAGCTTTTCATGTCGTTTCCACTTGCGTTTGCAACCGCCCATAAATCTGAGAAATAAATTGCATTAGTGAGATTTCAGTTCCATTGTCTGTGCGTCTTCGTTCATTGAATTTTTCCCGATTAAATTTCCTGAAGTTGCAAAACGGAATTGATTAATTTCCCAAAGTATTGCGATAATTGTCGAGATGGCAATTCGACGTTCTGCTTTGAGGAATTTAATTCGAACCGGAAATCTGGATCCATTACGGAAACTCATCAAAATCTGGGAATTAATTTGGCACTAATGGGCATTTTTTAGGCGGAAAAATTAAGTTCACTGCGCTTCTTCGCGAATGTAACTTGGCCCGTTTCTGCGTTTTCTTTTAACCTTTGTAAGATATGCATGAGATCCGTCCCATGCCTGAAATATTCATTACTCCATTCCTGTTCCAGCTGAAGTAAATTTTTTGCCTCGTCTTTACGTTTTAGTCAATATTTTTGTCATATTCGGCTATATATGTGAAAACACACAGGCAACCAGATTTCAAGCCCGAGTTACTGTAATACGGTTCGTTGGCTAAATCTAATTTATCATTTTCCCGAATGGAATTTCTAGACGTTGGGGCTGGAGGAAGTTTTAATATTGCCGTTTTCGATATTCGGCTTAAGTCTTCCTCGAATTATAAAATGTTCTGATGAAAAATACCTTCGGATAGATGCGCAGAGGCTTTGACATATTATTTTCCCTGTTCCCGGATAATCAAATCGGTAAACTTTGGACAAACAGGCAAAAGTAATTTATAATTCCCGCGGCAGATGCCCTTATATTGTAATGGTTAGCGGTGACGTTCATTTCCATAAATGCATATGCAACGGCCCATTACAATCCAGAATCGCGTAAGTACCCGAACGCTTCTTTATATTAAAAGTTGAAATTACGGGCCCGTTTACATAATGAAATTATTTAGCGCCATTCCCGACAAGACTATTATCCTAACTACGAAAATATTCAGAATAATTTTAAATAAAGTTTCGTATACAGCCTTTTTCTTTATTTTCGTGTCGGAGTAAAGAAGCGCTTTCTTTTTCGAGACTAATACGAATTTACTGTGTTAAAAATATAATCAAACTTTACTGGGAACTGGATAGACTGCAAAAGTTTTTGCAAACATGACAACTAATAAAGTCTGTGTGAAAACGCCTCGGGATTTTTTGAAGCAACGAGTGCTTTTGGGCGAAAACCTCCATTTTTATGCCGAATGCTCCAGGTCGGCAAAAAATTAGGAATCAAGACTATTTGGGCGAAATTTCCCCCATTTTGAGCTGTAACGGTCTTCTATGGACTGTCAAAAAAGGGTCTGCTTGCCCAAGATTGGAAGTTGAGATTTTTTGAAGCAAAGAGCAAGTTTTGGGCCAAAACGCCCACTTTTATGTCAAATTTTTCGAATCGGCAAAAAATCAGGTATTAAGGCCATATGGGCGAAACGTTCCGCATTTTGACCTTCAACGGTCTTCTATGATTTAAGAAAGTTTCCAGGGTCTGCTTGCTCTAGATTGGAAGTTGGTATTTTTTGAAGCAAAGGGTTCTTAAGGCCCAAATTTCCATTTTCAAGCAAACTTTTCAACAAGTTGGTAAAAATCAGGGATTCGGGCGATGTGGGCGAAATTTTCCGTTTTGTGAGCCTCAACTATGTGCCATAGACGTTGAAAGTTCCAAGTGTCTGCTTGCTCTAGAAAGTTGGGATTTTTGGAAGCAAAGGGTGGTTTTGATTTAAAACGCCCATTTTTACGCCAAATTTTTCGAATCCGCAAAAGAATCAGGGATTAAGGCGATTTGGACAAAATTTTCCGATGTTGAGGCATTCTTAGAAGTGGCAGGTTTAGAACTGTAACTAGAAATAAGCCAGACAAACTCATACTGAAAGCATCAGTTTGGAATAATGCTCAATTCAGATCAATATAAAAGGTCATTGGGTTGCTTTAGTAATGTAAACCCACAAAAACCTCCCCCAACAAATAGAACAACTGCAACATTAGCATTTGGAACGAAAATTCCCCTTGGAAATATGTTATTTTGTTTGGCCGGAAAACGCCCGAAAACAGCTGAATTTAATTTCCCTGCCCTCTGATTACGAAAACGAATGTTCGATTTCATCGTCCAGCTTAATGAATTTTAACGCAAACCACCGGCTGTTAAACCTGTATCAGTTTAATATAATTCATTTAAATCAGCATAGATGTCATTAACTTAGATAACTTATAGAATGAGGCGCCGGAGGCCCCAGATTATGCCAAATCCAGAATACAGTTCGGCTGCATTCCCAGAAGATTCGAACATTGTTTCAATAAAGCTGTTGACCAGAGGCAGTAAATCTGAGGGCCTGAATTCACTTGGGAGTACAGTTTTCGGCACCTCCGCCCATTGAATGCTTAATACAACTTCGATGGTATTTCAACTGGAAAGTCGAAAGTTCTCTATGCGATCTTCTACTGAATAATGTCCCGCATCCACAAGATGTCGTTGCGTTAAAAAGGGAATAATTTCCAGTTTAATCTTCGCGATAAGTAACTGAAATGTTCCGAGCTGAGGACGACTCAAATTAAATGTCTCTCTTCCTCTCAAAGCAAAGGGCATAATCTAATTTAAAAGGAAAATCGCCGTACTTTATTTGCTTTTATACTGCGACTACTTGCTGAAAAGACGGTTGCGCTCTATGCGTTTGAATTAGATCTTTGCCAATTGAAACTGCCACGAATTGAGCGAAACGAGGCTGTTTCTTTAATAATAAATGTTGTAAACAGCCAAACTGTCCCGGAATGTATCAAAATATTTATGATTTTGCCAGGAAAATGGGCAAAATTATCCAAGTTAAAATCGAGTAAGCGACAGTTTGAGAGTACTTACGGCAGGTCAGCAGCAAGAAATCAGGTCAAACATTTGGAGAATTTCAATTGGATCACGCTGATCAATGCATTAGGACGAAATTTCATACATCAAAGGCAAACGCGTCTTTGTATCATTGTAAGTGTTTTTATTGGCTTTGTCACGTTGGGATTTTTGATTGATTTGCTCCCAACTGCGTTTATCCAAAATCTTCCAAACTGCACCAAGTAGCGATTGGAAATTTTCACAATCTTGACACTTGACGCTCGAAATTTCTGCAAGTTTCGGTAGCACCACATTGATTTTTAAATTTTGCATGCCTCCTAAATGTCAGACACAAAGAGCCTTGAAGTAGCAGCCCTTAATCAACTGCGCTCCCGCATTTAAAAATTCGCATCTTTCCAACTAAAGCAAGTAGCAATTGGAATCTTCCAAAATCTTCAGAAAACACATCACTCTAAACACGTTGAAAGTTTTATTAAAATTACCCAAAGTTGTGATTTTTTCCGGCCTAGTAAACATTGGTCTTAAAATAGATGACATCACCTAACTGAGCTCTTGGTTTTAAAAATTTGCGTCTTCCAAACCAAAGCAAGTAGAAATTCCGAACTTTCACAATCGTCAGAAGATACATAGTTCTAAAGATGTTGAACATTTAACTAAAATCGCACAAAGTCGTGATTTTTTTCCCGCTAGTAAACATTGGTCTTAAAATAGATAACATCACCTAACTGCACTCTTGGTTTTAAAAAATTGCGACTTCTAAACCAAATCAAGTCGAAATCCGCAACTTCCACAATATTTAGAACATATATCACATGTTGAAAGTTTCACCAAAATAGCACACAATTTTATTTTTTTCCGCCTAGAAAACATTGGTCTTTATATAAAAGAACTCACCAAACTCCGTCAAAATTCGCATCTTCCAAACCGAAGCAAGTAGAAATCGGAAACTTTCACAATCTTCAGAAAACACATAACACTAAAACTACTGGAAGCTTCATTAAAATCGCCCGGATTTCTGATTTTTTTCGACCTAGTAAACATTGGACTCGAAATAGAAGACATCACACAACTGCGTTCTCGATGTCAAAAATTCACAGTTCAAGTAGCACTTCAAATTTTTACAATTTTAAGAAGACACGACAACTTTCATTAAAATCGCCTTGGCTTCTAATTTTTCCGACCTAGTTAACTTCTCAATAGAAGCTTTTATTCAACTGCGTTCATTCTTATAAAAAAATCGCATCTTCCAAAGTGACCCAAGTAGCGATTGGCAATTTCCACAATCCTTAGAAGACATTTGACGCTCATAATTGCTGAAAGTTTCATTAACATTGCCTTGATTTCAATTTTTTTAGGGCTCATAAAACTCGGCCTTAAAGTAGAAACTCTTACCCAACTGCACTCTTGCTTTCAAAAATTCCAGTCTTGTAAACCAAAGCAAGTAGAAATCGGGAACTTTCACAATCTGCAGAAGACAGATGGCTCGAAAACTGTTAAAAGTTTCATTAAAATCGCGCGGATATGTGATGGTTTTCCGGCCTAGTAAACATTGGTTTCAAAATATACGATTTATCCCAACTGCGCTCTTTCCTTTAAAAATTTGCGTCGTCCAAGCCGAAGTAACTAGCAATAGAACATTTTTGCAATTTGCAGGAAACACTTCACGCGAAACTTTTGCAAAACGCTATTCAAATCGCCCTGAACGCTAATTTTTCTCGAGCCGTCCAAACTAATGCAAGTAACAGTGGGAAATGTTCAGTCTTCAGAAAACACTTGGATCTAAAAATATTGAAAGTTTCATAAACAACGCTGAAAATGTTGATTTTTCCAACTTGGTTTTGGAATTCTGTCTATACATAAATAGTATAGAGCATTAAAAAAATCGTTAAACTCAAAACAGAGCAAACGAAGCTTTGGAAATACGACAGGAGAACCGCAAATATCACGTGAAAAACTCTGAAAAATTCAAATAGATCAAGCTGTCCGAGGAATTTGTAAGACAATTTTTATAGAAGCGCTTTGAAAGCTTCATATTGCAAGCGCGGCCTAAAAAGCTGGCAGGGTCAAAATTGAGCACATGGAGATCGGAAATTTCAACACCAGAAAGACCAATTGACATTTGAAAAATCCTCAAAATTCCAATTCCATCAAACGACTCGAATTTCCCAAAAAAAATTCTGAAAATGGCTGAAAGTCCTAATATTGCATGGACGCATAAAAAAAATGCCACAGTCAAAGGGGAGCAAATAACGATTTGAAAATAAGACAAAAGAACAACATAAAGTTACGATGAAACCTGAAAAAAATTGAATTAAATCAGCCTGTCTAAGAAATCTTCAAGAACGCACAGAAGAAAACCTTAAAATCTTCATGATGCAAGAGTGTCCTTGAAAATCAGCAGATCGGAAGTCGAATGAAAAACAAACCTGCAGTACAAGCAAATGCAAAAAGTGCTGTAAAACGAACCAGAATTGAACATTTAAAAAAATAAGTCGAGCAAATAAAATATGGGGTTAACGGACAGTGAGAAAGTAGCATTAAAAGTTTTTCTCCTGCTAGGAGTAATTTTGACGTGGACTTTGGATAGAGAATATGACGAGACTTGTCCGTAGCATCCGGATTTAACTAATGACGAAAATAAAAGGAAAACTGTCCGGAGTATTAGCGGCGCTTAATGCTGTGTCGACGAAATATTAAATCATATAATCCGTTGCAAGTCCTGTTTAATGAGAACTCCCAGTTCCTCTAAAGCAGCTTACAAAGTTCGGGCAGTAAATAATGCCCAGTTTGCATCCAGTGCAGCTTTATTTCCTCAGGGGACAGCTGCGCGTTCAAGTTAATATTGTCGATTTGCATCATTTTCGACATTATTTCTATCCTCAAATGCGAAATTGATACGCCGTGGAATAAAAAAAATAGTAAAAAAGCAACGAAATAAAATCAGCGCATCACGAAGCACTTTCTAGCTCAGCAATAACGGAACTCGGTTTTACTATTAATCATGCAAAGAAGCGCAAAGCAAGACGGTGACGAGTGAATCAACAACGAAAAATGTATATTAAGCTTTTCGGAGCTTCTGAAGCAAATTGCCTCGATGTTAAAGCAACGAATGATGCCTACTTTTGATAAACAAAATATCTTGCAGCTCATTAGACATAATTATGATGAAATACCTCAACAACAATTTCCTTAAAAATTACTTATTTCGGCTCAAATTTATCACAGGGGAATTTTAATTATCGTCTAAATGTAGCTCATAATTACAACATTTAAAACGTAATTCATCACCAAAGAGGGGACAGACGTTGAGCTCATAATTTTGCTTCTTTATACAGAGTGTTATGCAGAAATGATATTGTCTGGCTGTCTTTTTTGCATTGCTTTTAGCTAAATTTCCGAATTGAGAACGAGTAAATATAGGAAAAAGAAAAACAACTACATGCAGATGAAAATTTGCGAACGATTTGAGGCAAAATGTGGAGTAAATCGGTACGGTTGGCAGCATTTTAAACCCGTCCAAGGGAGACGACCGAGGGAAACGGATCCGCCACTTTCGGTGGTAAACCCGGAACAGACACAAGAGGGCTGGAAATAACGAAATCAGAGAGATATAGGCGTAGAGAGCGAATGGAAAAAAGCGTCGGAAGCGCGAGAATGCGTCACCCAGATCTCTCCAGAGATCGTCTCCCCTCAGGAATAATGGGATTTGCTTGCCAAACAACAACAGAAGATGTTCAAAAATAGGCCTCAGCAAGTTTAAAAAGTTGGTTTTTATTTCAGCTTCGGCAGCCTTTCAAAGCGCTATAATACATCAAAACTAATTCTGCGCTCAAAAATAGAACGACAGCAGAAATATACAGGGTTATTCACGCTATACGGCACGGAAGTTTGCGGCTAAACCGTTTGATTTTTAAAAAGTATTATTTTATGAATTGTCCGACGCCT
>NW_026017110.1:5964286-6045013 GCF_020466585.1 Dendroctonus ponderosae | reverse complement strand
GATTTAGACATTATAAATCTTAGTAAAACAAACACTTATTTTGCTCAGAGAATCCAAAAATGCAATAATATATAGGGTATTTCATTTAGAAAAACCCAACTTTGATACTTTTGGTATACGATACTTGCGGCTTTTGGGACACTCTGTACATTACAAAAATATTTTTAATATGTGCACCCGATAGGCGTCTGTGGATTCATGAAATAATACTTGGCAAAAAACAAACGGGCTCGCCGCAAACGTCCGTGCCGTATAGCGTGAATAACCCTGTATAGAAAAAAATGCATTGTTTTGCCACAGATCTGAGACAAATTTATTTTTAACATTAAAGACTGCCTAGACGGCTACAGAATAAGAACCTTCTATAATGTGGCTAATGATAATGATAATTTATGAAAAAAAATTGAACCGATTCACATTGAAACGCAAACAAAACAGACAAAAAATTGAAAACAATCCATAATATCTTGTGTTTATGTTGGACAAAACCCCGGCCAGAAATTGCCTGTCAGATCAAGAGGAATTAATATTGGTTTTGCATGAGAAGCAGTGGAGTGTCAGCGGCCATCCGTCCTCCATTCCATTCAGCGGTCAGTTCCATTGAGCGAAAGGTCTGACTTGACGCCTACATCTGACACATCAACGAGGGAAAAATTGATGGAAAAGTTCATCCAGTGGATGTAATGCATGGCAAATTGCGATTCATGTTCAATTGTCGTTGAATAATCGCGAGCGATTTGCCTCTAACTAAGAAACCGATGGAGATTTTTGAGCTGAACCGAGCATTTTACACGAAATGAGGCAAACAAGAAGATAATCAGAATTCCACGTTTATGCCTCGTTCACTTTAAAGTATCCGGGGCGAGGGCGATGTGGCAGGACCGTTAATGTCGTGCTACGCCCCTCTTAAGGAACTTGAGCAAAACACCCCACAAGTAGCAAAAAGTTTACGCAACAACTGCGAATTCTTTTACTTTCTTCGGCCTTAATTTACTTGGGGGGACCGTATTTATATTGTGTCAAGCAGTGGATTTTCTTTATTACTTTTTTCAAGATGATTCTCATTTTCCCCAGTTAAAATGATAACGTCATGTCTTCATTAGAACCGCCATGTTTACACTCAATCTACTCGATTTTTTATATACGATTGTTCCCGACTTATGAGCGGAATAAGGAAGAACTTCAAATAGGCGAAGAGATGAAGGCAGTAGAAGGAGAAGACAAGCCAGGCACGTAATTAAGGCGACTGCTGGAGGCGAAGTCCAAAGTTTAACGGGGTTTCACCTCATCAAACTCAATGTTAGTTTTTGCTTTTAGCAGGCGATGTGATTGGAATATGGAATAGATCACGATCGAAGAAAGGCAATTTCGCCTGCAATGTTGATTTGTTTAGTTCGAGACCTGGATATTCCTATCCAGCGCGTTCCAGTCATCTGTTTCTTGCGAACGCAATAGAAATTATTAATTTAATAAAGTACACTGTATGTGATTTTCACATGTGATTCAAATGAAAATCTTCAAACTTTTCTCATGTTCTCAATTTTCCTCCAGCGAAGAATCCAACGAACTCATGAAAAAAACACACTGGAGGCATCAGATCAGAAATATAAATCGACATTCTCGATAATTTTAGACAGTTTTTGCGCATTCGCAAACTTTAACTGTCGATATTTTTCTTATTGTAGGACCCAACACCTCAAATATGCATAATATACATCAAATATGCATATGATGTCAATAGGGGTGGGAATGATATTTTCTTCTTTTTTCAAAGCGTTTTGAAAACCGCATTTTTTCATGTCAAGGAAGCGAGGAATCCAACAAACAAAAAAAAAAATAAAAAATACACACTAAAATCTTCAGATCAGCAATAATCGACACTTTCGATCATTTTAGGCAGCTCTTGGACATTCGCGATCTTTAACCGTCGATATTCGATATATTTTATTTTTATGTAGGGAAAAACACTTTAAATATGCATATTTTCGAGTTTCTTACGTCAAAACCAATCCATTGAGCACAAAAATAAGCAAGCGAAATTTTGAATTTGTTCCCAAATGTTTCTAATGGTAGAGAGGTCGATTTTTTTCCCAACGCTTTGAAAACCGCATTATTTTCATCTCAACAAAGTGAGAAATCCAAAAAACGCATTAAAAAACCAACTGGAAACTTCAGGTCAGCAATAATCGACATTCTCTATCGTTCCGTGCGCTATTTTGATATTCACGATGTTTAACCGTCGATATTTTTCTTTTTGTAGGCCCAAACATTTTAAATGTGCATTTTTTCAAGTTTCTCACGTCGAAAACAATCCATTGAGCACCAAAAATTAGGAACTGAAATTTTGAGTTTCTTTCAAGGTTTTTAAGGGTGGGGGACAATTTTATTATTTTTTTAATGCCTTTAAGAAATCGCATTATTTTCATCTCAAGGAAGCCAGCAATCCAACAAACTCATGAAGAAACACACTAAAATCTTCAGATCAGCAATAATTGACACTTTCGATCATTTTAGGCAGTTTTCGGACATTCGCGATCTTTAACCTTTTCCTTATTGTCGGGCTCGACACTTTAAATATGCATATTTTCGAGTTTCTTACATCGAAACCAATCCAATGAGCACAAAAAATAAGCTAGCAAAATTTTGAGTTTTTTCATACATTTTTGTAAAGGTTGAGAGGTAGATTTTTTATTTTTTTTTCAAAGCGCTTTGAAAACCAAATTATTTTCATCTGAAGGAAGTGAAGAATCCAACAAACTCATGACAAAGAAACTGGAAGCTTCAGGTCAGCAATAATCGACATTGTCGATCATTCTGTGCAGTTTTTGGATATTCACGATGATTAGCGTTCGATATTTTCTTTTTTTTAGACCCCAAACACTTTAAATATTAATATTTTCGAATTTATCATGTAGAAAACAATCCATTGAGCACCAAAAATAAGCAAGTAAAATATTGAGTTTTTTTCCAAGTTTTTTAAGGGGAGACGATCTTTTAATTTTTCTTTTCAAAGCGTTTTGGAAACCGCATTCTTTTCATGCCAAGGAAGCGAGGAACCAGCAACTAAAAAAATACACTAAAATCTTCAGATCAGCAATAATCATCTTTTGAACATTTTAGGCAGTTCTTGGACATTGGCGATCTTCACCCGTCAATATTTTCCTTATTGTATGGTCAAACACTTTAAATGTGCATATTTTGGAGTTTCTTACGTCGAAACCAATCCATTGAGCACAAAAAATAAGCAAGCGAAATTTTGAGTTATTCCGAAATTTTAGTGATGCTAGAGATCGATTTTTGAATTTTTTTAAAAGCGCTCTATAACCGCATCATTTTCATCTCAAGGAAGCGATGAGTCCAATAAACTGGAAGTTTCATTTCAGCAATAATCGACATTTTCGATCGTTCTGTGCCGTTTTTGCACAATCACCAAATTATTACAGACCAAAAAACTTTGAATATGCACATTTTCGAGTGTCTTACGTCGAAACCAACCCATTGATCACAAAGAATATGTAAGTAAAATTTTGAATTTTTGAAATGAATGAATTTGAAGGGAATTTTTTGTTAGTGTATTGAGTTCCCATTTTTATCTCTCAGCACTCAACGGAAATATTTTCATAGATATCCCAGTCAGAATGTTTGCTATTTCCCATTTAACAACTAAACGCATTTCAATGGAAGAAATCCCAGTTTCAAGTACCTCGGTTGCAAACAACCATGCAGCGATTCTCCCTCACATCGGTCTCCATCAAAATGCTTTATTGAACTCGACGGAATGCTGGTAAATACCTCCGAAACATATTCGATTACGGATTCTGACGATTACCAGATTATTTTCTAGCGTACATCTGAAAGTTCAGAATTTATTGGATTTTCTCCTGCTGGCCAATCATAGCCCGGTCTTTTATCTTGGGGCTTTCAATCTTGTTGACTTCATTGTTGCAATGAGAGTTGCGTCGTTCGTTGACCGGGAGAATGTTCAATTCTTGCGTGATTGAAACACTGCAACCAATAAGATTTGGAAAAAAGTGAATGGAACGCTGGTGTTGCAAGATCTCCAAGATGTTATCCAATTTCGCACTGGCAAGCCTGAGTAGGAGGAAGATTGAAAATCAAACTGAAAATCAATCCTGCAGATCTCAGTTAGATAACTCAGATCTGATGTTCGGTTTCGCCATAAAACCATGTCAGCTCATTATTTAAATCGCAGAACCAATTCATTCCGATGCGGATTTGCAACCGAATCGCGCTTTTTATATCCCAATTTCGCATGAAAACCATCGGGATTTGTAACAGAATTGCTGGCAAACTTGTAGCCGAAACAATAGCCAGCAATAACTCGATCGCTATTTAGCGAGCACTGAATTGCCTTAATAGGGGCTGTAACCATGTTTGCAAGCCATCAAAACCCGATTGGAAACACCTGGAACAACACCCGATGAATCATAAAAAAGCATCGGTAAAACAAGAACTTGAGATAAAAATAAAAAATCCCGCCGCCTATATGCGACATGCTGTTTCAGTTGGATAAGCTGAAAGTTATTCAGCTGAACTTTAGCGAGCATATCACGGTCGCAGTTATGAAAATAACATAAAAACTTCGGCTCGTTCAAGCCCCATCGCCAGCATAATAACTTTTGCAATTGCGACGCTGACAAGCATTGTGCTTTCAATGTTACGTCCTGTGGTGAATTAACTTGTTTAAACACTAGACGGGGAACGATTAAATGCACTGCTCGGATGCAAATGCCGTATTTTAACACGTCTCCCTACATTAAACCAATATAATTCGTTCTAATCTGGACGATGGTCCATGTTGAGGGCCCACTTGGATGGATTGGATGGGCATTCAATCACCGTTAATTGATATTTGTGTAGTTTAATCAGAAACTCATTTCGGAACTTTCAATAGGCTGCATTGTGCGTTATTAACTAACTAGGCAGTGGTTTGGTTTTTTTTATGGACAGTTCGGCTGGTTTGGTACGAGCTGTTCAGCTCACTAGAGGGGCTAAATCCAGTGAAACCTAGTGGGAAAACTGGCAAACGCACCCGCAAAGGGGCCGTTAGACTAAGCCGTGGTAAACCACTCAAATGTTACAACATCCGCTTACGCACTCGTAATGTACACCATTTCATGTACGATGAAATAATAATCATAAATTTGACTCCATTTGTGAGGGCGAGGAATAACATGTTTAATAAATGTTGGGCTAAGCTGCAGTGACAAACAGTGTCGTTGATCAAAATGGACAAAGAATTTATTTGAAATATTCACAAATCCAAAAGTTTCCTCTTACTTGCCGGCCCAACTTCAGTAACTTTCACTAAACGGTACAGTGGCTTTTATTTGAACTTTTCCTTGAATTTGGGGCTGGAATTAACGGCCTTAAAGCTCGAATAAGCATGTCCGTGATGAAACTTCAATGCTTAAATTGAATCACTTATTGAAGATTTTATTTCCAAGCTAAAACAAAACTGTTTACGGTAAATAAAACTACAAACCTGTATTTTTTTACTAAAACTATTCAAAACTGCAATTTTATTAGCTATTTCAGTAATTTTTATTTGTTTGCACGTGTAATTAGTTGGCTGCAGGCTGTGTTCGCCCATCAACAATTTCAACTAGGTTTCTATACATTTTGCGTTTTATTTTATAGTTTCCCTCGACAAATCTGCACAGTGTAGAGTTGAAAACTGGGAAATTAATAAACAAGCTCCAAAGCACTAAGCAATCGAAAATTAAAGCGCCAAAGAAAGGAGATAAAGTAACGTGGAAAGCTTAACAGAAGTCAGAAGCTGAATTTGGATGAATTGGGCATAACAGAGCCAAAAATGAGAAGAAATTTAGTTAACTGACAACGAAAGCATTTTTGGGGCAACACCATCAAGAGGATAGACAAAAGTAGATTAATAAGAATAATTGAAACGAACAATCTAAGAAAAACTATGATACGGCAGAGGTCGAAGAAATACAGGAAAACAACAGTGATAAGGCAAAAAGCCTCAATAGAGTGATCGAAAAATGATAAAATCATCCAAACTAGTAAATAACCATAAAATAAAAAGATCCAGAGACAAATTTTTCAGATGACTTAAAAACACTCATGAAAGTTACTTGAAAAATATGCATAAATGACAATCTTTTGGTAACAGACAATTAAATTGGAAATGCAAATGAAGAAATTGGAATCGAATGGGAAAAGGACATACCAGACAAAAACGAAAAAGTAGATCTCAAGATAAATGTTAGGAGGCAAAAGTACCGTTACACTTCGGCTTTAGACGCAACACTAAACAAACAGAAAGAGAAACTGACCATGGGGAAACGAAATATTTCAGCCCAGAAAAGTGAAGATACACAAACTAACCCAAACTAATGAAAAACCGGCAAAGGCATTAAAAAAGTATATTTATAGCAAGTAGAAAATTAATACCGTAAGAAACAATATACATTAAAAAAAACGGTGGAAATTGAACAACAAAACAAAAAATACAGTGCAAGAATCGTGCAAAGAACATTAGCAAAAACTCCTGGAAAAGAAAAAGTAAAGAACAACGCAATACATAACAGAAAAGACTAAATAATTGAATAGGTTGGAGAGAAAACAGATTGAAGTCGCATAGACAACCACAATCTGTTTTTTCAATGTACTAAGCTCTAATGTCTAAAAACAGAGTGGAGCTAACCGCCAGACACTTTCTGCATTGGGTAACAATGAAATTAAGTAATGCTTGGAAGGTAAAGGAGCAAAGAGTAAAATAACGACAAATGAAAATAAATACGAGGGCGATTGGCTACAATTGGAAAATGATTCTGATCCAGTCCATATTAAGACAAAGTCAGAGTCAAAGCAAGCAACTGATACATCCCCATATTGCTCAAGACTGTTTTAAGATGCTAAAAAGTTTGCGACTATTAGAGCGAATCACATGTCTGTTGCACCCTTTGCCGTCTAATGTTCATTCGGAAGAAAAATACGATTTTCCCCTGCTGAAATGTAGGGAGTCTTCACTCGATTTATGAAGGCAAGTCTCTGTGCAAATCGGCACCATTTCATGCGATAGCAAACAAATATATTCGGCATGTGTTTGAGCTCGGCACCAAACAAATCAGTTTTGAGAATGGCGCAGTCATGCACATTTCACCGCATGGAAAGCAACGATTTGTTTTCCGGCTGCTTTCCATCAAAACGCTCCATCCTAATAAATGTCACAACATATTTCTGCAATAACCGAAGCCTGACCATCGAATAAATGGGGCCAAACCCGCTCATCTATGCATATAAGACGATATCTGGAAGCAAGCAACTTTCAATATTTCGTAAATTGAAATATTTTCGATAAATTACACGCCTCTCGGATACTACGGTGTATCAAGGACGAAACGAATATCGCAGATATTGGAAATGCTCCGAGTTTGAAATATTTACTTATGAATCTGACGGGAATGACGTGCTACTAAGGGAAATTTCAATTTTGTGTCGGGAAAGTGCAATATAGAAATAACGGATCGCTCCCTATTGTCGCTTACATTGCGAACTGCATTCGATCGGTTTATCTGGGTGTCTTAACTTTTCCCGAGTGAAAATCACGGACTGCAAAGCTTTCTGCTTGCACCTGAATATTAATTGGGAAAAACGCCAACTAATTCTTCAGTGGGGATTTCTTTAGCTTCTTAAAAGCCCGAGGGCACGAAAGGATTAGAGTTAAAGGAAATATTAAAGTCCTTGAATTTGAGCCAAAAATAATTAGCGAAAAGTTTCCAGGCCCTAATGAAAAATCTACTTTCACTTAATCCAAAGACGCAAGTCGGGGTCACTCTTCAATGTAGAACGCGCCAAAAACTACGTGTCGGTTATTTCAATGAACGCGACCTGAATTAATCAGAATGAATATTCAAGATCGTCCCGTTGAAATGGAAATTCATACTTTGCGCAAATAACACGCGTAACTAATATCTTAGGGATCTAGAGAATCCTGGAAGTCTGTTTTGAGAAGTTTAAGCTTTTTCACTTTTGTATGGAATTTCAATTAGCGGGACAGACGCGTTAATAAGTAATTTACTCAAAAGGCTGTTTGAATTTAATTGCAAATTGCTAGCTGAGCGGAGTGAGCGAAATCGCCCGATATATTTCATTAGGATTCCACGATAGGTTTTTCACTTAATAAAGTACACGTGTAACAGCCCAAAATTCCTCGCAAAGTAGTACTTACATGCATAAATAATGACGCAATCAATTTTACACCTTGTCTAATATTGTTCCCTTTAGTAAATTGGCTCGACACTGCAGTAAAATTAAATTAGCCTATATTGGCTCTATTATTCTCGTACCGAACAGAAACGAAACGCCCAAATCTCAGACTCTGGATCCGGCTGGATCAAGCGAAGCTCCGCATTTACGTGACTTGCCGGTTTAGTTTCAAGTGTCAAATTTCAACTCACATCAACTAAACTGGAGAGAAATGTGCCAGGTAGACTATAAAATCCAGCAGATTCATCTAACAGTTTATTGATTTTTGGTAGTTTGTTTATGGCTACTGTTCCGGACACTCTATCAATTTCTTCTCATTAGTGCGAAGTATTTAGCCAGTTTCGTTCTAATGATTTTCCAGATTCATCGCCAAATGAAGACTATCTTTATCGTCCAATCCAGTACTTCTATCCGCTTCGGCTGTTGACTTTAGCGTCAACCTATTTTGTATTTTCCACTTTGACTTAAATTAAAGAAAAGTTGAGTAAAAGGATGCGATTCACATTCACCCACGCCGATCAACTGGAGGACTGAGATTGTATCTATCAGAAAGTTCCTCCTTTCCCACTTAAGGCATGCGTTTGTTTCACTTCGATTGCCTTCTTCCCTTCATTTTTCCGTTTCGTTTTGATGCAAACCAATTTTTAGTAGTTTATTGACCCGAAGATTTTCCCATGAGCTTGGAAATTACCCCAAAATCGTCTTTCGAATTTTGCTGCTGTTCAGCCTGGTTGTACCCGTACAACTTGCATATTTTTTTGACCATTTTCACCATGTCTGCAATTCCTTTAATGCTGCTGCTCGTTATTAAACCAATCGCGATTAAAACCGTTCATTATCAGCATTTGCTAAATGCGATTTTAATGTTCTAATAAAATGGCATGCACTAACCAAGTGGTGCAATCAAAGGTGTGCCAAAGTTCATTGACAAGCATTATAAATGTGCGAACCGAACTGCAGAACTATTTATAGTGGTTTCATACACATAATCATAAACTGGTGAGGGTAACTAAAGTAGTGTTTTTATAACACTAAACAAAATTAAATTACCCGGCTAATTTAGCCGGCAGTTTACGATCATGCATGGCACCCAAGCTATAAAGTTTCTCAACAAAGCCGATGTTTTAAACCGGTTTTATAATAAAATAAACTTAAAGTTTACTGCCTGCTGTTACTTAGAGTTACAATATAGAACCTTTTACCTCTATTTTGGTCTCTGCACATTTAACTTTGTCGATCTTTTGTAGTCTGTGTTAACCGATGTCAAATAATTGAGAAAAGTGCCCCAATACCTCGACAATAAGGTAAACTCAACGCTTTTCCAGTTTGGGAAAATTAAATAAAACTTTAGAAAATCAACTATTAATCTTTTAAATATGCGATATTTGCAAGTGTGGAATAATTAAATAACCCCAAAAAGTACTCTAAAAGTTCAGAATAAGTTCTTAAAATAATAACTTAAAAACGGTCATAACTCACAATTGGATGACACACACTTTACTTATGCAACTGAAACATGCAGGAACTTGTAAAAGGGGAGTTTAACACCATTTTTCGACGTCGGGATATGCGGGATGTATGCGCTTTTCAGCAAAATAAAACCGTTTAATTGCTTAGGATCGGTTTGTATCAAAATATTTGACAAATTTTCATAACTCCAAAGAGTATGACACACACGTTATCTGAGAAACTAAAAATAATAATTCCTAATGAAGGAAAGTTGGCTGTTAATTACTTAACTGATATTTCAGGTCCGAAGGGAACAAATTTTGTTCTCTTTCAGTTTCTCAGCAGAAAGATGAAAATGCCAATTTTTTTCCAATTCCTCAAGAGAATGCCACTATAACTTAACGATACATTTTTTAATGTTCTTACTACTGTTAATAATAGTCCCTTGCCTCTTGAGTACGAACATGAATAATTAAAAATTAAGTTTTTAGTTAACCATCTAAAACATTTTAAAGGGATTTCTTTGGGATTTCCTTGCATTCCTATAAATTTTTCCTCTTAATCCTTTTATTACTCGACAAATATTGTTAGGATGCTGAAAATTATCTTAATCAGCTCTTTTTCAAAGACCAAGAGGGATGCAAGTTCTGTGTAGGAGGAAGCATTAGAAGGTAGAAGCTAAGACAAACCAGAAGATAATAAAAGTCAAATAAAAGTCAGTAATATCGGTGTAAAAAGCTGATAAAACAAGAAAAGTAAAGAAGAAATTAAATCAGAATGAATGAACACATCAACTCAAAAACTTTCCGATCCAGAAAAGGACACTTTGATTTCTTGATGAGAGCTGTTGAGGCTCTAGCAAGAGTATAACAGCCTCACTTTTAGCTATTCAATGGCAATTTTACCCGAATTTTTGTAATAAGGACGAAGTCAATGACAATTTAATTTCAAATATTAGAACAGAAATCAAACTCTCTAGAGAAAATATTTCTGAACTGCTTAATGGAGCGGTTAAAGCCCTAGTTATAAAAAAAATTGTAACTCAAACACTAATCAAGCTGGAGAAAAACAGCTTTGGACTCAGAAACTTTTGCAGAGAGCAATTCGGACTCTTTTAAAGGAAGAATACGCCGTGAGCAAATTTTGACAATTTTTCTAATTAGATATCGACGTCAAAGACAAAAATTATTAACAAACAAATCAAACACGAAAAATTTTGTTAAACTGCTTGATAGACTGATTACACCTCTAGTTGTGGAACAATTGAGAAATTAGTAACAATTTAGCCCCAATTTTTACAGATTTTTAGTGACGGTTAGAACAGTTTTACTTCAAAAAATTGTACTTCGTACTATTCTACTACTAGTACTAGTCAAGAACTAAATTTTCTAGAAAAACATGCTTTTAACTGCTGGAGAGAGCGATTGAGGCTCTATTAAGAGAAGAAGCCCTCCATTTTGGGTAATTGGGATTCTTGCAAATTTTGCTCTTTACTCAAAGACAAACATTTCAAATACTCTTAGAAAAGATTTCTGAATTTTTCAACTTGGTGACAATTTGGCTCAAATTTGTACTAATTTTCCACAAAAACTTTAACATCTAGATCAGTTTTTCCCAAAAAAAATCAGGATCTAATAAACGAAACACGGTAGAAAAAGCCAAAAAATGTAACATGTCCTGTCTTTCGGTTCGTCTTCGGCAAAACTCTTCACTACGGGTTGAAAAAATGTGCCAATAAAATCTGATGTTCCCCAGCTTGGTTGATGTAGTCAAATCGCCATATGTTTCCTAATACTGGCAAATAAAGTGGTCGCTTTATTGTGATTTATAGCGGAAGCCTCTTTCGTCATTTCCACTATTTGGATCGACTGGCGGGCATTATTTTCCTTTGTGTGTCCCTAAAAAATCCATTTTCCACTGTACACCGTATCACGAAGGAATTTTCTCGATGGGAATCCTAAAAGGAAAGCGGCAGTTCGATAACGAGAAGAATAGACCCCATTTCAAATAATCATCATACTTGGCGACCCAGAGGAATAAGTTGACCAATTTGACCACTTTTCCGTTAAGTTTTTATACAACGTTGAGTGTAAAATATGTGAATTTTTGCAATAAAATGTTTAATTGCAAACGACGACGATGCTAATTAGTATAAGTAAATGTCGGGATGGGAAATGGGGGCATTAAACAATTTGGAATTGGGCCGCACCTGCCTACCGCATTCTTTGTCAGCATGACTGTTATAACTCCCAGCGAGCCACCTAATTTCGTTAGGGAAAAGGGCTTCGAATAGGGTCTAATGTTGAGTCCAGAAGGGGCTCCGTTCATTTCTGTCTCCAAACGCCTCTAAATTATTGTATTTATAGTGGGCCCATGACCCACATTCCATTAGAAAATTACACTCGCATTAATTTAATAACGAATTACTTGGACAATTGGAGTTTTCGCTGGAAGAAAAGACCAAGAGTGATCTTGAGTGGCAACAAAAATGAACACTTAATCGCCCTCCTAAAAGAGGCGATAGGTGATTAAAAGTTCAGATGCTTCGGCCACTTTCGGTTATTAATTGTCTTTGGTGGGAAAGTGAACTTATTAAAGAAGGCTTATATATTTATAGGGTTAAAATGGATTTCGATGAAAAAAGCTCCCACTTAACAAGACAGGGTTTCCAGGATCCATCAACTAAAGGGGACGATCGGAATTAATCCTTTGCCTGTTAGGCTAAGGAAACTTTCATGATGCAATAAGGGCTGTAACCATCGTTGTCAAGAAGTGAAAAAATCTTCAACGTGAGGAATTCAAAGTCCAGGACTTGAGGGTCTAGTTTAAACTTTAGCAGCTTTTCTCCAAAGTGCAAAATGCTGCAGTTTAGTGGGCAAGTTGGGTTGGATTAAATAATAATTATAACAACATCCTCAACACGATCAAAAGAAACAACTTGATCTTGATGGGCTCAACCAAACTGAGCAAATTTAAATACTAAAAAAACGCCAGTTTTAATTCTCAGTTATCGTTTAGGGAAAGCTAATTATAAATCATTGAGGCGATTAATTTGGATGTGACAAAACCGAATTTGAATGTGGCACGGTAAACTTGATGGCAAGCGGTGGCTTAGGTGAATATATTTAGCTAACTAAGAGCGTAAAGGGGGCACAATAATTAGGGTAACAAAACCAACACGTTTCGCCTTGCTAGTAGCATTATTCCAGATTAGAGGTTCACGGGACCATATTGTGTCTCGGTAGTAGCGGAAACATGGTTTGCTAGTCATTTTTTTTTCAGCAGGAAAAGGGTTTCAGTCAGTGGGGAAAAAGTGATTACTTATGAGGACTTTGCACACATTCCAGGCGATGAAAAACCGGTCCATTTACTTAACATTTTCCCATCTCGCCTGCTCAATTTGCCAAACGAGAATGCCTTTGTCCCGAATCGAAATTTCGTGGCTGACAAAATGGCGCCAAGCGAGACTCGCTCTTCATGCATCTGGCGCCCAATATGGAGACTATTATTTGTCAAGCTTTACCCTTGAGATTAAATTAATGTTTTAATTTTTGTTCCGTATGTCTGTCGGCTGCGGCAAGACAAATGGATGTGAAATATGAACTAGTGAAAATTAACGCCCACGACTAAATCGTGGAAACTCCTCAAACCGCAAGGAGTTGTGTTCCTTTTAACTCCTCGGCTGCCTCAAATCCAATCAGAAACTGCCGTCAACTCAGCCCCAGATGGTTTAAGAAACTTTCAACCAGTTCAAGAATCCAATAATCCAATAAGGTTTTCCGGGAGCGAAATAACAGATCAGAAAATTGTATTAATTTTTCGACCATCGAGCGACTTTAATCGATTTATGAGAGAAAGATAATTCGATGCTTTTCAGCGCGGTGGTTTGACTGATTATTATGGGTCAGACAAACAACGAATTAACAAAAGCTCGAACAATTGACCAAATGACCAGATATTTTTATGAATAACTGCCAACTTTTCCCCAAAGCTGTAACAAATGATTAATTCATTCTAACGATTTTGTTCGGGATTCATGTTTTTGCAAAGTCATATTTCTCCAAAAAAGAGGTTTCAGCAACCCTTCCTAATGGAGGAATATTTTCTTTTTTTTTTAATCACAATTTTAGCTTGAGTTATCTTATTTTGAAACTTCAAAAGTCCTAAAAGGGAGGATTTTAATGTCCATATTTACATTTTGCCAACACTGGCCTTTCCTGTATTTTTTGCAAATTGCACAAAACCGCCCGGTTTTCTCCTTCAGTTTCACGCATTAAGTGGAATTCTGCTTCAAAGACAAGAAGAAAATAATCAGAATCTTTCCATTCCAGGTAGGAAAACGCGAATGATTTATGTGCAAAATTTGGAGATATATGTGCTATATTGCTGTTGGTTATGGAGCTTTTTTCCATTGGAACCAGCTTATGAAAAATAAACTTCCTCTTATAAATATACTTTCAGATGCCAACCCTCCATGTAGCGGATATGGAGTATTTCCGGTAAAATTTTCACGCAAATTGGCCCTTAAAGCACATGAGTCGGAATTCAATACGGCCTAAAGTTTTTCACTCGCCATTTCGTACTTTCGCCTGCTTTCAGTCTTTAGCAACTTTAGAAGCACGTCTTTTTTGGGAAAAAAACTAATGATATTAAAGAAACTGAACTTGAGCAGTATAAGGAAGATTGATGTTTTGGTGGCTAGAAACCGATGAATTTTTCGGAGTTTTATGTCAACGCCCAAATGCTTCATGTTTTTGGTTCATCAACCGTCTTAAAATTTTAGAAGAAAAATCCCGCGCCTTAATAATTTATCAAAAAAATTATTTCACCCTTTTATTGCTTGTTCTATGCCAAACAACACAAGTTTTCTTGAGGTTTTTTCGTGCAACGCATCACTTTAAACACTTTAACAACTTTAAAATTATTTTATATTGAAATTAATTATTTAAAATAATTTGCATATCTATGCGGTGTTTTATTGAAGTTTCATATAAAAAAGGGCGCAGTTCAAGACTGTCCCGCAGTGACAACTGGAGCTTTACCGCTCAACTGGTCTTTTTATGAGCCAAAAACTAAGAGCAGTTTTCCAATCTCGCAATAATTTCGAATTTTTGCATTTTGCGTGAAAACTAAACATATTTCTAAAATTATGTTTTATATAGAAAGGTGCATAGTTTAGGGCTCTATCCCGCTGTGACATCTAGAGCGCCATTGCCCAAGTGGTTCTGTTAATATATGCCAAAGACTAAAAGCGGTTTTCAAAACTCGCCATAATTTAGATATTTTGCATTTTGCGTGAGAACTAGAAATATCTCTAAAATGATGTTTCATATAAAAATGTGCGTAAGCTTAGGCTCTATCACAAAGTGATAATTGGAGCTTTACAGTTCAAATGCTCCTCTTTAGATGAGCCAAAGACTAAGAGCGGGTTTCAAAACTCGCAATAATTTCGAAATTTTGCATTTTGCGTGAAAACTTAAAATATTTCTAAAATTATGTTTCATATAAAAAAGTGCGCAATTTAGGGCTCTAGAGCGCCATTGCCAACTATTTCTGTTGCTATGAGCCAAAGACTAAAAGCGGTTTTCAAAGCTCGCAATAATTTCTAATTTTTGCATTTGGCGTGAGAACTAGAATTATTTCTAAAATAATGTTTCATCTAAAAATGTGCATAGGCTTAGGCTCTATCACAAAGTGGCAATTGGGGCTTTGCAGCTCAAATGCTCCTTTTTATATGAGCCAAAGACTAACAGCGGTTTTCAAAACTCGCAATAATTTCAAAATTTTGCATTTCGCGTGAAAACTAAAAATATTTCTAAAATTATGTTTCATATAAAAAAGTGCGCAATTTAGGGCTCTAGAGCGCCATTGCCAACTATTTCTGTTGCTATGAGCCAAAGACTAAAAGCGGTTTTCAAAGCTCGCAATAATTTCTAATTTTTGCATTTGGCGTGAGAACTAGAATTATTTCTAAAATAATGTTTCATCTAAAAATGTGCATAGGCTTAGGCTCTATCACAAAGTGGCAATTGGGGCTTTGCAGCTCAAATGCTCCTTTTTATATGAGCCAAAGACTAACAGCGGTTTTCAAAACTCGCAATAATTTCAAAATTTTGCATTTCGCGTGAAAACTAAAAATATTTCTAAAATTATGTTTCTTATAAAAAGGTGCACAATTTAGGGCTCTATCCCGTGGTGACATCTAGAGCGCCATTGCTCAACTGGTTCTGATAATATGAGCCAAAGACTAAAAGCGGTTTTCAAAACTCGCAATAATTTCTAATTTTTGCATTTTGTGTGAGAACTAGAAATATTTCTAAAATGATGTTTCATATAGAAATGTGCACAAGCTTAGGCTCTATCACAAAGTGACAGTTGGGGCTTTACAGCTCAACTGTTCCTCTTTATATGAGCGAAAGACTAAGAGCGGTTTTCAAAATTCGCAATACTTTCGAATTTTTGCATTTTGCGTGAAAACTAAAAAATTTCTAAAATGATGTTTTATATAGAAAGGTGCACAATATAGGGCTCTATCCCGCCATGACAACTAGAGCTTTAGGTACTGCTCAACTGACTCTCTAAATATAAGCCAAAGTGCTCTTTTTAAAACTCGGAATAATTTCAATTTTTTGCATGTTACGTGAAAACTAGAAACATTTCTAGAATGACGTTTTATATAGGAAAATGCGCAATTTAAGCCGCTATCCTGCAGTGACAACTAGAGCTCTGCAGCTCAACTTGTTATCTAAATATAAGTCAAAGACTAAGAGCGGTTTTTAAAACCCACAAAGCCTGACGCATATTGGTTGCACTCCTACATAAAAGCATTTAAAGCGCAGTATTGGTGCAAAGTAGTCACATTGTTCATCAATAGACTACCAATCGGAACATCTTACTGGCCAAGTTTTATCTTTGGCGCACCCGCGGGTTCCACCTGAGTGGGAAAATGGGATTAATTGGCGGTGCAAGTACGAACCACTTGCGCGATTGAGGTTGGACGATAGCACAAAGAGTGGGAATGAAACGGAACACAAGAAAGCTTGGAATGGAATGGAATGGAATAAAACTATTACCTAATGCATATTTATCGGGCTGCAAATGGCCAAGTTGCTTGGAGTGAAGACATGAAGGACATTGGATCTGAAAGTTCGGGGTTGCTCACAGCAATTTTTGTTTTATCACCTAGCTATCACTGGCTTTCCATCTTCTATGTTAGCACGATATTGATGAAAAGCGCTTTTTTCGCTCCACTTAACGAATGGAGTAATCAGAGTACAAAATATTTGCGTGTCCGTTCATTTGCTAACTTTATGAAATCCAACCAGAAATTAAACTCGAGATTTGCAAAAACAATCTCCAATTTCCATTTGACCGAAACCGCAAAACAAATTTTCACAAATCAGTTTCAATAAATCCGATATAGAGACAAAAACCATAAGACTTACTTGCAAATTTGGAGGGCAATGATCGAGCAGCTCCAACATGTGACGAATATTTTGAGCATCTTGGATCACAAAATTCAATTCCATGTCGAACTCGCCACCAACAAGCTGAAACAAATCGAGCAAATTTACCCACAATATCAAATAAATCCTCAAAAACTGGTGAAATGCAGTTAAAACCTAAACCCCAATGAAAATGAGCCGATTTCTTACAGCTTTGTTTCACGTTAGCCCGTCCCAATGAAACGTTCTTTGCCCAATTAGGCTGCGATTATCGCTTTGTTTAACTTGAAGCCCCTTAATAAACGATGTACATTTTCTTGTTGCTATTAATGTGCGTTTAACAGGTAACAATCAGATATTATGACTACAAGATCACGGGCTTCGCTCTATAAATAGGTGGCAGCCAAAGAGAATAAAACCGATGAGCATTTCGCAGTGATAAATATGCTGCTTCACACAGACTAAACATAAATACATTTTCGACTAAAATCAATATTGTCTGCGAAAGGCCATCCTGCAGTTTATTCGTAATTAATTTAATTGCTTTTTGCAAACATTTGTAAAATAACCCGAAAGAATTAAAAAAAAGATTTTGTGATGGGAGTTGAGAGCTAATAGACTCAAAACCAATCCTGTAGGCGCCTCCTAAATAAAGTAAAAATTGAGCAGAGAATTTGAGCAAAAATCTACGCAAAAGCACGTATATATTTGACGAACTTTCTCAACACATCGGCTTGAGTGCTTTCAGATGTATCATCCCAACCTCAAAAGCTGATTTCCAACTAAGTTTTCCTGTTTGGAAAGTTTCTATACAACCTGGCGAAACTCGCGAGAATCTAACTAGATTCGTGATGATTTCAAAATACTATTTGTTGAACTAAATCTTTATTCTATTTAAATACTTCTAGTAGTGAGTGCAAAAGAGTGGGGGGTTTAGGAAAAAAACTACATAATTTTCTAATTGAGTTGAAACTTTTGGATGAGATTTAGCATGCAAACTTTAGCGTGACGGGCCTTGGAAGTTCTTCTGCTCGAACTCCCTGTCCAGAGCTTGTTATAACTACTGCAAGGCTGGCTAGTTACCGAGTTCTCAACTTTATTTCAATCGAGTGAATTAAATTGTATCCAGCGAAATTTCAACATTCTTGCACGAAATTTGAGCTCGTTACTAGATACGAAAGGGAACTTCCGGAAGTTCATCAGGGCAAACGCACTTTGTTTCCCATATTATTTATTTGCACATAAAATAGATTCCGTTAACTTTATCCACGATAAAGACCATCCCTTTCAACATCAAATAGGAAAACTTTCACGAAATTGTATCCAGCTCCAGTTCGGTGCAATCAAAAGGCAAAATTAAATGGCAAACCCCCAATGAGACGGCAGCCAATTTCAGGCTGAACTGAACTTCAAAAGTACATCAGAAGATTAATCGAAATGTCTGATATTTTTTTTACCTTATAGCTAGGCGAAATTGGAAAAGTTTCCTCATTTGTCTAATTACTTGTTTCAGTTTGAAGCAGGAAGGGTAGATATTAATAGGTGTAGATATCTAAGAATTTTTGCACCAATTTCACGATTCCTGCTCGGAAATAATTCCAACCTGGCGCACCTATGCAGGAACATTTCCTCAAGATCATTAACCCAAATCAGCCCAAAGCCTATGTCATGGTTTCCTATATTATCAAACGGAATTGCTGCTGATTATCGCGTTAAACCTAATTCAACGCCAATATACATTTATTACTGAACCGAGCTTGAAGTCGCCCTTTGCCTTCGGATTATTGATATCAAAGTCGGTCTGGACATCTATCATATCTTAGCCAGATCTGAATAGCATCAATTTCGCTTTAAAATATTGAACACGATAAAACCATCAGATTCCTACTCAAACACGGAAATGAATCGGCCAGATAAGCGGCAGGGCCTTTACCATCAACGAGCAAATTCATATTTCCCTAACTGATTTTCGTACTATCGGCTCAGGGGGCGCTTTATTTCCCGGGGATTTTTTTCAAACCCCCAAACAATCCCCATTTTTATTGGAAAGTTGCTCGATCCTCCTCAGGCATTGTTTACCAGAAACCAGATTTTTCGAAGTTGTATTTAGAGCGTTTGTTTCGGTCTTAGTCTTAGTTTCTTTTAGAAAATATATTTTTTTAACATCTGCAAACAGTTCTTACGTTGTGTTATTAATTTTCCTAAGTAGACGGGAACATTGTGATTAAAATTCAATTTGAACAATTTCAATAATGAAATTCAAATTTGGCCAAAACAGACCTTGAATCCGTGTGTACCAGTGATTATTCAATAAATTATCAGTCGATTGGGCGCTAGGAGCCTTTAAAAATCTGAAAGTTTCTAATGAACTTATAACAATACTTAAAAAAACAAACCCGGTTCTTGAAAACCTATTTCAAGCAGAGAACTCAAACTAACTGAACTGTTTCCTGTTCCTTCACATTGGCGTTCGCTTAAGGTTTGAATTTTTTGAAGGTGGCTTTTAGAGTTCAGAAATCATAGATAAAGAGAGGAAAATATAGCTCAAGAGACACTCTTCTGATTTTGTAATTTTTCTTCTGTCCTTGAGAAACAGAAATCTAGAGACGCTCTTCTAAAAAAGTCCTGAGGATTTTCACGATATTTTCCATCGTTTCCCACTGAGGAGCTATTAAACTTTGACGGTTCCGTAAAATTTGATTTTTCCTGATGTTTTTTTAAAGATTGGAAATTTGTAGTCTGAATGGGAAAAGATGATTATCGAAACGCTCTATCAAAAATATTATATCCACATTTCCAATATTCCCATCCATTTCACAGCTATAGTCGGTTTAATACTTGGACAATTCCAGGGAGGCACAGTGAAAACATCGGCTTTTTTCTAAACGAGAGCAGATCACGCAGTTGTTGTTTCTCAATTGCAAATATCACTTTTCCCATTTTGGGAGACAAGAGTTTCGGAAATGTTCTTCATCGGGTTCCGCTGCGCGAGATTTTTGAACATCTGCACCTGCAGCATGAACAGCAAAAGTAAAAACATGGCATTTTTCGTGACGTAGACCACATAGAGCAACGGGGATTTTGGAATTATAAACAGAGCATTTGGCTCTTTAAGAGTTCAAACAGACAAAAACGTGCCATTTCAGTTTCGCTCTGGACAATTTTTTGATTCTTTGCTCCGTTGTTACTCAAAGGCCAAAGAAAGGCAAATTGAAACATCGGTATATTGCTGCTAAATAAGAGCAGACCAAGCAGTTGCTGTTATTCGGTTCCAAAGGTATTTTTTCTGTTTTGCCAAGTTCCAGTTTCGCAAAAGTCCATTATCAGGTTCAAATGTGAGCGTTTTTTGAACATCTGCGCCCGCAGCATGAACAGCGAAAGTAAAAACATGTAATTTCTCGTGATGTAGAGCACGTAGAGCAACGGGGATTTTGGAATTACAAACAGAGCATTTGTCTCTTTAAGAGTGCAAACTAACAGAAACGTGCCAATTCAGTTTCGCTGTAGATAATATTTTGAAAATTTGCTCCGTTGTTACTCAGAGGCCAAAGAGAGGCAAAGTGAAACATCAGATCGCTCGTAAATGAGAGCAGACCAAGCAGTTGCTGTTATTCGGTTGCTTAGGTATTTTTTCGTGTTTCGCCAAATGAGAGTTTCGGAAAAGTGCATCATCAAGTTCAACTGGGAGAGTTTTTTGAACATCTGCACCCGCATCATGAACAGCGAAAGTAAAAACGTGGCATTTTTCGTGACGTAGACCACATAGAGCAACGGGGATTTTGGAATTATAAACAAAGCATTTGGATCTTTAAGAGTGCAAACTTACAAAAACGTCCCATTTCAGTTTCGCTGTAGATAATTTTTTGACAATTTGCTCCGTTGTTACTCAAAGGTCGAATAAAGGCAAAGTGTAACATCGGATTGCTCCTAAATAAGAGCAAACCAAGCAGTTGCCGTTATTCGGTTTCAAAGGTATTTTTTTCTGTTTTGCCAAGTGAGAGTTTCGGAAAGTCCATCATCAGGTTCAACTGCGAGAGTTTTTTAAACATATGCGCTCGCAGCATGAACAGCGAAAGTAAAAACATGTAATTTCTCATGAAGTAGAGCAGATAGAGCAACGGGGATTGTGGCATTCTAAACAGAGCATTCGGCTCTTTAAAGGTGCAGCCCGACAAAAGCGTGCACATTTCAGTTTTGCTCTGGAGAATTTTTTGAAAATTTGCTCCGTTGTTACTCAGAGGCCAAAGAAAGGCAAAGTGAAAACATCGAATTTTCCCAAAATAAGAGCATACAACCTAGTTGTTGTTACTCAATTGCAAAGGTCAAACAAGAGAAAGCGAAAACATGGAATTTCTCAGCAAAGTAGAGCAGCTAGAACAACGGGGATTCTTCCATTGTAAACAGTGCAATTGCCTCTATAAAGATGCAAATTGGCAAAAACTTGCCTATTTAGGTCCTCTTCGGGGATTTTTTTTTAAATTTGCCCTGATCATTCAGCGGCCAAAACAGGCAAGTAAACATTGGATTTGATTTATTTGTTTTCATTGGAATAATATTTTCAAAAAAGTGGCTCATTGTTGTTGATGACTTATCTGTTGATGAGTAGTTATCGATTTTAATCACAATTAGAGCTGTATTAAAGCGAGTGATTCGTGAACAGTCTGAACCCATGTATAAAGCTCCAATCGCCTAAAATTGTGAACCTTAAAGCACTTCGCATCAATTCATTGGAATTTAATGGCACATCGGCAAATTGCTGAAAGGTAATTATTACGACACATTAATTATTGGGTGATCAGCAATAAATATCAGCTAAGTCGCTTGGGATTTTCGCATTTTGTTTCAGCTGCTGTAATCGCCGAAATTTACACAACATGCTCCGCTATGGAATTATGGTAATAATTGCTTATGGCCCAATTCGCGCTCATTCAAAATGCATAGTTGCAACGAGCTGAAAATTTCCAATCCAACATGGGAAACCTATTTCGGCCGTAACGGTTACGTGACAAATGATCCAGCAACTAATAATGCTCAATATCAGGTGTGGCTGTTGAAAAATTGCTCGGAAATTTACCGAAACCACGCATTTCAATCAGCATTAAAGTCTTTGGCTGCTTGCTCCGTTTAACACTTTCCAACTTATCCAGGCCGACGAATTTGCCCATGTACCACGATACAATTCCAGTTCGAATGACGATTTGTTCAAGCAACACAACTATAATTTGCAATTTGCGAGATTGATTCCAGGTCGTGGCCCAGTTAATTTACCCCGGCTCTATAATTTAATGCCAAAATTTCAGGACTGATTTAACTGCGTGAGCCGCAAATAAACTGGATTCGACGGAATTAAACGAGCGATAAATTTTGTTTCTATTTTAATTCACAATTAAATTAAACCCAGATAAAACCTCTTTTAGGAGGGTGCTGAACCCTCATCTGTTTAATGGAACGTGCGGTCGGACAAAAAACCCGATTTTCAAATGTCTAGACGTGGATCGGATTAGAAACTGATCCCGATGTCAATAATTCAGCAAAAAAAAATGGCCAAGAAGAAAATTATTGGTATACAAAGTGCTGGGGACTAACAGGGCGTGGAAATCTCTTAGTCAGCGGGAGGCTGAAATGGAATTTCCAACTTACATCAGAGTTAACAAATTCGCAGGTCTCGACTTTTCCATTTCAAAGAAAATATTTAAATAGTAAAGCGACCGCTTCCTTTATATTGACACGCCTTCAGACGGAGGAACCTTTTAAGTATACCTGGGCTTAATCGAATTTTTAAATGTTTCAGTACTTGAAGGCAAGTTCACCTGTTTAAGAAACAGAGTGTGTAATGAAACGCGTCACTACAAAAATATTTTTACTGCTTCCTTTTGAAACTTTCTGTCTCTCGCTTTTAATCATCCATTCTTGTGCGACTATTTGCAAAACATTCTGGTGGATTTCGTTATTTCCCATCAAGTTCAATAATTTAATTCCTTGTTTATTAATGAGTTTAGTGCGTAAACATTTTCTCGAATTTTGTTGATTACTTCGTTGCAATTTGCGCGATTTGTTTGCCATTTTGCAGTAATAAAAACTAATAGCTATTGACAACGGAAAAACGATCAATAAAAAAACTGCCCTAAAACTTCAGATATTTTGAAGCCTATTTTGTCTCAATTTTAAGGCTGTGGAAACGCCGGTGAAAAAAGACCTGAGATCCGAAATTGACAGGCATTCGGTTGTGAGTACGGTTCAGTTTGGTGTTCGGATCTCAAGGCACAGAATATTATTTTTTTGTGGATTTTAAAGGCGTATGTTTAGGGGGTTGTTTGAGGATATAATTGAAGTTGCTTCTTTACATGATAAACTGGGCCTGTCGTCAGAGTTACCTCTCATGTCTAAGCTGCTAATTAATACTGATCACATGAAGTTTCCTGAACAACATACTGAGAGCCCTTGTAGTTGCCCAGACTTCGGCAATAATTCAGTATTAATTGAAATTAAGTATGTATCGATTAAACTGCATCCGGATCCTGCAGGCTGAAAGCATTAGGCTTATTAGAAGTGGGCAAGTAAGATGTAATTGGATTTTGCGTAACACATTAATCAGCCCGATCTGGCAGTCACTAAAAGAAGCCATTAGCCGAAAATATTCAGTGTCTCTTTCGCCCTTAGCGACTCTATCCCGATTAAATTTAATAAAATGAGGTAACAGAAACTCTCAAGATCCTTTACGCCGTTTATTGTGTCGACGGATCGGAATACGAATAAAAAGCATAAGGTCGCAACAAAATAGTCCTATTAACCCTTGAAAGTAATGGCAGCAATTTCCTTTTTTCGTGACGTACTTTACAGAACACCATTGTTCGTAATTGCATAATATTTCCACTAGTTAAGGCCAAACTGGCTTAGTTTGGCTAAAGTGACTGACTACGATAAGAACTCACTACTTTTTAAGAGGCCTTGTTCAGAACTATGAATTCTTAATGGATTTTTGAAAAACATTAAAACATTTAGTGCGCAACAAGTTTATCTACTGTTTTACTTTGCATTTATAAAAAGCAATAAATGTTGTGAAGTGATATTATCAAGCGAACTTGGGACTGTTTCAATACCGTCAAAGTACCAATTTAAATAGTGGGATTAATTAAATTTTCGTCTATACATTGCAATATTTTCGATACAGTTTCGTTAGTTTGCACCATTATAAATGGAAAATTAAGACAATTAAAAGTTTCATAGGGCCGAATTAAAATCTAAAGAAGCAATTTCGCAAAATTAATTAGCTTCAGAAACCTGTGGCCAATTATTAAAAGCGGAATTACAGCGAAACCATGCCCGTAATTGAGTATTATAAACCGTACCTTTTAGGTAGAAGATAAGTTGGCGGATTTAAATTTTCTACTACCATCACTTTTCACCGGGGTGTATAGAAATGTTGATATTTAGACAGTTTATAAATAACGCTCATTGGCGAAGTGAACGGGAAAAATGTCTAAAGAAGACAACCGTATTATTCAGAGCTTTTAAAGTAGCTGGAGCACTTGCGACTAGAAAAATCAAGCGAAGGCTTGCAAATATTCTTAAAATGGAAGCAAAATTGTGTATTTCCGCAAAAAGTGGCTTGTAACAAATCATCATGAGCTACGAGCAGGAAATTGGGTTCTTTTTTAAGACGATGCATCACAACCAATCCTTTAGATGAAGAATTGGTGTAATTAGTGCTTTCAATTAAAGAACAGCTAGAGACAAAAATTCACTAATAATTTAACCGAAAATGATTGAACTCATCTTTCAAAGACTTCTCGATTATTCGAATGATGGATAAAACTGGAAATTTTGCATGCACTGTTTGGACACTATGGAACCAAATTAGATCTTGCAGCGAATCAGAAATTGACACATTTTCGTCCCGCCATCCCTTAAAAGATTTCCAACCTTTTAAGGGACAGCGTTTGGTAATATTGGTAATAAGACTGCATTGATAAAAGACCGCTCTTTAAATTATCTGTAGAAAAGGTCTGAATGATTTTTGCGATATTTTTTACCATCTTGGTGATATTAGTGAAATGAAGCCATATCTATTTCATAAAATTTCTTCGCGGCCTCTTCTTTTTATTCCTATTCCTTGAGAGGTTAGGAATTTCTGAAAAAACCTACTTTATTATTCTCAGTCATTATATTCTTTTGCTTCCTGGGTTCCAGTCAAAGTGCCAAATAAAAAAAATTATATCGTTTATTTCATAAAGTTTCGGCGAGACAACAGCGCCATCATCAGATTTAAGACTCATGCAAACTCATAATTGGGAAATATTAGATTCTTTTAGGTCTCTGCTGTATTGAAACCTCAAATTTGTTCGATTTATTGTCTACAGTTTCAAAACTTTTTGAAATCAAGACTTTTCTAGAAATCTGCCTACATTTCCTTATCGATAGTTCTAAAACTTTCTAAAAATGTCATTTAGTTCTCTCTGGATTGATGTAAAAATGAGCCTTCTTGCTCATGTTGCTTCCGAGAAATGAGCAAAAAACGGGACGGAAACATGAAATTTTGGCACAATCGTGCACCAAAGTGTCTGATATTCAAATTTCGCATTCTAGGTTAACGATGCTACGATGCCAAAACGAATTCTGTGGCTCAAATGGGGCTTGAGAAACTTACAAAAAATCGACCTCATGTTTGAATCGATTTTGCAACTCTCATCAACTCACAATCTTAAACTTCCTAAAATCAAGACTTTTTTGAGAAAACTGCCATTATTTCCTTATCGATTGTGCACTTTCTAAAAAGGCCATTTAGTTCTCTCAGGAATGATGTAAAATAAGTGTTCTTACTCATTTTGGTTCCGAGAAGTGAGCAAAAACGGCACGGACAACATGAAATTTTCGCATAATCTTGCACCTAAAAGTCTGATATTCAAATTTCTCTTTTTCTCTGGATGCTGCATCTGCCCCTGATCTAAATCGGGACGGCAAGTGTTTCTAATATTTCAGACACTTAAGTTTTTTTCTGTAAAAATCTAATTTTTTTGTAAGCTAAGTACCCAACAGCGCTCTTTGTACCCAACAGCACTCCTTGTACCTACTAATGAAAGAAGACCGAGTTACATATATGAAAAATGAGTTGTGGAAGAGGAGGAAATAAACGTTTCGAGAGCAGAAAAAACGTCATCAGTCTTGCCAGAAGTTTAGAAAGCGAACAGTTGAAGCAAATCCGCATATCTGTTCCTGTGCAGATTCACAAGACGGTTGGTTTAACGCGATTTATGTGTAGGGCGGACTCGTAATTTCGTGTCAAAAACCTCTTATCCACTTTTAGGTAAATACTTAAAGTTGTTTTCCGCGAACTTCTGCCATGCTCTAAATTATCCATCCGCATGCCGTTCCAGAATGTTTGCCTTTCTGCTGAAAACGGCAAATTCATCAATTTCACGAAAGACAAATAGTACACTTTATTTGACTGATGGTGTTTGGGCATGTAAAAGAATTGAACAAAAGTGAAACTCTAGAAGAAGAAGGCTTTTGGCGCCGATGTCTGTCTAATGGAATAAATGACACTATCCCCGTTTCGAACTCTACCTTGTGATGATTATACGGGCCGCATAAAAGGCCGTATTCCGGAATCGTGCAGCATCTGCAGCTGGAATAATACAAATAAATTTTCTCAAAGGTTTCTAAATTAAACGTCAACAATTCGCAAACGTGTGGCGTTCGCGTTATTCTGAATAAGCAACCTGGCTGTCAGCACTCTAAAGTGAAACTTATTCTTTTGTGTAGCTGAGGGCATTCCTAGCAACGGTACCAACATTACCTTGCGCTCGTTTTTAATCGATTTAACTTCAGCGCAATGAAAATGCAGTTGTTTCCGCCTCCAGCCACGTAACTCGAATACTCGCAAGGTGGACATGTGGAATTTGTAATCCGTCCGGTTAAATTTGCCCTAAAAGCTTGAGCACATAAAAAACAACATCTTCATACATTCTCATTACATTTTGTAACATTCTTTTCTCTATTCACACAGGATTCTTTCAGATTTTACCAAATCCACAGTGTAGGATTGGAAAGGTTTCTAAACCCGAAAAAACCTCAACCATATTATAACAAAAACATGTTTTTTTCATAAGATTCCATGTGCAGGTAACACAAAAAAACAGTGGAAACTGACAATAAGTTACATAAGAAACACTGATGTTCAAACAGCATTTTCCGTATCAAAAGTATTAAAGGTTCCAAACAGTCTCTTGAACAAGTTCAATAACTTAAAAAATTTGCAGAAATTGTGTTTTTTGACTAACATTCCACCAGAGAGAGATCAAATTCACAATGTAGGACTGGAAAGGTTTCTAAACCCGAAAAGACCCCAACCATATTATAACAAAAACATGTTTTTTGCAAAATATTCCATGTGCAGGTGACACAAAAAAACAGTGGAAACTGACAAAAAATTACATAAGAAACACTAATGTTCAAACAGCATTTTCCGTATCAAAAGTATTAAAGGTTCCAAACAGTCTCTTGAACAATTTGAAAAGCTTAGGGAATTTGCAGAAATTGCGTTTTTTGACTAGCATTCCACCAAAGTGGGTGTACATGGATGAGGAGTAAAAATGTCCCAAACTGATACAGACAAATGCTCAGTTTGCAAGAACCCTAAATTTAGGGCTGTAAAAAGTGAGTAAATTTTGTAATATCATTATAATTCGACAGTACAGTTTAGGAAATGTTTAGATTGAACGATAAAATAAAATTCAAAATCTTGGGCTAAAACACACAGCTAAACAAAAATGTCTGATTTTTGAAACGTTCTTTCTTCACCATTTTCTCTTTATGTAATAACCAATTCTACCTTAGATTTGAAATTTGCCCTAAAAGCTTGAGCCCATAAAAAACAACATCTTCAAACATTTTTTCTCTATTTATGCAGGATTCTTTCAAATTTGAGCAAATTCACAGTGTAGGACTGGAAAGGTTTCTAAACCCGTAAAGACCTCAACCATATTATAAGAAACACGTGTTTTTTGCATAAGATTCCATGCGCAGGTGACACAAAAAAACAGTGAAAACTGACAAAGAGTTACATAAGAAACACTGATGTTCAAACAGCATCTTCCGTATCAACAGTCTTGAAAGGTTCCAAACAGTTTCTTGAACAAGTTGAAAAACTTAGGCAGTTTACAGAATTGTAGTTTTTTGACTAACACCAGAGGGGGTAAAAATGGATAAGGAGTAAAAATGTCCCAAACTGATGCAGACAAATTCTCAGTTTGGAACAAGCCTAAATTTTCGGAAGAAAAAGTGAGGACGTTTTGCGACAGAAGGCTGCAAAGAAGCTAATAATTCAACAAAATGACAAATACATTTTAGGAGATTTTTAATTTAAACGATAAAATCAAATTCAAAATATTGGGCTAAAACACACAGCTAAACGAAAATATCTGATTCTTGAAACGTTCCTTATTCGCCATTTTCTCTTGATGTAATAACCAATTCTACTTTTGAATTGAAATGCCCGAAAAAATTCCCGTCCGTCCAGTTCCAGAATTGATTTTGCCTGATCTCGATTATTAGATAAAGCTGTAATAATTCCGGGAAATTCTTCTGGCGATTGGCAAACAGGAAAGTTTACACTGAAATCGAACAGCGACAAAAACCGCCCGAAAAACACGTACAAGTGGAAAACAATTTTTTTTAATTAACCAGAAAAACACTTTACACGATTAACATCCTTAATTCCCTTTAAAACCTGGTAGCTCACATGTATCTGGATATTGAGGGCAAATATCTGGCTCGATTATACGAAAAGCCCCTTAATTGAAAACTGTTTGCGCTATTCACGGATAACGAAAAAAAATCGACGCTAATTCCTTTACTGAGCACTGAGCCTGGCCAACTTCAAAAATAAGTTCGAAAGTAGGAAAGTACGAAAGTAGAAACGTAAATTGCTGCTTTGCCGGTTTGAAAATTATTGGCAAAGTTTGAAGCAGAGTCAAAGAGCTCCACTCGCCAGGTAATTTCGATTATTCATTCCACAAAGTTGGAACATATTTTAAATATTCCATTTTCGTATATTTGCGATGTTCCCAAAGGTTTTCCACTTGCGATTTACCCAGACAAGATCAGCACTAATTTTTTATATAAGTATAAATAAAATGTGGTTTGTGCCATTTTGGGAGGAAACGTTGGGGCACAAGCGCAAGTTTTACGCCATAATCCCATGATCCTTATAAATTTATTCCCCAGCTCAATGTTGCCAAAAATCTAATAAACTTCGGTTTGAAAAGAGCACATATACATAAGCTTAATGGTGGTAGATTGGCAAACTTTGAGCCCACTCTTGTATATTGGTAAAGTTGAAATTGGATTTTTAAATACACGCTTTAGTGGTCGATCTCAAGACGGTTTATTATTGAATTAAAACAACATTTCCTGTTAGAATACCATTTTCCGGGATATTTTAAAATCCCCAGGGAAATAAAATTGGTTTTTTTTTCCACCGACAAAACGACAGGTGTCTGACTTGTAGCGAAAGTATCCAAAAGCCTGGATTCTCACGAAACGCGCCTACATAATCCGACACTCTCTCTCCCTATTAATTGATTATGCCGAGTCAGATCCAGGCCGGAATCGACCAAGAAAAAAACGAAAACCCGCGAAAAGAAAGGTGATTCCCAAGACCCGGCATTATCAATTTTATTGAAGGCTTCAAGCTCGACGGAAAATTTAATTTTAACGGGGAATATTCGACTGATTTATTGTCAAGACCGGTAAATGTATTCCGGCTGTTTCGATTTAAACTGCTGAGCTTTTGTGTAGGTATCACTGATTCGGTAAGAGCCCATTTTGCCCAAAAATAAAAGTTTATCTCACATTCATTGTGCTAGTAATAAAACATTAACGTGCAAATGGAAATTTAATAAAACTCGCCACTAAACAATCCACCCTACAGAAACATATCTCAATAAATTTTACATACAAAACAGTTATGAAATGACAAAACCAGACAGCCAGTCCAGTAAATAACACGAATAATAATAAAACCTTAGAACAATTAACAAAGAGAGTGAAAAAGCACAAAAAGTTGTTCAGTTCAACCAGAAAAAATACTTTTTCAGTTGTTTGCGCCAGCAATTTTCCAAGAGATTCTCCTTCTGGTTTTGTACCTCGGTTTTTGCGGTATTTTAGTCCATTTTCTCTTGAGTATGTTTGACAAAACCTGCATAACGGTTTGGTTTGAAATCCCCAATCCACCACACAAATGAAAGAAACTTAATTTCTTTTCTGCAAAAACGTTTTCACTTGAAAAATTTTTCGAATGGAAAAATTCAAACAATCTATAGTTTAAACACAGAACTACACAGCAAGATGCTTAAAAAATTGCTACAAATTAATTTGTAAACAGTCGCTTGAATAAATAAGGAAAATAGCATAAAAAAGTGCCAAGTGATTTCGGAGAAAAATCAATTCTTAAATTGAAACAAAGATTCAGGCGGCGACAAAAAAGGAAGTTGAGGAAGGCGTTCATTTTGTGAATGAAGTATCTGCGTTAATTTCCAAGCACTTATTAAGAGAGATTTTTATAAGAAAGTGTTTTTTTTGTCCATTGTATCTTGAAGATTTTTGAAGAAATGTTATAGAATTAATTTTTCGTGTTCGAAATTTCTAATTTCCCGCACAAACCAAACACCCAGGAGAAGTGAAACAGGCAGAACGGAGGGCGAGTGAATGGTGAGCACTCAACTTTCTTGTTCCATTCTAAAATTAGATCAAAAATGAAAATTACTGAAAATCTCACAAAAGCCTTTCAGCCTAACGCAGCAAAATATCCAGAGATAATTGACTAGACGGTTTTTGGGAGAATTGTTGAAAAATAGCTGGAATAATCAAAGGAAAGAGCAAATTAAATCTAACGCAAGAAGCTGGGCTAAAATAAATCGAATAATCGTTGATAAAATGAGGTAAAGACGAAAGAAATGACAAAAACAGCAGATGCGGAAAAAGAAAAGAATGAAACTGGAAAAACATAAGTTGGTGAATGAAGCTGTTAGGAAAACGTTTCAGCAATAACAAAATAAAAGTGAATTTGGACTGGACTGACTTTTTGGTTTTTTGCGTCCGTTTGAATATAATTATTTGATTCGATTTTCCTTGAAGACTTTTGACGCGAAATTAGACAACTTTTTATCAAAAACAAAACCGATTTTGCTTAAGGTGCAAGTAGATTTTTGCCAGAACTACTCGCTTTGCTAAATTCCACTCTGAAAGTACTTCAAAAGCTAAAATTACTGAAAACCCTGCAAAACTGCAGTAAAAGTCCTAAAAAATAACCAGTTGAAACAGTCTCGTTTACAAAAGTGCTAAATGATCACAACCATAATAAAATAAATTCAATTATCAACTCGGAAGTTATAATTAATTGAAATCAAACCCCAGCTTCAATGAATGATAAAAAATATCAAAAAGACGCAATTCTAAAAAATGGTTTAACTAATCGTTTCTTTGTCGATTTCCCTTTGAACGTCTTCTTTTGGGTTAGAATCCTGTAATTTACAACGCAAACAGCAGGGATGTTATTATTGTTTTGAGGAGAATTTGGAGAAATTGCACTTTAATGAAACATGCGCAATTATTTTCAGAACCGAACACCTAAAAAGGCATACAAACGAGCGTTTATCGAGCAATTTTTAAAGCCGAAATTGGCTTCAACTACGGTTTCATCGACGAAGCTTCAAGACTTAATGAAATTTTAAATTTAATGGAATGTTCAAGAGAGGCCATTAAAAGGGCACATATTTGACACACTTTCAGTGACCAAGACCAGAAGCAAAAAGTATGTAATGGACCTGATGGATGCCTGATAATTACAATCTTAATTGGAAAATATATTGCTGGAGTCTTCAAAGAAACCCTTAAGCATCATTGGATCAACTCTAATTTTCTTTGACACACTTTGTTTGTTGGGTTTCTCCATCGTTCAAAATTCCCAATTTAGCAAAACATCCGCTTGCCCTTGTCGCGCAAGGAAATGTTTTTCGGATCATCAGGGTCTCTCTTATGTGGGTAAAATTGACTCAATAAAGTCAATTAAGAACAACGAATAAGGGAAGCGATCGCATAATAGTGGGATATTTTTGCCAATGGCGTCTTTCCTTCGGCTTGAGATTGATGATATGGCACGTGTCGGTGAAGGCCCCTGTGCGTATCGAACTCCACTAAAGCCAGTTCAAGGACGCATCTTAAAAGGAGATATTTTGAACCCATGAAATCCCTCAGTTAGCTTCCACATGTAAAATTGTTGTTGAGCATTGTCTGGAAACGGGGAGCTCTTTAATCCCGCTTAGGCTCTATATGTGCGCCAAATAATAACACTCTCCATCACACTTTAACAAAGTTCTACAACCCTCCCAAATTAGGTTAATGCTGGTTTAATCCCCCCAACTTTGCCATCAACTAAGTGTTACTCTAAACTCGGCTTTGGACTATGCAATGCCAGGTTGGGTACAATTTACATATAATTTTCTGGAAATGTTTTCTACTATCATTTAAAAAGCATCAGCGGAAAATGGACTGAACCGGAGTTCAATTAATCCCGCTCAAAGTGTTCAAGTTTTGAACTTGCAAGAAAACCGAGCCTTAAACATCTGTAAAATTTTGCGGTCGATATGGGCACGCAACTACACCCAAAGAAGTTTGAAAATATTCATTTTGTCGATTTGAGATCATATTTTGCTGGAAAAACTGCGAAATCCTGATCTGTTCCAAGCTCTAGATTGATTTTGGTCGATACGAAATCAGCCGTTTGGGGTAATTTTGTTCGTGTTTTCGATAATGGGAGTTTTTGCAATGACATGTCAAATTACATAAATCCTTTGGGGAATTCTCACGTTCCTCTGTAGTGAAGATGTACCTTCGAAAAATGTTCTCAGCAATAAACCAGGCAGGACAAAACAAAAACAGGACATGAAAATTTATTTTTATGATTAAAACCCGTGCAGCAGGAGGCTGAAATGTGAATTCTCGAACACATGTTGCTGTTAGACTGTTAAATATTGCTCCAAATCCCTATGGAACAGCCGGTGTAAACCACATTGACGATTTTCCGATATGGGGAATTTTTGCAGTCCGGGGCTCAAACCCAAACCTCCAATAGTTTGAAAGAATTTTTAGTCAAATTAAGCACAAAATTCTTCAACGGATTCTTCCTGAAACATTGAATTATTGGCAATAAAACCGCCCTCACTCTATTATGCCTTTTGTGATCGAGTAGGTTTTCTAGTAATTGAATACATTTCCCGATTGCTAAACAAATCTAGAACGTTTTACTGGGCTTGACGGGGTCTTTTGCTTTTTAACAATTCGAAGCGCGTTTTGTTCGGCAAATGTATGAGCGAAAAGTTGGAAAACTCCACTATCGGCAAAACAGAAAATCAATGCCCCGAGAGGGATTTTATGTATATTTAAATTTCAGTTTCGAATAAATCTTCCCCAAAGTATAGTTACGCAACGATTCTCGAATCGAAAACTTTTGATTGAATGATCGCGCGATATCTGACATGGTGTAATACAATTCGCCGGAATAATCTACCTTCTGCCCTCTTTTTCTCCTTTTCAATAACTTCAGTTGCGACTCAAAATGATAAATTAATAAATTCCTACCAGCTATCGGTCTAGAACGTAGCTTGTTTCAATTGAAGCTGAAAACAAATTTCAGATACTTAGAAGTCAGTTTTAAACCAAGTTTTCCCCAAAGAAAACCAGCATTATCGGAGCTGCTGAGGAAAATAACACAGCACGATCCAAATGAAAACAAAGCAAAGTAGACCGGTGCAGGGAAAAGCAGTTAAACCGTCAACAATTGGAGATTGTGGAAACTGCATCAGGAAAAATTGACTTGAGCAAAACCTCTTTTGTCTCAAGTGTATAATTAAACATACATAAATATCAATATATTCCCACACAGATTAAATGCGTTTGACTACCGACACAATGAATTTTCTTGCAAAGTTTTCTGGCGCTTGGAACGAATAAAAGACGAAAGTGAAACTGGAAAAAAAGCAGAATTTTGAATGCAACACTTTCACCACCTTCATGAAACGAGCTTCTCAGCATGAAACCCCCAAAAATTTCATTGAAAAATCTCTGTTAAAAGCGGCCTAGTCAAATGGCAAATGAAGCCAATAAATCACACAGATATTTACCCCTAAAGAGGTTTTTTTGCTGCCAAAATGCCCCCACGGTTGTTCAAAGATCGGGCTCGTCAAAAGATCATAAACTCCGACTATTACCATAAAAGAAATGGTCTTCAAAAAATCGACCCTTACAGTCAAATATTGGGCCAATAAATGCTCACATTCACCTGCCGAAACACGAAATTTCCTTAGCCAGTTTTAAACTTAAAAATTAAAGCAGCTAAATTATGTTGTTTAAATTTTATTTGTTGCCAACTTGTGCGTTTTCACCGAAGTAAATTAAAAAATTTCCAGTGCCAACAACGAGCTCACTTAACGAGTTTTCAATAAAAAAATTATCGTTATTAATTATGTCAACTTTAATTAAACACAACCATTTTTCTTTGCTTCAAAGATAAAACCCGTCACTTTTATCGGCGCCAAGGTTCTTTATATGCTTCAATTAAACACATCGCTTGGCTCGGAACCGAGCTCATACTGACACCCTCCTAGATTCGTTTATTAAATCCATAAAACTCTAATAGATATTATGTGTCTACATTAAGCAGCCAGCCAGGACAGTGCTGAATAAAGCAAATCGAACTTTTAGCTAAATTGCGAAAATTAACTGAAAGTAGAAGCTAATTTACTTTCTCATTAAGAATTCCTTCGTTGATTATTCTAATGCTCCACAAAAGGGAATGGGATAATTGTATTAGTTAATGTACGAAACCTTGAGCGACAGTAGAAAGTTCTGTTGACGTTGCTGCGGCGAAAATTGATTTGTGATCTTGAGATTGCTCAATTAGCCCTCAGTTTCCGCAAATCAATGAGTCGTACGAGGTGATTTATTGGTATCTTCAAATCCGAGAGTTTCATCCAGCGTATAATTTTACCCATCAACACGTATAATAGCAATAGAGCAACATTTTTAGCGTGATTTAACTGTTTGAAGAATGACAAACCGTTTTTAAAAACTACTTTTATTACTAATAATTGTTACAAGTTTACTTAAGCGTGGTTGTTCTCTGACTTTTACATTAATTCAATGGTATAAGCAGAACCTGAGGCTTCTTTATAAAATGATGATTGGCGGTATTCCTTAGCTGCTGATACAGCGGAATCCATGGGAACTGGCTACATAACTCGTGTGTATTGGAAAGAGTCGGCACTAATCGGAGCTCCGCCTACATCCTTCACTTACTTACAGCCGGTGTCTCTTTCCAACATCTGAATTAGTACACGGTTTATAACGCATCCTCTTCTGACTGCAGGCGATTTATATTGAGTTAATTCAACAAACTGGCAAGAAATTAAATTAAAACCATTGTACAAAATTTCTATTTATCAATGTCGCTCTTACCTAAAGAAAAGTTCAGCTTTCAAAGTTAAATACCAGATGGGGTCTTATTTCCTTTAGCCCATTAGTATGAGAATTTAGTTGGGCATAGTTCACAATATTAATGGTGCAAATCACGACTAGTTTAGAAGTTCCACAAAACATTTTATATGCATTACTCCAAAGGCGGAAAAATAATATTTGCTCTTAAGTAATTTGGTTTCTTCAAAGTCGCCCCCTTTCACTTAACGATCAAAAGAACAAAGACAATTTTAGCCGCTTATATAAAATTGCCTCCGTCTCCATACAATGCCATGTTTATTTAACTTTGAATAATGTTCCCATGCAGTTTCTATTAAGTCTTTGTTCTGTCAAGTTCAAAAGGAATAATGCTAATTCCGGGATACAATAACGAATAAATTATATCAGTTTTCGGCCCAAGCCATCCAAACATAATTAAAGAAATTAATACAGAAAACTAATTAAAGTCTCTGCTTAGTGTCTTCGATGGCTTTGGCTAAAGCGATGTACTTCCGACGACTAGAAAGTTATAAAAACTCAATTAAGAACTGGGATCAAGCTGGGAACTTTGAGTCTCTGAAAGGAAAATTATTGACATGCGTGGGCCATAAAAACAAGCAAAACAATTCATAGAACGTGGCTTTTTTTCGCATTGCTGAGTAAATGAGGTAAACACAAAATAGTGCATAAAGTTTACTGATGACGCAAATAAATAATTGGAGTTCAAACAGTTGATGTGGCAAAACTGGTTTACTTAAAGCAAATTTGGGGCAAATAATTGGGGTTTGCACTTCGTCTGAACAATCTGTGTTTATGCGACTTCACTTGCCCAGACTAAAACACTCGTAATGCACCTTTTTCGGTTATTTTCAGACTAGCACAAGACACTGCAAACGACTTCGCCTACTTTCATAACTCCAACTTAATCCCGCTTTCGATGCATGTCCATCAATGCGATTTTTTTAGAATTATGATCCGGATTTATGGCCCAAGTTTCGGCACGCGTGATTTAAATTTATTGCAAGCAGAAATTTGCCTTTAACAATATTTGAGAGCCGGGAGAAGTGAAACGGTTTTAAAACAGCTGGTCCAAATTGCGAAAAGCCTCAACTTGGCTAACGACTTTATTGCAAATTATCAAATACATTTGGTGTTTATATAAAGCTTAATCAAGAGGGTAAACATTCGTGATCGCGCATAGTAAACGCCCCAAAAGTTGCGTTAATCCTTTCGCTGTATTTTCGCCTGGTCTCAAATTGGCAGGCTTATTCGATGGGTGTTTAGTTGAAGATTCGTAGCTTTCAACCAAGTTGATTGCCTTTCAGCCTGGACAACTGGATGGTTGGAGATCAATTAATGTAAGCTCTCAACATAATAAAACCTGGAAACACACCACACGGGCATATAGAATCGCCTTGTTCGCACCACATGCAATTTATATCCAATAGATCCGATTGTCCTCGCCAACAATGCCCACCAAGCGGCGATTTGTTCCAGATATAAGGAAACCTCCAGGAATCGTTGTCGATTGTTGTGCCAAATGAGACCACGTTACTTACTCCGGGCAGAAATTAAGCAAAAAATTGCCTTCCCAAAGTTTGGCATTGTGAGCCTGCGATATTTTCAACAAAAGTCCGATGTTTGCTTGTTATGATCAATCATCGCACTCGCATCATCAGTTTCGGGATTAGTCGGTGAATTATGTGCTGATTTGCCCGTTTTTTACACATTGTTGGATTGGAAACTTTGTTGTGTTGACAACAGAACGATAAAACAGCAGGATAATATTTTACGAGTTTGAACTGGTGTAATCCTTGCTTTGTCGTTTTGTCTCGATTACGCTTTTCTGAGTAAAACTTACTTGGCCTCCCCCAGTATATGCAGAGAAAAACCGACCTGTTTTAGCCCAATCAGTAAAATCCGAAGCTTCCAATAACGCCAGAAGACAAAGCACTAAATAGCAAAGCAGCTTTTATAAAAACTAATGCCCGAACTTCAAAAGCTCCCTACATACATAATGTAGCAATATTTCAATTTCGCTTCAGAGAGCTTTGCTCAACTCGTCCTTTTGCTCTATTAAATAAAATCTGCAGTCTTCATTCGCCGTTTATTTCTGGAAATATTTACATGTTAAATATAATTTTATTGGCGTGCTTTGTGGGTTCACTCACCGAAAATGCCTTTAAAAACACCAGACACTGAATAATGCCCTCCATGGTGTCTCCAGTGAGGCAGAATGTTCCGGTTAAGTGGCGGCCACGGCGGCCTACAGTAGCTAAGCTGGCATGCACCAAAGCTCTTCTTGGTAAGCTGCTGCCGCTAGCCAATGCCGAACTATGCATAGGCTGAGCGGCACTCAATCTATCCAAAGAATCCATAGCACATTTATTGATGTCTTTAGCACTGGAGATTTTTCATTGGGCGGTAACACCGGATGTGAAGTACACGTGGGATAAAACGCACTTATTTCACTGCAAAGTACAAACTGTTGAAGGCGCTTGAAGTTATTTCTTCACTCAGTATTGGCTGCTCCAGCCAGACACTCAGTTTTCACTTTTTTTAAGCAGCATTAAGACAACGTTCCGAAACCAGCTTTAGTTAATAACAGTTTGTTTGCGGAAACCCCTAAAAAAACATTGTAAAATATCAGCGCAAAATTCCGATAATAAAGTGACCATTCGCAAAGTTTGCTCGAGCACTCTGCTTTTATCTGCTAGAGATGCTTTATTAGTACGCCCTAGATTCCGCTAGATTTAATTTTTAAGGTAAATGCAGAAAATTGAGTTTTGCTGTAATTACAATGAATAGCTAAATTACGTTCGCCTGAATGGGCTTTATTTGAGGAACGGCTATTTTCGTTCACATTAGTAACTGACTCTGTTTGCTTGGAATATTAGAGCGTGATCATGCCAACTGAAGGAGGATGTTATTTCGTTTGCCAATTGAAGGAAATTGTCGAAATAAATTTGGTGCAATAATAGAGCCTCAATCGCGCAATTGAAACGATCAAAGTAGTTTTATCAAGTTTGTTTCGTTTTTCGTTCAGTAAATCATCGGAAAAGTTTAGTAAACTTTCCTCTAGCCTGTTAAGTAACATTTGCTTCAACCGGGATGACTGATTAGACATAAAAATTGGCAAAAATTCGAGCAAGATATTGATTGAGTGTATCAAAAGTCTTTTCTGCAAATAGAGCCTCAAAATTCTCTGTTTCTGGTTTGTTTAGTCTTTTGAGTCAGGATTGCCTTAAAGCAAAAGTTATCCAAAAGTTGATATTTTAATTGAAAATTTGTAAAAATGTCAGCCACATTGTTACTAAGTTCCCAATTTTTTCACTATTCTAGCTTTGACTGCTCTTTTGAAATGTTTAGAATTTTTTTCTCTGGCGCTATTGATTTTTCTGAACTTCTCGCCTTTAACGTCCTCAATAGAGCCTGAATCACTCTCTTTGGGAGTTTAAAGCGTCTTTTTCTAACTAGTTTAGATTTTCAATTGCGATTTGTTGAAGTAAAACTGTCCAAAACGTTGTTGTTGCATTGAAAACTTCGTGAAAATTACTTCGCGGGCTAAATCGTGATTAATTTCGCAATTTTTCTACCATTAGAGCTTTAAACGCTATATTGGACAGTTCTATTTTTTCTCTAGCCTGTTTAACTTTTGTGCTCATAATTTTTTAAATAAAAATGCCTTTGACGTCGACATCGACTTAGCAAAACGGTTAAAATTTGCGTAAAATGTTAATTGAATAACACCCAAAAGGTATTATTTCCATAAAAGAGTCTCAGCCTCTCTGGTCAAAAATACAAAACTTCAAACCGTCTTTTTCCAGCTTGTCTAGTTTTTGAAGTACGATTTTTTTGAAGTAAAAGCGTCCAAAATGTTTATGTTTTGTTAAAAACTTCATCACAATTCAGGTAAAATCGTGACTAAATTCCCAATTTTTCTAGCATCGGAGCTTTAACCGCTCTATCGAGTAATTCAATTTGTTTTTCTCTAGCGTAACTTTTGTACTAATATTTTTTAAAATAAAAGTCTCATTTTCGTCGATACTTAGAAAAACGGATAAAATTTGCGTAGAATCTCGATTGAATAGCGCGCAAAAAGTATTATTTTCTTAAGAGTCTCAACTGCTCTCTTCAAGAGTACAAGCGCTTAAAGTGTCTTTTTTCAAGTTGTTTAGTTTTTGAAATACGATTTTTTGAAGAACAACTGTCCAAAACGTGGAAGTTTTATTGACAACTTCGTGAAAATTCGGGCTAAATCGTGACTAATTTCCCAATTGTCTACAACTAGATCTTTAAAGCTCTATTAAATAGTTCTTTTTTTCAAGTCTCTTTAATTTTTGTGCAAGCAAAAATTGATAAATCGACCACTAAGTTTCACTTTCTATTGAACTCAGCGTAGTTTCACAGAAAAATAACCATTCATCTTTTTTAAACACCTGAATATTATTACTTCCACAAAAATGTAAAATATAACAAAATGTGTATCATACATTCATCGGTTGAGAAAAGCCGATAATTAAAAGAATCCATACTAAGTTGAATTTTCCTTTCCCTCTTGGAGCATGCCCTGGATGTGTGTGTGTGTGTGTGTGTATTTTTCCAATTAGTTTCATTTCGTCCCCATTCGATCCCTTTGCAGGAAAACGCGCTGCTGCCATAGGAAAAAGAACGTGTCAAGAGAGTGACGGTTATTTTTCACGGCATATTGTGTTTTGGTAGCCGAAAAGGCATTGTAGTCGGGTTTCACATGGCTTTCACATTATGCGCCAAACAAAACACTTTATGACCCTTACATATTTCGGGGGTTTTGATAACATTTTTTTGCTGACATTAAACGCGAGTTCTCAGTTCCGCCGGATCATAAATTGGTCGCTCGTTTGTCACCCTGCCTGGAAATTAAGTTTTGCTGTTTTGACCCAAATTGGATTCGTGTCCTGTACATTCAGACAAATTTCTTAGTAGGTTTCACTGCTTGAAACAATGGATTTTTTGACAGAAGAGCTAGAAAGTACTATGAGTTCTTCAACAGAGCGGTTTGCCATCAGGGAAAAAATTAGAAGAACTGGTTGAACAAATGAGAAATTAGTGCCATTTTTGCCTGCAGCACGCTCAAGACAGCTGTAGTTGAAAAATGTATAACCTATTAACCAAGCCGACTAGAGCGAGAAACTGTAAAATATTCAATAGAGCATTAGAGCCACTATTAGCAACAAAATTAAAAATTAGTGGGGATTTGCATAGAGACAATCTACATAAACGCCCTTTAAACCGTTGCATAAAGCTATATTAAACGACAAATTTGAAAACTAGTGGCAAATTTTTCTGTATTTTAACAAATTTCTCAAATGCAGACTAACGCTCAAGAGAATTTTTCGTCAAAAATTAGAAACCAAACAACTTGGGAAAGTTGGTAATTTTTTTATCGAAACTCTCCATATGAATGCTATAGGCCCTATTTAGACCAGAAATAAAAAATTATCGGTGTTTCAGCTATTTTTTGAGAAACTCCTCTATTAGACCTGGGCTTTTAAAGCAGATTTAAATCAAAATAATTTAATTGGCAAACAAAACAGGGTGCACATAAACACTGCTTAATCGAGCAATTGCGGCTCTATTAGTGGAAAAGTCTGGAAGTTACTTGCAATGTTTATCCAATTTCTACAAATTTTCGAATTAGATGTCGACATCGACGCATAAAACGATTTTATTCAAAACTTTATAACTCATCAACCAAACAAGTTAGAAACGGAAAATTTCAATTTTTCTATAGACCAATAGAGCCCCCATTAGCAAAATTAATTGAAAAATCGCAGATCGTAAACTAGAGCAGCTACAAAAATGGCCTTTCAACTTTTAAATAAACCGACAGACGCTCTATAAGCAGACAATTTTACAAACGATTCACTAATTTTCCTGAATTTTTACGAATTTATCAAATGAATATCAAAACTCAAGGAAACATTTTTGTACAAACGTTGTACTTCAGACACCAAACTAGTTAAAGACGAAAACTCTCCAATTAAAAGTATTCGGCTCTATAAGTGAAAGAAATGAAAAATGAATCGCGGTTTTGTCAGAATTTTTACGAAATTCTCCTTTTTTTCTAGCGTTTAAGATGAGGGCGATTACTTCAAAAATCTGTGACTCGCAAAAAATCCAGTTAAGGAAAAACTATCTGAACTGTTCAATAGAGCAACTGAAGCTTGATACGTGGAAGAATTCAAACGTTATGCGCAAATGTTCCCGAACTTATACAATTTTTTTCGAGCGATTGAGGATCTATCCTAGAAAAAGTGAGAACTGAATGAAAATTTTCCCGGCATAAAAAAAATCAGTAATTTTATTCTAGAAACCCGCAACTCGGACACGAACTGGAGAATTGCTCACTCAGCTATTCAATATTGGCGATTGAGGCTTCATTTGTAGAAACCCTTGGAAAATCTGTGTCAATTTTGCTTACATTCTATTAAATATCGACGCTTACGAAGCAAGACAACCAAACCCTTAAATAACACCAATTAACGGAAGATGAACAATGTAAGACACAAATAAGGAGATGAAGAGATACATCTAACGGACGAGAGAATGAAGACTAGAACAAATAATAAAAAATGCAAAATATAACGAAATGTGTAACATACATGCACCGGTTGTGAAAAGCCGCTTAAGAAGCGTTACTAAGGTAGTTGGATTTTTCCTGCTCTAAGGTAAAATAAAGAGAAGAGAAATGATGCCAACGAACGAAAGAATGAAGACTAGAACAAAGAAAAATGAGGAACAAATTTGGGACAGTGGAAACAAAGGCATCAATAGAAGAATGGAAGATTCGATAAGAAGAAAAGAAAGCGTAAGGAATAAATCCATAGTGAAAACAATGCAAAAGAACAACCAAGACGCTTTAAGAGTGTTAATGAAACACGCAATCATTAAAGCAAAAATACCGGTTGAGAGGGAAGTAATCCCTATGGGTTTTTTTCTTGTATCCCAAAGAGAAACGGTAATACCACAATTATGGCGGGTAATTTTATTCCAAAACGAAGAGCTTTGTCTGAAATGGTGGGGTTGAATATTCCGCTCTTCAACGTTCGAAAATATTGTCGATAAGCCTGTAATTGAATTTCTTAAATACGCTTCGGGCATGGTGGCTGATATTAAGTATCTCAATCTGATGTAGGAAAAGTGATTTAGCCGAACCATCAGAGACGAAGTATGTTCGGATTCAATGTTTTACGTTTCATTACGTGATGAGAGATTAGTGGGAAGATTGATCGTCGAAGAAATGCTGCTGCTGATCATGAATAGTGGTGCTTCAGAGCAATCATTCGCAGCCGCCTTTGCAAAACATCGTAATCCTTATCGCAGGATCGGTTCTCGCCGAATTCCCGTTTTTATCTGAGAGTCTTTTTGCGACTATCGGGTCGTGTTCGCTCATCGTAAATCCGAATTTAGCCGGAATCCCAAAGCCCAAGCTGATTTGGCTGGATTGGGCCGAATCCAAAAATGTTCGCATTCAATTAGTTATTAATGGCACCAAGGAGGTGGAACAAAATAAGTCTCCCACTGCGCCCTATTTGCAACAAATCCACAACTAATTTGAAATAATTTAAATGACATCAGGTGAATGTATGATTTCCAAATCAAGCACGTTTTATTAATTTGTTTAGCGCGAAATTAAAATCGCAATGACATCGATGGCGAGAGGAATAATTGCCAAAACGTGTCTCTGAGGTATCGAAAATCGGAAATTGCAGCAAATGTGAACGAACGAAAAACGCGGAATATTATTAACCAGACATGATGTGGACCGACGTATCGGATAGATCACATTAAATGAAAATGTTGCCTTTGATTTCCAATCGTGACCTGGATGAGGGCGAATTATCACCATCCCTCAGGCTCTCCAGCCTTCACAGGCTCAACAGGGACATAAATGACGTTGTTCTGCGATACCTCATTTCATATGTATTTTCACCCTTAAAGTGTTGGCGACAATTGAGGTCGCTGCGATTTTCACAGGCTTGTCAACAAATACTTACAATTTCGAAAAGCAAGGGAAATTCGATTTTATTTTGCATTTTAATCGCAATATTTGCGTCTGAGCAAGCAACTGAAGTGGCACATGTCGATGTTTCCTTGCCATTCTTTAAATAACGTTCCCGACTCTTGGCAGCTAAGTAATTCAACATTAAAGACAACCGCGAGGGTTTCAATCATTTTTATTCATGAGAGGAGTTTGGAAGTTTATGTATAAAATAGCTGATAGATGGATGAGCAAACTATGGGCCGCAGTGAAGTAGAGTCGCGACGTTCTTTCCAATATTTATCTTTCACATCGAGTGGCTTCCAGTTATTTATCTTGAGTGTAAGTGACTGCTCATCATCGAGTGGTTTATATGTTTTTTTGAATAATTATTTACTCCTTGAATTTTAGAATGCAAAAAACCAACCACATTCACCATTCGCAACTTATATATATGTATATATTTTACGGCAATTTGTCGTTCGTATTCCCTACGTTCCACATTTCATAACTTAGAACTTTTCCATTCCATAATTCCCGCTTTCCGAAAAATCTCTACGTAATGCCGAACAACACTCTTAAATGCATTGTAATCCACGGTCACATCAGGAAATTTCTCTCGGGATTCTTTGCGACAACTTTTCATTTCGCGTCCATTTCTAAAGTGAGATTCCACCATACATGATTTTTATTAGAGCGAACACGCCACTATGCTAGAAGATTTATAGTTTCAATATTTCTTGTTTCAAGGAAGAACAGAAGATGAAGATTAAAAATGTGAAAATCTCAACTGCGGATGGTTCATACGTTTCAAGCTTCGCACTATATAAAGTAAACAATTTCCTGCTACTATGCGGTTATTCATTTATTATGCAAACTACAAATAATGTAAGCGCAAACAGAACTTTATGCTTTGTTTGAAGCTGAGCAACAGTATGTACTCCCTTGGGTGCATTGAATTAAATTGTAACGAAGATTGGAAAGTTTCACACCCTATTTGCTTAACAACAAGTAGGTGCCGAGAATCGAATGTTTTGTGTGATTTTTTAAAAGAGAAATATTATCTTTGTTGCCAAAATCAAAGCGCTAACAATCGCCCTAGTGAAATTGCAAATTATTGAGCCTCTAATAGGGAAAAAGTTTGGGCATTTATCGCAATTTTGACAAAGTTTTTCCAAATTAAGAATCCGCGCTTTAGGCAAAAATGCACAGCTCAAACTTCAAACAAGCTGGACAAACGCATTTTTGTGTAGAATGATTGAGGCTCTAATACTGGAGAAAATTACAAATTATTCGCGGTTTTGACCAAATATTGACAAAATTCTCGCTTGGACTTGGACCCTTAAACCATATTGAATTGAAGCTAGACAAAAGCATTCTGCACTTTTGCGTAGAGCGATTGGAGCTCTATGAGAGCCGAAATTGGCAAATTAGATGCAACCTTTCTCAAATTTTAACGAAATTTCTATTTAGACGGCAATGTAGAGCAGTTTTACTTAAAAAATTCGTACTTCTGAAACAATGAAAAAACTGGAGACAAGCGCTCTTAACTTTCTAGTAGAGCGATTTAGGCTCAATCAGGAAAATAACTGGAAAATTAGTGACAATTTTGCTCGAATCTTTGCGAAAGTTACAATTAGACGTCGACGCTTAAAACAGAATTATTTCAAAAATTAATGACTCAGGCTCCAAACAGGGTAGAAAAATGCATTGGCCAATTTTGAGTAGAGCCGTTTAAGGCTCAATGAGTGACAAAATTGGCAAATTAGAAGCAATTTTTCCTAAATTTTACGGGAATTTCCATTTACACGGCAATGTTTAATACAGCTTCAGTTTAAAAAACTCGTTCATCTGAAACAACCAATTAAACTGGAGAACTGGAGAAAAATGGTCTTAACTTTTTAATAAAGTGATTGAGACTCAATTGGCAAACAAACCGAAGAATTAGTCACAATTTTGCTCGAATCTTTGCAAAAGTTACAATTAGACATCGACCCTTAGGACAGATTTAATTCAAAAATGAATAATTCAGACTCTAAACAAGGTACAGAAAAGCATTGGGCAGTTTTGAGTAGAGCGTTTGAGACTCCATGACTGAAAAAATTGGCAAATCAGAGCCAATTTTTCCCAAATTTTACGGAAACTTTCATTTAGACGGCGATGTTTAGTAAAGTTTAACTTGAAAAAATGTTTACTTCTGAAGCAATCAAAGAAACTGAAGAAAAACGCTCTTAACTTTTCAATAGAGCGATTGAGCGAGCCTCAATTGGGAAACAAACTAAAAAAATTGTCACAATTTTGCTCGACTCTTTGCGAAAGATGCAATTAGACACCGATGCTTAAAACATAATTAATTAAAAAATTAATAACTCAGACTCCAGACAAGGTGCAGAAATACATTGAACAATTTTCAGTACAGCGTTTGGGGCTCAAGTGAGTGACAAAATTGGCAAATTAGTTGCAATTTGTCCCAAATTTTAGTGATATTTCTATTTCGTTTAAGTTCATTATTTCAGTTTCACATTTAAAAGATCGTCCTTCAGAAACAATCAATAAAACCGCAGAAAAATGCTCTTAACTTTTCAATAGAGCGTTGAGGCTCATTTGGGAAATCAGCTGAAAAAATAGTCACAATTTTGCTCGAATCGTTGAGAAAGTTACAATTAGAGATCGACGCTTAGGACAGATTTGATTCAAAAATTAATCACTCCAAATCCAAGCAAGTTAGACAAACACTATGAAACACTATGTACACTATTTAAGAGAGAAATTGAACCTCTGTTTTGGAAAAGTTACTAGCGGTTTTGCCCATATTTCGGCGAAATTTGCTGAAAAAAAATCAGTATGTTTAAAACAGTTTCACTTAAAAATTCGCACTTCTGAAACAATCAAATAAACTGGAAAAAAACGCTCCTAACTTTCTATTAGAGCGATTGAGGCTCAGTCGACAATTTTTTGCGAAAATTACAATCAGACATCCACCCTTAATATAGATTTAATTCAAAAATGCGTAACTCACAATCCAAGCCAGCTAGCCAAACACTCTGTATACTATTCAATAGAGAAATGAGGCGCCCTTATTGTACAGTTTGAGGAAGTTACTTGCGATTTTGTCCGAAATTTCACGAATTTTCACTTTAAGAAACTGCAATTCTGCCACAAAACAAGCTGCAGAGAAACACTCAATAGAGCAATTTAGGCTCCCAGTTCTCACCCTCAAACATTGTAATAAAAATAGAAATAATTAAATCAAAAATTAACGCTTAAAATGCGATTATTTGCGCAAAGCCACGACTAAGAAAATGGGTATCATGCCCTCATAAATTATGGAATTTTGTTAAATAAGCTACGAGTTACGTTTCTTCACGGAAATAAAAAACGGCACTCAGCAACAGAAATAAAAGAACAAAATATTCTTTAAAAGTGCAAGTGCACATTAAGAATGGAAACGAAGTGCGACATCAGAGTCTCCGAATTATCTAACGTTGACAAATGCGCTGGCAGTTCCTCAAACAAAGCTCGATTTTTAGACGAAGTCTAAGCGATAGCAGTGGCAGAGGAAAACAAACTTAAAGCGTGATTAATCGTCAACAGTGTAAAAAATAACTGATTGCCAAAACCCTAAAAAGGTCGCGAGGTAACGGTTTGCGCAAATAAGCTGCAGTTAATTGAATGTTTGCAGTGCAGCTGTCGTTTTCCTTTAAAAAATGCCACAATTCTCAAGCTCCAGAACAGCAAAGCAATTTCCTGCCTCTACATAATCAGAACCGATGTTTACAATTCAGGTTCGGCAACTTCGCAAGAACAAATCTTCTTCTGCACTCAACACGCGCACTAATACAACGAAGAACGCGCTGAAGATTCTGCCGGCTCCATCTGAGCCGTAACCGAATAAACGACTTGGCTCTTTTGAACATTAGGCATATTAGACGTCGATTCCGATATATTTTCCGAGTCTAGTCGGTTGGCGCCATTCGAACACTGAAGCATGAAATCTATGGCTTGATAGCACAGCACACAAACTCCGATTATGATAAATGTTTCCATAATAACGCGGCCAATTAATATCCTGTCGATGGGATGCGATTTTTTAATGCAAGTTGACACTTTGCGAATACGCCTGGAATGGTAGGATCCAGAATTTCGCGTCTGCGTCGAGCTCAGAGCCGGAAAACAGACTGCCGATCTGGTCCTGGACTCTGGAGCAAAATATTCGCGAGGATGCTGCCAGACTCGACACCGACCGAAGATGCACGACAGGACCACAACTAAACTGGGCCCTTAATATGATTTTTTTATCTATCAATTGCTGATAATTGGCTAATGAATGTCGGTATCTATTCTGGTTAAAATTACTTTTCGATAGCACTGTAAAGAGGGACAGGGGAGCTGGAAAAGCAAATAATTAAAGGAATATTGGGGAGGCAACACATGAAAAGGAGCCAAGAAGTCATCAACAATCCTCTCTCAAGGGGGCGGAGGAAAAGTGGTGAAAACCGTATTCATGCCATTTGTTTAATTTTGAGCTTTGAAGGTTCAAAGCTCAAAAATTTTTGCAAAAAAGTCAAGTCTTAAAATGCATCGTGTTCCCCATTATTTCCATCGAGACGTAGCAAGAAATGCAACGAGTTGATTAAAAAACCTTCTAGAGTGTTCGTATCCGAAATAATCGACATTTTCTGTCTGTTCGGGTCGTTTTTGAGCGGTCGCGACTTTTAATTGGCGCAATTTTCTTTATTGTGTACACAAACGATTTATATCTGTACATTGGGGAGCTTGCATAAAACATAAAGTGCATAAAACAGGATTGAACATTTCATATTTTTGATCGAATATTTCATACTGGGGGAGAAGATTTTTGCAAAAAAAATTCAGGTCTTGTAAAATGCCTAGTGTTCTACATTATTTTCATCGGGACATAGCAAGGAATGAATCAAGATGATTGAAAAATTTTCTAGAATATTCGGATCCGAAATAATCTACATTTTCTGTCTGTTTGGGTCGTTTTTGAGCTGTCGCGACTTTTAAACGACGACGTTTGCTATATAGTGTCCATAAACGATTTATATATGAATATTGAAGAGCTTCGTACGTCGGAATTAGTCCCATAAGCGCAAAAAACAGGATTGAAAATGTCAGATTTTTTATTGAAATTTTTGTAGGTAGGAAAAGATTTTTGCGAAAAAATTAAGTCTCTTAAAATGCCTCGTGTTCTGAACCATTATTTTCATCGCGACGTAGCAAGGAATGCAACGAGTTGATTAAAAAAACCTTCTAGCGTTTTCGTATCCGAAATAACGACATTTTCTGTCTGTTTGGGTCGTTTTTGAGCGGTTCCGAGTTTTAGTCGACGATATTTTCTATATTGTCGTAACGATTTATGTCTGAATATTGCGGAGCATCTTACGTCGGAAATAGTCCCATAAGCGCAAAAAACTAGATTGAAAATTTCAGACCTTTGATTGAAATTTTCATAGGTAGGTAGATACTGGGAAAAGATTTGTGCAAAAAAATCAAGTCTTAAAATGTCTCGTATTCTACATTACTTTCATCGGAACGTAGCAAGGAATGCAACGAGCTGATTAAAAACCTTCTAGAGTATTCGTATCCGAAATATACCGAATAGTACCGAATCCTGTTTGGGTGGTTTTTCAGCAGTCCCGACTTTTAATCGACATAATTTTCTATATGGTGTACACAAAAGATTTATATCTAAATATTGTGGATAAGTCGTAAATAGTCAGTAGTTCAGAGGCTTTATCGAAATTTCCATACTGCGAGGGAAGATTTTTGTAAAAAATTCAAGTCTCTTAAAATGCCTCGTGTTCTACATTATGTTCATAGCGAAGGAATGCAACGAGCCGAATAAAAAACCTTCTAGAATCTTCGGATCCGAAATAATCGACATTTTCGGTCTGTTTGGGTCGTTTTTGAGCGGTCGCGACTTTTAACCGACGAGATTTTCTCTAATAAAAGCTCTGTATATTGGGGAGCTTCAGACATCGGAAACCTTCACAAGTGTGGCTTAAACCACAAGATTTTTTATGCTTCCTTGGGGAAAATGCTACATGCATTCATCATATGTGAATCAATCATCCACAGAATGATATATGAAGTTTATGAGGAAAAACTGGTTTAATTCGGTCCTCAGTATTCTCAAGACAACGATTCCGAAAACAGGGGCGAATGCATGAGTGTGCTGGCGAATAACAAGCATATGACTATGGAACGTAGCGATTTTATATTCTTTCGGGATGATATTGAGGACGTGTTTTTGTGCCCTCATATGTAAATGGCCTCGAAACATATTTTCATTTAGTTAAAAACTGTGCGGTCAATACTTCATCAACGTTACAATCACAGTAGATTTTTTCAACTTTACTTTCTATGCCATGGGCAATAAACCTGTGTTTTAACCGATATTTGCCCTCCTAATGGCTTGCAAAATTAAAACGTTGATTATTCCTATGCAAACAACATTTAAATTATTCTCTACTTAATATTTCATAGCTGTTGAAATGAATTTGTCGAAGCTATGGAATATCCAAATGCAGTGCGTGAGTGTATAAAATTGCTCATTTTCCATACGCGCACATTTCAGCTGAAATTGTGCATGACAATACATCGGAGACATGTAGTTAAAATAACATAGAGATTTTCGATTCGTTGCACATTGGCCCGCTATTGATGAGAATTTAAATGGAACGCATGGTTCGAATTTCATGCCGGACAATTTTTACATGTTTTCAATACTGCAACTGGATTTTTCCAAATGTTTACAAAGCATATAACAATTTCAATCGGAATCTCGTAAACAACTACACGAACATTCTAGTCCAGGGCTCGTTTTTACCAAACTATCATTGTCGAACAACAAGAACAGCCATTACACAAATTGACCGCGATTCCGTAATCCTACAAATTTAGTTGCTGTGCTCGTCGGTTGCCTTTCCATTTCTTCGCCGTTTTTATGTCAAAAGCTCCTTTTATTTAGCTTCCTATGGTCTTACCAGCGGACATGAAAAAGGCCTTAATTAATTTTCCTTTTTCCTAAGTAGCCGCCTTGTACGCGACCCTTCACGACCAGAGGAAGGTTGCAGCTGATAGCACTAAACGAATTTAGCGACGATATATCCACACTCAAAAAAGAAAGGTAGTAAATTACTTTTTGAGACTGTCACCGTGGATAGTTTATGGATTATTTGCTTATTTTGAGCTATTTTTTCCGTGGGCATCAGCATCAAACCTTACGCTCTGTCTACAGTGGTAACCGTGTTTAATTTAACAACTTCTACATTAACCGGTTTTTTTATTTTAGCAATTTTTGCACCTACTTATTGTAATTGATTAAATATTAAATATGTACGAAAATTACACACAAACATGAACTGCCTCAAAACAAAATGTTAGTTTTGAAATTTAAAATCATCTGCTTTGGTCAATCAAATATTAAAGTATCGGCCCTTAAATTCGCTTGGTTTTAAGTAGGCTTTTTGCATTCAAAAATCAATCGTTCATTATGCATACAACTCGCTCGAAACTGAAAACTTACCTGAATACATTTTATTGCTCTCAAGAAGCAAACCCTTGTCCCCTTCTTAATATCCAACCAAAAAAAATTCTATAGAAACTACAGCTCAACTTCAAACTCAAATTTCACCCCAACAGCCCGAAAACTGCTGGTTGAATGCTGAAGATTTTGGTCTCAACTTTAGCACAAATATGTGGCTTAACCCTCTGTCAAATCCTATTTTTAGGCGTTAATCCATCAACGGCATCAAAGTTACAAAATAAAAATAAATAATCCGTTTACAACTTCATCGTGATCGATAACAGCTACTAAATCACTGAAATAAGCTCAATATGGCCGTTTCTTCCAAAACCATCCTAACTACAATTTCATGTAGCGATTGCCAATCCTTTAATAAAACTCCGAAAAGTAAGTATGTACATCTGTAATAATAACAGGTCTTAAGTGCGCAATTCGCCAGAGTTTCTCAATTTGTATTGATATTTCCAGCAATAAACTGAACGCCTTTCTTCGCTGCTAGTTTTAATTTTATCGCTCATTCGAACCGAATTAAGACACAAAGTTGCCGGAGCAGCGATAATGCCTTTGAGAAGAAGCCGGAAACTTTCCGAAAGTTTATCTTTTTCCCGATTCCCAAATGGATATCGTCGGTGTTAAAGTTATAGTCACCTAACATAAAGCGATTCAAATGGCAATGAAGTCGACGAAGAAAAATATCACCCAACCCGGTGCAAAGTGAAGAGGCACGACCCAAAACTAATTCATTTAGCCGAGTTAAGTGGATCCTTGAAAAAGCCATTAGGAGCCTACAGGCTCATATTAAAAGCTAATGTTTGCAGTCGGACTTGAACTGAAGCGCTTTTGTTGTTTAAATGGCCGTCCTCCTGAACCATGTTTTTGTTGAACACCATCCATATAACTTTGATCGTTAATTTCGTACGGAGCGACGCCATTTCGGTTAATAAAGAGCAAAAATCAGAACTGGGTGGGATTTCAATGAAACTATGAAATTAAAAAATCTTAAGTGTGATTCGAATGAAATACCAACCGTCTTGAAGCCTCAGGTCTCTTCTATAAAGAGGGAAAATTTCAAGTTGCTACTTGCATTAGGTCAGACGTTAAGGATTTTTAAAGTAGAGCTCGCAGTTGGATGAAAACATTCACTTTTTCAGCAACGAGGAGCGCAAAAACGGCACTCAAGTGACATTCAAATGAAACTTTCAGAGCGTATATATGCGGGTTTCTTCTATGGATTCTAGATGTTTTAAGATGAGGCCTTCTCTAGATTGGAAGTTTTTTATGTAGAGGTGGTAATTGGGAAGAAAACATTCATTTTTGCTCCAACACTTGCAAAGTGAGAAAAACTCAGAAATGAGTGGCATTTGAATGAAGCTCTGCAATTATACAGACTGAAGTCTCGGCTTTCCATTGTGAAAATTTCAGTTGACGGCTTGCGTTATATTAAAAGGTAGAATTTTTTAAAGTAGCGCCTGCAGTTGAGTGAAGGCTCTCGGTTTATCATAAATATACAAAATGTGCCAAAATCAGAGTTCAGTGCGATTCGAATAAGATTCGACCGTTTTTAAAAGCCTCAGGTTTCTGCTATAAACTGGGAACATTTCAAGTTACTACTTGCATTAGGTCAGACGTTAAGGATTTGTGAAGTAGAGCTCGCAGTTGGATAAAAACATTCACTTTTTCAGCAACAGTTCCAAGGGGCGCAAAAACAGCACTTAAGTGTCATTCGAATGAAACTTTAAGAGCGTTTATTTTCGAGTTTTTTCTATGGATTGTAGATGTTTCAAGATGAGGCCTTCTCTAGATTGGAAGTTAACAAATTTTTAAGTAGAGGTGGTAATTGGGAAGAAAACATTCATTTTTGCTCCAACACTTGCAAAGTGATAAAAACTCAGAAATGAGTGGCATTTGAATGAAATTCTGAAATTATCCAGACTGAAGCATCTGCTTTGCACCGTAAAACTTTCAGTTGGCGACTTGCGTTAGACTAAAAGATAGAATTTTTTAAAGTAGGGCCTGCAATTGAGTGAAGACACTGGTTTTATCCTAACATATACAAAGTGTTCCGAAATCAGAGTTCACTGCTATTCGAATGAAATTCGACTTTTTTAAAAGCCTCAGGTTTCTGCTATTAACTGGAAAAACTTCAAGTTGCTACTTGCATTAGGTCAGACGTTAAGGATTTTTAAAGTACAGCTCGCAGTTGGATAAAAACATTCACTTTTTCAGCAACATTTCCAAAGGGCGCAAAAACCGCACTCAAGTGCCATTCGAATTACACTTTGAGAGCGTATGTATTCGAGTTTCTTCTATAGATTGTAGATGTTTCAAAATGAGGCGTTCTCTAGATTGGAAGTTAAATTTTTTATAAATAAAGGTGGTAATTGGGAAGAAAACACTCATTTTTGTTCCAACATTTGCAAGGTGAGAAAAACTCAGAAATGAGGAGCATCTGAATGAAACTCTGAAATTATACAGACTAAAGGTTCTGCTTTGCACCGTGAAAATGTCAGTTGGCGGCTTGCTCTACATTAGAAGTTAGAATTTTTAAAGTACTCGTAGCGCCTGTAGTTGAGTGAGGACACTCGTTTTATCCTAACATACACAAAATGTGCCAAAATCAGAGTTGTGCTATTCGAATGAAATTCGACCGTATTTAAAAGCTTCAGGTTTCTGCTATAAGTGTTATTATAATCATTTTCAGCAACATTTCGAAAGGGCGCCAAAATGAGAGTTAAATGCGATTCGAATAAAATTCATCACCTACAGGAATAACTCAATTTCATTGGATATGCGTAGGAATTCGCTAAATACAGAATATGTCTGGGCGTAAAGAAAATACTTTAATGTTCTGAAATTTTTTTATTGAATCTGCTGAGTCAAACAGTGTCCACCACTGATGCATTTCATCTATAAAAAATTAAAAGTGACTACGTATATCTACATTTAATCTAGATTTACACTCTAACAATGTAATGAATCAATACCATTTCGGTGATGCTTTTGCCTTCTACTTCGGCTCGTTTAGGTGGCTTTTGGAAGCAGTTTTTCTGAAACAGTGTCGATAGTGGGCAATAAATCTACGCAAAACATGCTGCTTTGTTATTAGTCAAGCTAGATTTCATGCTGGATGCAAATTCAAGTGTTTCCACACAACTCAAACCTATGGAACTTAAATTTCCTCTGGATCGCTAAGTCTTCGACTGTAGAAGCTAGAATGTCGACGGATCGGCATTGGTACATTCATTTATCACTTTTTGAACACACTGTAATAGCAAAAAGAAAAAAAAAGCAAAATAAAAAAAAATAATCGAACACAAACCGCTTTAAAAAACAAAGTTTGGAAAATTCATGTTAAAAACCTTGCTTAAAAATTTCACACACAGAAAAAAACCATGTGAAATTGACCGACTTTAGTGTACATAAAGTATATTATTCATAACATCGCGTTCGACACATAAAGAAAACGTTAGAGCCCATTTCGTGCTAGTAACGAATAAAAATAAAGTAACTCATGGGGAAACGTCGCATTTACAATGCATTACAAGCAAAAGGGCGCAGTTGATGTGGTTTCAACTCAACTGAAGTAAAAATATACGAATGAAACTTCATAGACTCAAAACATGGACTTGAAGATAATCAATTGTTACGTTTTATGATAGTTTCAAATGTAATCATTCTATTGGCGTCCACGCAATTTGTCCAATTTGTCCTTCACGAGGAAAAAAATATCTAATAGAAAAGTGAACTAGTGCAAATAAACCAAACAATTTAAGCTTTAAAAGAGCTTTTGAGCTCGAATTCGTTAAAAAAAAGTCCGGCTCAAACCGCTCAAAGCCGGTTACGCCTCTATTGACAACCGCCTTTAATGGGTTCAGTCCCGCCATCTATTACAGCCTGATGAAATGATGCAATATTCCAAAGGAGTTCTGTTTTGCCTGCATTTGTTATGTCTTAAAATGCGTGAGATTTTTGAATATCATTTTTCTATTATTGACTTAAAAAATTCAGTAGTTTTTTTTGATTCTGTTATCAAAAAACGTTCACCAATTTATGTACATTTGCTTACTTAAGCAACTAATAACTAAATATTTTTTCCTTGAAAATGTTTAATTTAAAATTAGGCTTCCAGCTTAGAAAGTTGAGTTTACAGTCAACTCCATTGGGTGAACCTGAAGCCTTTGCAATAGTCGCCGAACGATCGATAGTCGTGTCGTTTATTTATATCCAATTAAAAAATGTATAAAACCAACAAAAGTAAAGTCAGTTCGTCGAAATGGGGTCATTAAGTACCAATTAATTACACATTTTCTAGGTCAAAACGCGTTGAAAATATTGAATGAAAATAATTCGAATAGGACGGCAATAACAATGTTTTTTTTGTGTAAAAGATCGAAGAAAAAGTATTTGCACAACTATAAGTTGTCAAAGGAAAAAGCGTCAACAAAGGTGGTCGAATTAAAATTGAAACTAAACTGTATCTTAACAGAATGAATGAAAATGACAAGGAAACAGGGACAACAGCAGCACGAAAAGTTTGGAAGAAATTAGGTTTTGCCCAAAAGGCCCATAAACATTCCCAAGAAGAAAGAGCAACCATTTATCAAATGTATAGTGAAATTCCTAGAAGTGTCCAAAAGTTTTTCTTGGTTAAGGATTTTCTTGTGGAAGACGATTTTAACCTGAAGAAGTCAACTTAAACAACAGATTTAAGCAGACACCCGGAAAAAAGTGCTCAACTTTCATGCCTCACATCAAATTGCATCAACTCTTCTCGCTTTTTTGGCTGTTGTTGTTGGAAGATTAGATCGACATTAAATGGAAATAAAGCACAGAAGAAACCCAACACTATTTGACACTATAAGGATAAGCGAACAAGGACCGTAAAAATAAACAAACATCCAAACCGAACAAGCTGCTGATGTCGCAACCACTGAGGACTCGAAACATTCACTCACTCTTCACAGCAGTTGCAAGTTCAGTTTCAAGAAAGTTTATGTTTTTCCAGATTGATTAATCAAAAATCCCTATTTTTTTAATGAACCAGTGAGGTCAAATGGAATGTAAAAACTTGAGGAAAAATCCATTGAAAACTGTGTTTTCAATCATTGCTATTATTTGAGTTTTTCCACCTAATCTTGGTTGCTCAGATTGCTAAGAGCAATTTGGATCGTTCTAATGCAACCCTTTAAATATATATTTTATTGCGTAATGTTGCCCTCATATGGTCCTGCAGTGTGTGTATGTTGGCCAGCACATTATAAACATTGGAAATAGGCAAAGTTATGTAAGGGTGTAAACACCTAAATGATGCATTAATTGCCCAATTTGGGGTGTTTTCCGGTGCGCTGTTTACTTAACCAATGCCAAGGCAAAAACATTGCAATGTTCCACGTTGTTTATTATTGTCATCCGCCCCTCCCCACTGGGGATACCTGTTAGGCTAAGCGATGTTGTTTACCCCGATGAAAATTGGTTATTTCTTGCACATAAAACAGTTAGTTGCCAAAAATTGCGTAGACTCTGGGACGAATGGCCCCAGCATTCTTCCAGAGCTTTGAATGAAGAATTTGCATATTTTCCCATTGAACTGGAAACCGGAGACTTACCAGTTGTAGAACAGTGTTTACCACTTCCTTGTTGGAGACCTGTCCCACCTCAATCAGTCCAATTAGCACGGCAAATTTGAGATTATCGTTCATAGCCATTCGCACCACCTCTTCGGGGTGTTTAATGTCACTTAGGGGCGGTTTTGTCAAGTCTGCCATTTTTGCCGAATTCTAACAGCACAATTCAACAACACTACCCGACCACCGACTCTTGCATGTACACAAAAAAATCGAAATTTCCCGATCAGCAAACATTCCGTCACAATTTTTCTGCCATGTTGGGTAGTCAATTGACACAACCAGTCATGTTCTGAATCTGACAGATATTTTTCTACAACTAACCAATCAGGGATGGTTGTGAAACAGGACCGCCAATGTACTGATGTGAAAACTAATGGCTCAGATTATCCAGGTTTTGGAGGCGCATTATTCTGAACAGATCGCCTATTCAAAGCGATCGAAACAAGGAAAGGGAAAAACCGATTAAAAGTTGATGAGTAGAGAGTTTTCCAGGTTGAAATGGCAAAGTAATGGCCATTTTTTCGAGACCTGGCAACCTTGCAAATTCTACTGGACACTGGTCAATTGACTGCCTAGTTCAAAGATGAGCTGCTGATTAAAAGATCACTGAAGTTCGAAGAATCTGATTTTTTCTTCTCGTCAGAGGATTTCAGAGATATTCTGGATTATAATTGCTCTCCTTCATCTGCCTGAAAATTAGTAGTAAAAATTAGTTCAATTTTTTATGTGCCATTCTGTGTGAAGAATCCCACAAAACTTGAAAATGTTATCTGCACTTTTCCATAAGAACTTGGTCCTCTCAAGTATAACAACTCTATATCTAAGCCAAGACTCATTTAACACTGAATACTGAATAATTTACTGGCGTTCTAAACATCAACTGGTTTTAACATCGTTGATTCCGAAACTTTATCTGCTCGCCACCTAAACACATCTCTTATCGTTATTAAACGTTTGGCGAAAGTCGGCAAATTCTCTGAAATTTATCTGCTGAAGATGCGTCTCGACTCCAGCTGAACATTTCGGTTTCTTGTAGCCTCTTAATCTGCAGCCACAATAATATAAGCCTTGTTCTATCATCTGCAGTCACAATAAGGATTTTCTTCTGGATCCCTCATCATTTCTTCGCTAGTGGTGTCTAGTGTTTCTTCATACCATTTTCGTCGGAAAATGACGGATGTGAACATGAAGAATTAGCAAATGAGAATTGGGAATTAAACTTGTTCTCTACAAACATCAGAGTTTGCAAAGAGAAATATGAGCAGATTTTTGAGAACATCGAATATGTTAACGGCTGATTTCTGGGAATAAAGATCGGGTTTAATAATTCTCATATTCTTCATTATCAAGTTCTTCAATTCAGTAAGGCATTTTTTCAGCATGTAAATAATTCTAAATAAATAAAATTTTTAAGTGACTGAACATAACTTTGGTCTAAACGGTTACATACAAAAATTGCTCTTGCTCCTGTTGCTCGACAAAGTCCAGTCTTCCATGTGGAAGATCGCATTTTTTTATGAAAATCTATTGCATTTGGAGTTAATACAATTATTCGTTGCGCTTCAACTTCTAGAAGCTGCAGTTTTCAACTCCTCCCAACTCCAAAAAGTTCTGTAACTTTAATATTGTAAACTTATTCAAATTGCTCAGGATTGATAAGGACGAATTTGGAACTACTTTAGGACGAATGTCTAAAAGACGTTCTATCCGACTAGAATACAAAAAATTATATTCTAACTAATGCTGAACTGAACCAGCATGCTCTAGCAGACCTTTGTTCAACATGATAATGTATCTTCTAATCCTAATATTGGTGTTTTATCGGAAATTATTTTTTTATCTGTCCCTAAATTATATGCTAAAAATCCACTAGGCAACACTGACCAACGGTGACTTATCACGTCACATGTCATCACTACGACAGCTTCCATATGAGACTTTGGGCTATTGCCAAACCTCCTCAAACTAACTGCAAGAAGCTTTCTTCACCATTTGCTCACAAAACTTTTCTTCATGCTAGTGAAAGCGGCAGCGCGATCTGTTGGGTGAAAGTTGATGGCGCTTTCACTCGTCACATTAACTGCCTGAAGACATTCACCATACACTTTTGGATGGGACACTAATCCACTATCAAGTCCGTTCAATTAAAAAGTTATTGGACACTTAAATACCGCGTAAACCACCTTTCTTGAAGGATGGACTATGAATGACTGAGCAGCGTCGTCAAAAGTGGTGTGATTTGGCGTCTTCTGGTCTTTGGCGTCGACCGGCGTCTTGATTCTTCAACACAATAGACGTTTTGCAGCGCCATCTCTTGCTTTGATCTCTGGGCAAAGAGACTCTCAAACCCTAACTGATTTTAAATGAGTTTTATAGAAAAGTGCTAATTTAGGGATTATTTTGTTGTACTTTTGCATCTGAGTTGATCTTAGCTGTGACTGCTTATCCTATGTAACTGTTTATAAGAAGACATTGGAGTTGGAGGAGCCATAGATCTGATAAATCCACATTGAAAACCTCAACCTAACATTTGCACATGGAATCTCCAGCTAACACTCGGTACTATTCAATGCACTAAACATCTAAATCGGGTAAAACGCCGAATTTTTCAGCGACCTCAACAGGAAACGTGAAGACTATTTGGAATGGCCGGACTATTTTATGGCAACCGCTTTTCTAGCGGCGAAAAGAAGCAAAGATCCATGCTCTCAAGTGGGCGCTTGTATAGTCAACGAAGACAATGTTATTGTCGGGATTGGATACAATGGAATGCCAAAGAACTGCAGTGATGATGAATTCCCATGGTCCAAAGGATCCAAATCCGATTTGGACAACAAATATTTGTATGGTATGCAGCTTACACTAGTTTAAAGGGCTTTCGGTGTCAAGTGTTTCTCCCATGTGACTTTTTCCTTCATTAAGAGAAAATTGAAAAGCTCTACTGGATCTAGATCTGGGAACTGAGGAGTACCCAACTAAGGACAAACGTTCAAAACATCTCAGCGTACTCGTACTACTTTACTTCCTTCTTCCTAAAAAAAAGATTCAAAGAAAATGAACAAGTTTAGTTTCTCTCGCTGATCAGAGCCTCTGGCTCGACGCTGCAGGTCTTCGACTTGCTATGATCGGTTGGAAAAATTGCTTTTTCTGCTTTAGTGTGCCACGCTGAGCTGAACGCAATACTTAATAAAAATTCGGTCGATGTTCGTAATTGTACTATGTATGTCGGCCTGTTCCCCTGTAATGAATGTGCCAAAGTGATCATCCAGTCTGGAGTTAAGCAAATTATCTATATGTCAGACAAGCACGGAATGAAACAATCCACCATTGCCTCCAAACGAATGCTTGATGCCGCTGGAATTAAATATAAGTAGGTACATGTTCCCCCAATATACCTACTAACCAATAGGTTAGTACTGACCAATTTTGTGCTTGTCGCTTTTGACAGTTTGACTTGACTTCTTGCGGTGAATTTTCCCAATACTTCTAGGCAATTCGCCCCAAAGAACCGGAAAATAATAATCGACTTTGATGAGATCAACTGGAATGATCAGAACCAACTGCCCACCAGTCCTGTAATGGACAACACCGCAGAAAAACTGGAGAAAATGTCTTTGAGCAATGGTTTGCGCACTCGCTTGGATCTTGAGCACTCATTTAACGGCCACAAACCGCAAGAATCGTAGTGGGCTGGTTTTAACGTACATACTCAAGTTGGTGAACTAAATGACACCTGACATGTGACAAGTGACGTCCCCTACTACGAGCATGGGAGTTTTGTAGATACGAATCAGTTACCAGTATAAAAGTCTCCAAGTTGTACAAGCAAGCTTAAGATATTTAAAACATTCAAAGGTATTTTAAATCAATAAAGTCTTCCAAAAAACAATGTTTTGTCATTTTATTCAAGTCGAAAATGTTGTACTTTTCTTCAGTTGGATGCTAATACGCACCTTATGTCCACTGGTGCTTCCTCCAACTACAGTTCTTCAAACTAGCCAGGCCAAAACCCTTCCTCAGGTTTTCAGTCAACATTACATCAGTTTTTCCCAAAAGATTGACCCGAACTGTAAAAAAATTATAAGTGGCTTCCGATGAAAACAGTCCTGATCAGCAAGGGCAAGTGAAGAAAAAATCAGGCTGCAAAAATAACTGTTTATTAATAATTTAGTAGATACAGAATTGAAGTGAGCGCTACTTTTGCCAGCAACTAAACCAATCCAAACAAATTCGGGCCGTAGAACACAGTCTTTGCAACTAGAAACGTCGCCTCCTTAAACAATAAATCACACAATTAACAAACATGTAAAAATTACTTAACAAAATCGACGTAAAACTTAAGAACTACGCTGCATCGTCCGCGGCAACAATAACAAATGAGTGACTACTTTCTTGGGGAACGCTGTTTTTTTCTCGTCTATGGCCATGGAGACAGTCGGGAAGACCACGGGCGGATCTTCCGCTGGCTTCCGCTTTGGCGTCCTTTTGGATTTTCTTCTTTTTTAGTCTTCGCTTCTTGGTTACCTTCTTGGATTCGGCAGGTTTAGCGTACACGGCGCCACCCTTCGTTTCCTGCTTCAGTGATTCCTGTTGAATAAACAGTTCGACTGGTGAAATTGAACTTGGGGAGTCCGATTCTCTGGACTCTTCACTGCTGTATGGATTATCAGCTAGAAACTCTTCAGTTGGGGACGGTCTGCGTTTTTTCAGCTTCAAGTTCTTCTTGGGTACTGCAGTGGCCACGTACTCACTAGGCTGGCGGGCTCCATCGCTGAGCTTTTGCCCGCCGATCTCCGGTTCTCCTTCCAATGGAAGAACGAAGGTGGAGATTGGAGATATTTGGTAGTTCTGATAGGGAGCCTTGCCTACGGCCACAACATGGTTTGGAGGAGGACTTTGCACAGCATAGCTTTGATGAGTGTGTGCAGTTTCTCCATTCTTCGGTGCTGCTTGAACGATGTAGGTTTGATGGGAGTGAGCGCCACCATCATCGTGGCCACCTAATTAATTGGAAAACTGTGCAAACGAATTTGGAAATTGGGGGTTTTACCTCCACCGCCGCCGCCGCCGCCACTGTCTTTGCTTTCCCTCCATCCCCATTTCTTTCCATTGCTGGCCCCCTGCTTGTGGCCATGTTTAGTGTCGTGTTGATGATGGTGTTCGTGTCCTCCTTTGCTGTCGTGTCCGTGTTCATCCCTGTAGTGGCCTCCTTTAGCATTCGCTCCCTTCCTCCCATGATGCCCTTCTTGGTGACCTCCTTTTTTATGTCCGCTCTTTTGATGTCCTCCCTATTACCAATGGAAGGTTTAAGTGCACTCATTCCAGGGCTCATGACTTACCTTTTTGTATTCATTTTTATGACTGAACCCTCCATGCTTTTCGCTGTCGCCTCCCTCATGGTCCTCCTCAAAGAACTCGGTCTTTTTCTCGTATTCGTCCTTCTTGTGAATGCTGTGAGAGCCTTTGGTGCTGTGTCCTTTATTGTGTTGTCCCTCTTCGGAGAACTACTGCAATTTTATAGATTTGCTGTTTCCGAGGGGTGGAGAACTTACCTTTGCGCCCTTCTTCCCGCCATGGCTCTTGTGGTGTTCTCCATGGTAGCCGTCTTCATGGTGGTGCTCCTTTTTATGCGCTCCCTCCTCACCGTAGCCGTGATGGTGGTTTTCCTTGTCGTGGTGGCCTTTCAAGGCTTTCTCGTGCTGGTGGTGCCCTTTGTAGCCTTTTTCTCCTTTGTCGCCATGCTCTCCGTGGTGATGGGCGTGGAAATCTTTGCCACCGCCCTTTTCGAACTCCGCGTTGTGATTGCCTGGGTTAGAGACAATTTGATGGTAAATTCTGATAATTTTACATGTTTCGGGTCTTGGAAGGAGAACAGCCCTTTTATGCCAAAAGTACTCAAGTTATGGGTTGATTACGTTTTTTGGTCAATAGTTTGTGACTATGAATGTTTTGGAAAAATGAATGAAAAGAGTGATCATTTTAGTGCCCATGAGTCTTTGGTGCTCTTAAAGCAGACAGAGTGGTAGGCAGACGAGATCGAATCAACAAATTGTTGGGGAAATCGGAGAAAAAAAGTACAAATTTTTTGTGCATCTGCCTAAAGGATCAAAGTGTAGTCGATAAATTGAAAAGTTTATTAAACTCCCGAGCTGTAAGTTCAAATTTCTATAGAACATCAAAAACTCCACGTCTTTATTGATCTGAAAGCGAGCGGAAAAAGAAAAGACGAATTTGCTGAATATTTAAGCGAAAGCTTTAAAAGAAAGCGGCCGAATTGAGACCAAAGCTGATTAATTTGGATGGTTTCAGTTTGTAGCTCAAAAAGGACTTTAGTTGACCGAATTGGCTAAAATAAGTGACAAAATACAACGAAGTTTTAAATCACAGTCAAATTTTGAATCGAAGTTTAGAAAGCATTCAATGAAACAGAAAATTTGCTAAAAAAAATGTTTTTTTGAACCATGAGCATCAAGCAACAGTTTCGTTTCTGCAAAGGATTGGAGAGAGTTTTTCAGCATACCTCCATCATCGTGTTTCTTATCATGATGTTTACTTTCAGCCCCTTCTCCTCCTGCTTCTAAATCACCCTTAGCTTGTTCTTCAGTTTTTTCTTTAACTGCCCCGTCTTTTTTCTCGTCTGTTTCCAAATATTTGTAATAACTTCCCCCCGCGTCGGTGTTCTGATCCTGATGTTTCGACTCGGCTGGCTCTCTGTCTTGATCAACAAACTACAAGGAAAAACTTTTAAGTTATTGCGTCCCTCAGAGCTTAATTTCGCGTAATTAATTTTGCTGTAAAACCACAGTATTGCCTAATAGTGCTGAAGTGAGCTCAACCAGCCAGAGGAAACCACTGGAATTTAGCAATATTAATTGTTTTTTGTAATTTTTTATTTTTGGTTTATTTCCGTCTAAGGTACCTGGTGCGGATTGTAGGAAAATGAGAGTGCCGGTTTCAAAACCTTCTCCACTTTCTCGCTGGCATCAGTTAATGGTCCATTACTCCCATCTGCATCATAAACCAAAGGAAGAGCTTCGGCCGAAGGTCCCGTTTCGATGAAGATCGGTCTTGGTTCCGCTGCGGAAGATTCAAGATCAAAGTCCTGTGGAATATGACGACCGACACTAGCACTGATACACACTAGCACAAGAATGCAAACAAGCATCGGCCAATGTTTGCTATTTCCTACGATGAGTTTCATTATGGACTATCATTGGACGATGCAGTACGAAAATGTATTTAGATCTAATATTATGAACTACTGGCATGAAATTTTTTGAGATAGAAGCTTATATACAATCCCCCTCTCCAGCAATGCGACTATCAAATCACTCCACTATTTGGCAACTAGATGGTAATCGGGTCGAAATAGCACTAGAAGGAGCCATAGGAGTTGCTTAATTGGCGCGACAGTTTTAAGCGAAAGATTTATTACCGTTTGTTACATTTAAATGTGGCCATATTGAAGCGGTTTTTTTTTCGATTTGTGATTAAGCGTGGAACATCGAATTTCACAGATTGGGCCCCTTCAGTGTTGTACTCGTATGAAAATTGGCGCTACATCTTCACATGACCAAATGTTGCTTGAAATTCGGTTTTTTCCCAAATGTTTCTTAGCTACTTTGCCATAGAACTGAGTAAAACAGCAAGTATTTTACTAAACCGGAGACGTTTTATAAACTTATGAAAATATACTCAGTGAAAAGGCAAGTTTCTGTATTCTTGCACTCAAAAGTTCTTATGTAGTAAGGAACCAAAAAAAAATTGTTATTGTGAAGCAGGTTTTCAGGCATTTTAATGAAACAAAGCAAAAAAGTGATCTGGGTTGGAAATAAACGCAAATATAAAATTGCGTTCTGTCAGATTTTTACTCGTCAGTAAACTGCGTTTCCACACAGCAGAAAAATCCGCAAAAACATGAATTTGCGGCACCCTGCACTGTGCTTCATTAACGAATTTCTAACTTTTTCTTCTTTCTAATTTTTTTCTAACGAAATTCCGAATAATCCGCAAATTGATTATCACAGTTTACTAACTAAAATCCCATAATCGAATTACCGGGGCAATACCACGGGTACTTACAATCTAACGATATTTTTAGCTGAAAGTGTCTTTTGACTAGGTTTCTATTAATCCACGCGGCATTTAATACATTTACAAGCAGTAAGAAAAATTCAGTTTGCGATCACGGTTTCTTAATAGCAAATGCATTTTTCTTCAAAGTGACAAAGTATTTGCACCTGCTTATTTTTCATTGGTTAGTTAGAAATCATTGCAATTCGGCATTATTTTCGATCGGTTTATGCAACCTCTTCCATTGTGTTAATCAGTCGTAAACATAGCATTTTTTTACGACACAGTTAAAATCACATGGATTTACGTTTGGCAATCTCACAGGCCATCAGGTCCGTGACCACCGATGGGGAATGATTTTGGTTAATCTTAGACCGTTCCTTATTAACTTCCTGAACACAACACGCGCTGTTTATAACACAATTTATAAGCTAATGAACCTCAAGTACGGGAAAAAGATCAGACATACACAAGGCACTCGTTAATGGTTGCAGGACAAACTAAGAAAAAAATTACAAGGGGATTACAATTACAATTGAAGAACATTGAAACTTTCGGCACCATCAGAACCTCAAAGGTTAAAGGGAAGTGTTATTTTCAGGCTAAACCCATCTGATGAAAGGTATAAAGTCCGAAAGCTTTTCTAAGAATCTGAACCCACTGCATCAGAAAATTAATCTATTATTTATTAATTAAATTTGTTCTTTGCATTTTCCAAGGCGTTCATTGTGCGGGTGCTTTCTACAATCCAAAATGGTTTTAATGGTGAATTTTATTCGTTTACAACAGGCAAATAAAGGTGGAGTTTTCACTGTTTTAAATAAACAACTGCAAAATGACTTTTCTGGTCACCATCAAGGAATAATTCCGTTTTTATTTATTTACTGATCTTCAGCAAAAATAAATGATACGGACAATTTGAGGTAATTTCGTGAAGTAGCCGTTCAAGCATTGGGATTCCTAAAATCGTGTTGTATAAGTTTTGTTTTGTTCGTTCAACCGCTTCCTTCTTCTGGTTTAATTGTGTGCTTGAGCAATATCCTTTGGAACGATCTTCTATTCAAGCAGCAAGTATTGGGAGAACAGGATGTACGCTCATGAAGTGGCCGGTCTGTCTGCCTGATCTAAAGCCGGTGTGTAATTGAAATTACCAGAAGCTGTCAACAATGCTTTCACCCTCTAATCATGTCGCGGTACATTTAAAACACTATCGTTGCGCCACAGTTACTTAATTATTCACTTCCTTCGGTTGTTATAACAAATAGACGACCATTAATTCGTTCTTTTGTCTTGGTTGTTTCGATTTACCAACAGAACAGTTCGTGAGCAATAGTTGCTGCGAATTTTGATTACATATCATCGACCGCGTTTTTTGTAATCCTTTTTATTGCTCCTTTAGTTTAGTAATTAAAAACTGTACATTTTCGGTTTTTTCCACCAACAATGCACTTTAATCAACCTTGAGATAATGAGCAATTTAGACCATGGCGGGTTTCTATATCTACTGTTTTTGACCCTGTTTTGCGCTTGCCAAACTCAAAATCTCACTAAACCGTTGTAAATTCCTCGTTTGCAACAAATGGGGGTGTGTCATTTAATGCTCACGATTCCCAATTTTGCTCAATCATTTTTTGTTTCTTCACGATAATTTTTTCATCTGTTTCAAGATATTTTAATGGAAGAAATGATCGCCCGATTCCCCAATATTTCCTCAGGAGAAGCCAAGTTTTCGACTTGACTATTTCACTGGCACAATAATATTAACGGAACGTAAAACTATCCAACGCTGAAAGGAAAAACTGCAACTTTTGCAAAAAAACTTTTTTACAACGTTTTTGTAACGTTTTAATGGGTTAGTTTGGATCTACTTATTCCTTATTTCAGTTGGTTTGGAAAAGCGCAAGGAAAAAAGGAATAAAACCCTGCAAAGGAGCTAAGTAAATTATTAATTAATTGTTAGATAGGAGACAAATTGGTAAGTTGATAGACCAAACTGAAAAACGCCTCATTTATTTAAATTTCTTGAAATACGTCAAGCATCTCGTTGGTGAGCCAAAAAAAGTTTTCACAACTTTCATGCTCGTAATCTAGACATCTTCAGACCTTCCCAAAAAACATTGGAAACTTTATCTTTGACAATTTCTAACTCTTTCCAACTAACTAAAATGGCCAAAGTTGCACATAAGTAAATGAAGATTTTTTAGCGTCCCAAATTCAAATAACGGGATAATTTTTCGCGGCTTAAACGGACCACTTGGTCTCCGAACTCCCAAAATTATTGGTCCGTTGAAGCCACCAAAAATCATCCCTTCACCTAAATAAATTAAAATAAGGTTCTCTATCTCTCAAAAGTCACTAATGGTCAGTCTGTATATTTCGCTGTGAATTAGCAAAATAACGCAAAATGTTGTTTTCGTAACTTAAAAGTGAGCGCAAAGGAAACAAAATGAATGAAACTTTGTATAGGCGTTGTCCAGTTGCAAGAAGAATCCGCTGATTAAATTGCGGAGTAAAAAGCTTGTTACGTTAGTAGCAATACTCCACAATTATAGACGAGTAGAAAAACACCTACTTTCTGTCTGGCAAAATTAATTTTAACTTTTATGTAAGAGTTGATCGGTGGTCTAGTTTCCGCAGCCGGGTATATTGAACTAACAAAGCATATAATGATGGTGTTTTTTTTGGCAGAATAAACCCCGAGTAATTTTTCACATTAGTGTCATTACCATGCGCCAATTTTTTTTCATGGGGCCCAAGAGATGGAATCGATTTCTCCGGCTTTTTCAGCATTCGAAACGTTTAACCGGCCCGATAACAAACGACTTTTTACGGCCGCACTTACTTAAGCCAATTAATCGAAGCTCAACTTCTTTTAACTTGAAACTTGAAATACATTGTTTCCTTATTTCAATATCCACCAAAATTACCGTTCAATTGCTAATCAATTCATTTCGCTGTCACCAATTTTACGGAATCCATTATTTTGGTTCCGGAATAATAAACATGCACATTTTCAACTGTGATTACTTTTCTGAACTATGAATTTTGATTGTGGATGTAAAAACTTGTAAGTGGACACTTTCATTGTTTTCCTTTTCCGTTTTTGTTGATCCGGCTTTTTCTTCTAGATTACCAGACACTATTTCACAAAAAAAACAGCAAATACATTTCGAAGGAACAGTGCTCACGCTAAAAACTTCTCATAATGCGGCAGTTCTTCCTCAAGAATATGTATAAAACTTAGGGCAGTTTCTTGCGACGCTCGCAATTTCGAGGAGGCTTTTTCAAATTGTTATCTAAAGTATGTGGTTTCTAAATTATATTTATATGCGCTTGTAGATGTTGAACTTGAAAAATTTCTCTAATGACAGCAAAAGTTATTCAGATTTCACTATCAGAGGCAAAGGTAATTGACTTTTTAGGCATTTTCAATTCGTTATTGCTTGATGCATGGTCGCAATCTGATTTTTATAATAGGAATCTCGTTTTTACGTTCTATGGAGCAACTGGGGTTTTTTTATTTACAAAAGCTTGGAAATACTTATATAATATTACCGAGACCGATACTTAAGTCCTCCTTTTCGTAACGTGATCGGTGCACAAGAAAAGTTGATCGTTTTATGGCTGCCTCAGCTAAAAAGAATTGCTCTGGCAGCATTTTCAATAAATTATTATAAATGATGTGATAATAAATTATTATTATGTGATTATGTGATAATAAATTAAATACAATCAAATCGATCGAGATGCTTAAAAATATATTAAAGTACTTAATAACAACAACAATAACAATAAAATTAAACCCGAGCTGTTAGTAAATTTTGCAGTTGAAAATTTAAAACTCAGAGATTACAAAGCCAGAGATCTAAATAAGTGGAATAATAAACCGATGAACTGTAATTATTGTTCAATATAACCGCAACGTTTCCATAATGTTTCCGTACCAGGCAGCTGAATATTAGAATACTGAACCAAACAAATTTTACAACCAGTCGTTACTAAATTTTAAAAAGCATTTATTCCCATTTTGATGTACCAATTGCTGCTGATGTGTTAATTAGGTATTGCCTGGTTCGCTAAAATAATTGCTTTCTTTTTTGAATAATTAATTGGCGAGAAAACGATTTATTTTATAGTTTTGGAAAACAGGAAATATCCAGCAATCTGAAAAAGTGAAATTTTCTGCGGTTTTTGCGATCCCGATATTGCCTAGGAAATATTAAATTTGCCAAAGTCATGTTTGCTTCCTTATCGACCACAATTTGATAAGTGTGAATAATTTAATAAATTGTGGACATTCATTGTTTCTCAAACTATCAGGTCGTTTTATTTTCGTGGTGGTCGAGCTACTTCACTGGCAAATCGATTTTTTCTATTTCAATGCTGTTTAATACTAAAGGTAATTTATTAAATCATAACGCAACATAATCTGCAAGTGGTTTGCCAAATACACGATCTGATTTTAATGAGGCAATTTTTCCTTTATTCAATTTTACGTACTTTAGCTTATGTTCCGATTCTTCAGAAGCGGATGCTGTCGATGTAAAAAGAGCTCAAAATCATTCCAAGGTTTAAAAATGCGTTATGACTGTCTCAGTACCGCTAGTGGGATCAAATTCAAACCACAAGTAAACCAGAGCTTCTCTTTTTAAGGTCGAGCTTCGTATTCAGATATCTCGCATGATTGCTCAGAAAGTGGCTTCAACAGCAGGTGATGAAAAAATGACAAACCGCGCAAAAACACCTCAGTTTCAAAATTAATTACGATAGTACCAGACTCTTCAATGGAACCAAATTTAAACCACATGTAAAATTGGGCTTCTGATTTCGAGTGAAGGAACCCGCATTCCAATGTCTCAAGTGGTTGATCAGAAACCGGCTTCAGAAGCACACGATAAAAAAATTAGAAGGCGCACCATGGCACTTCAAAGTTTAAAAATTTATTATGAGGGTACCAGAACCTTGAAGGTAACAAAATCCAAACACCATGTAAATTAAAGCCGTTTTTCCAAAGCTCTCAGATCCTCATACCGAGATTTCAACCGATTGCTTAGACATCAGTTTCAGAAACTAATGATGTAAAAATGAAAATTCGTGCAAAAACACTCCAAAGTTTAAAAATTCATCATGATGATATCAGTCTTTGGAATAGAACCAAATTCAAACCGCACATAAAAATTAGATTTCGCTTCCGAGTGATCAAACCCGCATTTCGATGTCTCAACTGATTGATCAGAAACCGGCTTCAGAAGCATATGATGAAAAAATTAGAAACCGCGCCATTACAGTTCAAAGTTTAAAAATTCATTACGATGGTACCAGCACTTTGAATGCCACCAAAAGCAAACGCCATGTAAAATGAAGCTTTTGCTCTGAAGTTCTGAGATCCTCATCTGAAATCTCAACCGATTGCTTAGACATCAGCTTCAGAAACTAATAAAGTAAAAATGAAAAATCCAGCAAAAGCACCCAAAAGTTTAAAAATTCATTACGATGGTACCAGTATTTTGAATGCAACCAAATTGAAACCACATATAAAATTGAGCTTTTGCTTTCGAGTACTGAAACCCATATTACGGTGTCAGACTGTTGACTGTTTGATCAGAAACCGGCTTGAGAAGCACATGATAAAAAAATTGGAAACCGTACTTCAAAGTTTAAAAATTTATTATGAGGCTACCAGAACCTTGAATTCAACCAAATCCAAACACCATATAAAATGAAGCTTTTGTTCTAAAGCTCTGAGGTCCTCATTCCGAGACCTCAACCGATTGCGTAGACATCAGCTTCAGAAATTAATAATGTAAAATTGAAAATTCGTGCAAGAACACTCCAACGTTTAAAAATTCATAATGATGGTACCAGTCTCTTGAATAAAACCAAATTCAAACCACAGATAACATGGAGATTTCGCTTTCGAGTGATAAAACCCGCATTCCTATGTCTCAACTGATTGATCAGAAACCGGCTTCAGAAGCATTTGATGAAAAAATTAGAAACCGCGCCATGACACTTGTAAGTTTAAAAATGTATTATGATGGTACCAGTCTCTTGAATAGAACCAAATTCAAACCACACAAAATTGATTGAAAAATTTCAAACTGCGCCATGACACTTCAAAGTTTAAAAATTTATTACGAGGGTACCAGCACTTTGAATGCCACCAAAGCCAAACATCATGTAAAATAAAACTTTGTCTTTACACAAAATATTGAGCCAAGCAGGGGAGAATGGTGAACTTTCCAAGGTCGAAAGGTACCGTCGTTGGAAATCTCGCTAAGAAAAAAGTGTTATTAAGGGGATAATCTACAACGGAAGTCACTCTTTATTATCGAAATCTAGAGAGCCCAAAACCAGATAATTACTTTTTCTTTACGTGAATTAAACACAAAGTTAAACGGTTCTTATACACAATTATCAATATTAAGGACAGTTCGAGTTTTAAGTCGTTTTTGCTCAATCTTAACTAGTTAAAATGGCCATAGTAGAGACTGCTTTACTATGTAAAATAGGAGTGTTCTGCTGCGATCACATCTTCAATGCGAATTTTTGACCCATTTTTCAAACCGTTGGCAAAAATCAGGCTTTAGTGCGATTGAAGTGGAAATTTAAGGGCTATCAACCACATGAATCCTCTATAGGGTGTCAACGTTTCAAGTTGCTACTTGCTCTAAATGGAAAGTTATGAATTTTTAAAGGAAAGCGTGCAGTTGAGTAAAAGTGCGAAATATGCGTCGGTCTTAATAGTGCAATCCAAGTAAAGCATTCACAAATCACAGCACATTTTGCGAATGGTATGTACTTTGATTCTGGTGGATCTGCTCAAAATTGTACAGCCTCTCACAATAGATCAAGCCAAAAAGGTTTTTACGTTTCATGACAATTGAGCAAACGATTGATCGGAGAGCGAGTATTTAATTGAGCATTCGAAAGTCGCCACATGAATGGGGATGTTTGTTTATCTTTACCCGAGAAAGCAACTTTGTTTACGCTAAATATCCAAACCAGTTCGATATTGAACGGGAAATTTCTAGAAAATCGCCAATAAGAAAAAAACTGAAATCGAACAGCAAGCAATACAATGAGTCACCCAAAGGGCCAGCAAGCAAACCGATTCTATCATTATGTAAGTTCTGTACCTCGATGCGTTTTATATGTGATAAACAACTTAATTTCGCATGAGTTTTATCGGAAAGCACATTTAGTTCAGTCTATTATGGGCAAGGGACTAAATCGGTTGGCGGTTCTTTGTTCATAAACGGGATAAAAATACCAATTTGGTGCCATTTAGGCACGAACGGTCGACCATCTTACCTGTTAATTGCTGAGTGTAATCCACATTTATTTTCAACTTTTGTGGAATTTCATTGCCTGTTCGTGTAGTGTGTGCTTTCTGAAGCTTAAGGGAGAGACAATGGAGAATCGGGCGCAAGTTTGCTAAAAGCAGGTAAGAAGGATTATTAATCTATAAGCCTTTAACTTGAACTGAGTTGAGTTTTCGTTTGAGTTTCCTATTTCTTTTTCCTTCCAATCAAATCACTGGGTTTTCTACTAAGTTCATGTAATAAAACAGATTTGTCTTTCCTTTTCCAAGTGGTACAATGCAGGCTGTCGGTAAGTTCAGCATTACGTTTACCGTGAGTGATCCTGGGCAACCCATTTAGATTTTGCGCTGCGTTTCCAAATTTTTTTTTCTTAAACCAGCATACATACATGTATGTATAATACATAAGTATGCATTTCGCAGCGGTGACTAAATCACATGTTTGTTAAAAATTTAAGCAAACTATTTTTAGCTAAATGATTCGTATTAGGGATTTTCAGGGGCTGAGATCCATCCGAATAAATGCATTTTTGAATGTTTACTGCTATTTATTGTTTAATATTTAATATTATGTTGTGTGTGATCCTGACCAAACAATTTATATTTCGGGCTAATTTTTACAAATTTAAAAATTTTCATAAATTATTTTTTTCTAAACGATTTGTAGTAGGGCTTTCCAGGGGCTTGGATCCGTCCGAATAATTTAATTTTTTATTGTTTATTGCATTATTGGAGGATTGTTTTTTGTTCACCAAGTCATTTTTTTTATGTTTCAGCTTTCGGTAAATTTGGCATTACTTTTCCCTTGGTTGCCATGTAGATGTAGAACTTTTAGTCCCATATTGCTGACTTGTGTTGTATTATATAATTGCTATTACGACGGCCTTTGTATTTGCCTGATTTACACGAGATCCACCCCTAGAGCAGCATTGTCGGCTGCGGCAATTATGGTGGATTTGGAGCAAAAAATTATAGTTGTAGGTTCCCGTAAAAAGTAACTCTCTATATATGGATATTAAAATTTGAAGGTAAAAAACCGGTTTGTTAAAATGTTCTTGATTGTTACACGTATACTGACTATGTACCGATGATCTTCGCATCTCATTTATTTAAAGAAACATAGTAAAACTTCAGAAAGGTTATTGTTAATCGATGATTATGTATCATCAATTGTAATAGCTGCTATAAAGATGTTCATCCGATTATTGATAACTTTTGCTTTATAACGATGTCAAATATCCTCCAAAAACCATTATTAAATAGTGATTTTGTTTATCATAACTTTATTTAAATTTTCTAATATGGAATATTTGTAGTTTCAGTGTAAAAAATACCAATACATGTTTATACAATTGCTTCGTCTGTATTTTTTTATCCCTGAACCCTAAAAGAAAATTGAATATGGCGCGAAATTGAAAGCTTGGTTGCTCAGGCCGCAAGAGCGCTGCAAATAGAATGGGATATTTAGAGAGTATACTGCTTGGCTCTATCTTATATCTCTTTATCTATTAACACTCTTCTATATTTTTCGACTCTACTCGACTTCTATCAGTCTTTATCTATGGTCAGTCTTGACAGATCACCATAGATCACAGATATCAGTGATCTGTGGGATTCTGTGCTGGAAGTGTTGTTTACAGATCTGTGGTGTTGACCTGTCTTCAGTGAGAGTATGAGAATAACCACAAAATATCCCCCCTGTATGTTCTGTGGAGAATAACCTCTGTGATCTGTGAGTGTCTTTATCTATGTTGTTTGGCTTAATTTATAGACGATCCAAGCACTTTTCTTACTGAAATTGTTTAATTTCAAATGTACTTGAAACTAAAATAACTAAAAATTTAGAATTCGGCGAGCTTCAGCGACAGGTTCATCCCCAATTTGAATTGAAAATTCCTGGAAATCAATGAAATGTTTCTATTCAATGATAAACGTATTGCGTCAGGTGTGTTTTAGGACTTTACAATTACATTTACATTGCTGGAGACTAAATAGTGGCCAAGTCGGTATCCTTTTTAACGTGAAACCACTGATAATTTACCAATAAGATTTATTGGGAAAGTATGGTTTTTCTTAATAAATCAAGTAGACACTCGGAATGGAGGAAAACCGCAAAGAAATTGAGAAGAAAGCGCATTAGGCAAGCTAAAGCTCAAGCCAGGGATGCGCAACTACGCAAAGGTAAGAATATACATTATTTACAGTTGAGCGGTAATACCTGTTTTTATTAACAACTTTTCTTAATGGTGTTTTTAGCTGAAATGCCGTTTCCTACTGCTTTTCACCCATTGAATATCACCGATTTGTTGATGTTGAGTTCATTTTTTGTAAAAAGTAGTGAATGAATGAAAAGTAGACAAAAATCTCATTTGCCCAAAAACCATCACTAAGAAAAGTTGTCAATAAAAATATTATCCAGTCGGTGAACACATTTTTAGTGTGGGCAGACCAAGGATTGATGTCCCCAGCAATTATCAAAAAATCACTTTTCACTGTGTTAATTTCTCCAGTCTAATCGCTCAAGGCTTAATATTTCCGACTCATTCGACAAATAGTCCATTCATAGTCGCTCATTTCGCAAAACTGTGAAGAAAACACCAGAAATTACCCAACTCTGCAACAACCAATTTAATATAAAAAATCATCCAAGTTGACCTCAAAGTTTAACAACGAAAAGTCGATCATCCTGTTCATTTTAATCACCAAATCAGCCTTTAAAATGCTCGATTCGATTTGAAATAATCACAGTTTTTTTGCCCAAAAAAATTTGCACACCTTTTTCAATCCTCGCATAAGCAAAAAATCCTCCTTTCGTTCGGTTTATTGAAATAAAATAAAAGATAGTCAAAATGGACAAAATCACAATGTATAACAGTAGCTACTAATCATTTAGTTGAATCCCAACCGGAGTATCAGCAATTTCTTCGGCGGCAGGAAGAAATAGAAAAAGAGCAGGCAGAGGAAGAACAACGACAAGCTGCCGAAAGGTAAGCCATAAACCTCATCCGAAAACACAGTCTATTTGTCGCAAAGACTTCAATTAAATTTAGCAAATCGATTAGTCACAAAATAAATATAGTTATTTATTCCCCGCTATCCTTAACAGTTAAGACGACCTTTTTACATACACTCCAAAAACTAAACAGCTGCAGACTTTTACCCTTAGGAAACCGGGGAGTTCATGAAATTAATGTGAAAAGCAATCATTTCCAGGGAGGCGCAATGGAGGAAAGTGGAAGAAGAAGCACAAGAACAGTGGCGCAAATTGCAGGAGCGACTCGCACAGGCGAAGGATGAGAGACTGAAGCAAAACTTGAAAATACGACTTGAATGGGAACGTGAACAAGAAAAGCTCAAAGAAATACAGCTGGAGAAGGTAATGTTGGATTTTGTCTGATTGATTTGAAGATTTATGAATAATGATGAGCCTAAAGGTGTCATGAACTGGTCGAATTATTTTCATTATTTTCGAGTCTGTAGCCAGTTTTTTTCGTGTTCTTAACATTAACTCTCTAGGAACGAAAACTAGAGGAAGAACGCGCCCAACAAGAAAAACACGTAAAAGAACTGTTGGATTTTCTCGAGCAAGGTGGAGACACTCCAGAACATTTGAAGCGAACTATGGAAACAAATCCCGGAAAAAAACCATGTCCGTTTTTTCAAAAAGTCTGCGCCTGTCGTTTCTTTGATACGTGCTCAAGGAATCACATTAGACCCGGTGTAAGCAGCACTCTACTGATTACCAACTTTTTTACTCATATAAGGTAAATATTCCAATGAAAAGGATATTTGTTTGTTGAACAGTCCTTCAGGAATCTTTTCATTTCAAATGCTTCTTCAGCCTGGAAGTGAAGGAAAACGAACATGGCAGCGATTCCAGCCTCGAGTTCGAAAAAGAGGACACGTTTAAGTATTACAAGGATTTTTTTTACGATGTCATCCTCGAGCTGGAGAAATGTGGAAAAATCAGGTAGCCCCATAGTTTCTTCAGATTATTAACACTGAATACATCAAGATGTAATTTTTGAAAATCTTCCTTCGTAGACGGTTTGTAACCTGTTGCAACCACGAGCCCCATTTGAGGGGGAACGTGTACATTCAATATGAAACTACCCGGGAAGCTTTAAGTAGTTATCACAAATTTAACGGCAGATTCTACGCTGGCAAACAGCTGAATGTAGAGTTTTGCAGCATTTCCAACTGGAGAAACGCTATTTGCGGTATGACTGCACTCATACGGTTCACTTAACTAAACGTTTATTTTGAAATTGTATTGCAGGGTTGTTCTTCAGAAACAAATGCCCGAAAGGGAACTCTTGCAATTTTCTGCACATTTTCCGCAACCCCAGAGGATTGTACATGCACGCCGAGGAGTTCCATGAATCAACCAGGCGAAAAAGACATAGAAAGTTTGACGATTCGCCCGATAGTTCTCGACATTCACACAAAGACGTATGGAGATGGTCTGAGTCGCCAGAGCGTCCCATTAATCTTGAAAATCGCATTGGAAAGTCTTTGCAACGCACCGACAGGTCAGCGAGAGAAGAAAAGAGGAAACCGAGGAAAAGAAACAGGTCCAGGTCATCTGATGAACGAACGCACAAAAGTAGGCGAAGCAAGATCTAATTGAAACACTATTGTACAGAATCGGTATTTTATTTCTTTCCCTTGGCCTGTAGAACGTGAAATAAAAGCCCCAATCTGCTATGTTTATTTATTAAGTATTTAAATTAAATTCTCACTTTTGCTCATTTTATAACAATCTTAAATAACATTTCGTTAAAACAATTATAAAATATTATATAAGTCACTTCTTGCACCTATCCAAGACAAAGATCTTACAAACTAACTACGTTTCACAAGTTGAAACCATTCTTAAGATTTATGAGGAATATGAAACTATCAAAACAACAGTTCTTTGATAAATTGAGAAAAAAAGCGTTTTGTATATAAATAGCGTTTATCAATACATAGGGGGTTCTCTGATAAAGGTGTTACAAAAAACTTCTAGAAGCAATTTGAAAATTAAAAGAAAAAGTGGAATATAGATAGAGACTGTATTTTACAGCTTAGGCCTTAGTGGTTTGCTAGGGACTCAGCAAACGATGAACCTTCATCTTGTGGACGTAAAGCTATCCCGAGCTAATCTAATGCATACAATGTTCCAATTTGGAACGCGACACTTAAACATTTAAGCCTAAATTGACTGGATCTATTTAGATTCGCTTGGAATAGCATATCGGGAAAAGAACTTATCTCTAAACCTAGATTAGTTACTGGTTTTACCGGAAAAAGACTAATATCTTTACGAGAAAAATCTGCAAAATGCATAATTTTCGGTGTAAAACAGACCAGAAGTTGCTTCTTCTTCTGAGTTGTTGATTCTGTGCCTGCAGCAAATGTAATTATCACACGTTTTTTCAAAATTCTTCAACAAACCAGACTCAATCATAATAACAATCAAACAATTTCAATTAAGTCGCCAATTTGTACTTTGGACAATTCCAAATCAAACACGTTAAAATTGAATGTAAAAAATCCTAATAAAATAAAAAAATCAGTCATCTGAGATGGTGGGCTCTTCATCAGTTTCTTCATGAGAATCAGTAACATCTTGCTCTTTGCAGCTCTTCGATAGGCGTCGACACTTCAGCTCACATTCTTTGATTTGGAATCCTGAAGCGAACTCAAATTCATTCACATTACGTCTATCACATTATGGACTTACCGATAAGGGGATGCAGGGCGTTCTTAAGGCTGAGAAATAAATTGGGAAAGAGAATCTCCTGTTGAGTGAGCAGCTGCTTCATTCGTTGCCGCTCCTTTGAAAGATTCGGATTTGCAGGGTCAGTCGATATTGGCAAGTTTTCATTGCTAGCAAATTGTCGTACAGCCTTTTCCCGCACGTAAACTAAGGGCCGAATTACCCGAAGATCATGCTCCCTAAAAACGGATTTTCATGAATAATGAAGAAAAGCTTCCTAAATAGAGCCTACTTAATGTAATAGTGCGCCCTCATGGTCCGCATTTTTCCCAAATGGAAAACGGACAGCAGGAAGTTTTCGCAAACATCATCCAAATGTTGTCCAATAGCCAAGACATTATACTCGGAGCTTTTGGCTGCCGAATACAGCCTGTGCCTAAGAGCGGCTGTACAGAAGCTCGAAAGGTTGTCTTTGGCCTCTTCGCATTTTTCTTAAACAGATTCACTCATTTAACAACTCCGCACAGTTACTTAACAGACAAACTAACCAGTTTTATATCCAGGGTCGCATTTTTTGTCGTCAATAATATAGTGGACGCCCAGGCTCTTGAGGTGCGGAATGAGAGTGCACGGATCGCATCCTGAAGAGTCTGGGTCGACTGTTATGGCACCAATGCTAAACAAAACTCCCTCCTTTTGGGCATGGCTTTGATACTGCAGTAAAGTGTGCAGCAAACTGAGTGAATCTTTACCTCCTGAGAGACACACCATGACTTTATCGCCTGCAAGGAAAATTTTTGATTTTTGGCAAAACCAGCAGCAACATCACGCCGTACCATCTTTAATCATCTTGTACTCGGTGATGGCTTGAATGACTGGACTCCACAAGTTCTTCTCTGGGCAGCTCCATTTCCTGGCCGCCATATTTTCCAAAGTGTTGGGATCGTCACTCAAGTCCCGCTGGATTGTAGATCTTTTCATCTGAAGCGTGGAGAATCGGATTTCCGACTCGGACTTTCGGTGGCCGCGTGAGTCGGAGTTGCTTCGAGCCTTGAACTGGCCTGCCATCGACTGATCTTGTTCGTGGAACGACAGGTTTATTCCGCTAAAAACACAGAAATTTAGTCAATATCGAAGAAAACACTCTACCAAAGAAGAATCAGTACCTGTCCTGGGAGCTAACGCTGGTAACAGTGGAAATCGGCAACGTTCTGTTTTTGCCTTCTGGCGCTTCTTTCCTGGGTGACGCTCCTCCATCGCCTGGCTTGTGGGCCGTTATCAAGTTATTTATAGTATCGCTGCTGCTTCCCGGCGTATTGCTGCAGACATTTTCTTCTCGCCGCGGTGGACTGATTCTTGGTTCGCCACAATGGTTTGATCTCGAGTAGCTCAAATGGTTGCTCTCCGGCGTGATAAAAACATCCACCGCACTCACCACGTCCCGAATTTCCGATTTCACTTCATTGGCCATTTCAATGGAGATTTTTTCCAAATATTCGGCCACTTCGTTGGCTGAGATTGAGTCGCTGCGACCGTCCTCGCTTCCACTTCCTACCAATTAAATATATTTTTTAGTGAGTTTCGATCTACCCAGACAGCATAAGCAAATTACATAAGTATTTATTAAATTTTTACATGTTTGGTAAATATTTCGTAGCAAAAAGAAATATTTTTTAAATATATATAGAAAAATTGGTCGAAAATAAATTTTGCGTGCCCGCAGCAGAAAAGTAAGGGCACATAGAAGTAAATCCTCTTTACTACTAAAACCTGAGACCCGTATTAAATGCTGAAAATATGGTTTTTATTAAACCAGACTTACAAAATTTGTGGTAGATGAATAAAAATATCGTCTATTTCATATACCGATATTACTTAACTGAATTAGAGTAATTCAAACAAATACGAAATTTTGAAAACAGCTTTGCCTATAAAGAATCAAATGTTTCCCAATTATGGGTTTGTTTTGAATTTTAATCTGATGATATATGGCGCTGTTGTCTCGCCCACACGTTATATGAAATACACGATATGAACATTTTTATTTCACATTTTGACTGAAACCTAGGAAGGAAAGTTATAATAATTATTAAACATTACACACAGTCAGGAAGACAAGTTAAGACTACGAACTTGAAGGCCGAGGTTCATCAAAAAGTATCATCGAGCTGACAAAAATTTTTTAAATTTTTAAATTTAAATTTTAAAAACTGTTTAAAAAATCGACCTGGCTGAAATCCCAAGGGGTTGGGAGGTAGCCATTAAAAAAATGGTGTGCGTCACGGGACGCTCGACAGTCGTTATCACTTACTTCATAAATTTATAGAAACCATAAAATATTGAACTTGTTTAACGCATGATGGCAATAATAATTGTATTTTATAATTTTAATATTCTTGTTAGTCTAATAATTTATAAATGGATCAGGAATAGGTAAAATTTAATTTAATTTCCTTTTGAATGTAAAATATCTTTTTTATTTGCAACATTTAACATTCTTTAACGAGATGTTGTACATATTGCTCTTCTTGGGTTTGTGTAAACTCTTCTTCTTGAGTTTCTGTATTTTTTTGTCGTAATTTCTTATTTGCTTTGTATAATCTTTGACGTTCAGCACTAGTTCGTGGTTGATGAAAGCTACTTTGAGTTGATCTATTTCTTAATGCTCATTTTTTAGCACGAAATCGTTTTTGGCGTTCAGCATTACTTAATACTTTCCGCATTATAACATGTTTTTGTGACTGCTCTTGTGTATGTTGTTCAT
>NW_026017110.1:5962744-5963789 GCF_020466585.1 Dendroctonus ponderosae | reverse complement strand
CTGAAATAACCGAGGTAAACTCAAATATTTTTTCAATTAAATTCAAAACATATTTATTATATATTATTACAAAACAGTAATGATGTTTATCATTTGATGTTAAATATGAAAGATTACAAAATAGATATCTAAATATTGATAATTTGTTGTTACAAAATAAAATAACAAATAATAGGACATATTAATGCATTAAAAGTTATTAATAATAGTTGTGACACTTTATTTGCACTTAATCATGAGCGTTTTTCATAAATTGACCCTGCCTTCTTTAGAAAATATCCGCTCAACATCTGGTTTAACAATTGTCTCCGATGAAAATCACTAAACAAGTAGGTAGTAATATTTTACCAGTTCGGAACTTTGAAATACAATGCACGTGGGCAGCATCTGGACTACAGACGGAGAGTAAGACATAGAGAATCGGTACCGGGATTGTATCGATACGATTTAATTTAATTTAATTTTCTTGATACGAATTTGCGTCCACAATCAATCAGGCGATTTAAAATAGGTCCAACAGTTTATCAAAAACTTTATTGTAGTGGATCTTAGGCACAATTTTGTTGCACAACATCGATTGTTAGTTCTTAAAACAATAATTAACAGTACACGGCAATGTGCAATGATAAATACCCGGTCGTTTGAAGATTTTCAAAAGTTTGTAATACATTTTTCTGCAAATTGATGGACATCTGCATTTTTTTGCACTTAAACTGCTTTAGTGTGTATAATTGTGTGAGTACTTTAATTGGAAATTTAAAAGAAGGCGAAACTCGAACAGGCATTTAGTACATGAGCACCCTTTACCTAGTATTTGCAGTATCTGCAGTTTCTCCCTTGATAATTTGTTGGTTCATTGTTATCAGCGTTATAAAATAAACTGCACCGAACACAATAATATCACACTCAATAATTGATAAAGCAAAATCACTGTCAGTTTAATAACGCGATGTGTATTTGAAAAGTTTATCAGATCTACAGATGCACCCGCACTAAGAGAAAAATGTCGAATTCAAAGTGCATATGTGCGTCCCAAGCCTCAGGC
>NW_026017110.1:5957570-5961745 GCF_020466585.1 Dendroctonus ponderosae | reverse complement strand
TCTGCAACCGAAAAAACCAGTTAATTTAGCGAATGTTTTTGGGGAATTTGCCAGCTTACTTGGCAACAATCAAAGGAGCTGGTCGACAACATATTCAGACTATGAGTAGGGGAAAGATTCGCGTCGGAATCAGACGAATGGAAATCGGTTTGACTGCTACAGCTCAGCTGGCGTTGCCTAAAGGCGCTAATCCCGAGGCTGACGCGAGTCTGAGGGCTCAACACCGGAGGCGAAACGTTGGGGTGACCAAGGCTGAAGCACCTGAAACCATTCCTTTAGCGAATTGCGCCCAAAAAATTGAAAAACTTCCACTAACCGATCCCTAGCGAAGTTTTGCTGTTGCAGATGCAAATTGGTCGAGTTAACCGATTCGCCGACAGCAAAGTTGACTGTTTGCTGAGAAATCTGCGGATAGTACAGCCCGTTCACGTCTTGCAAGAAATATGGCACTGGCGAGGAACAAGTGAGGACTTTGGGGTCGTCTAACGATGGCAAGCTGTAAGTAAAGAGCTTGTTATGCTGTATCATTCTTCCAGCGTCTTCCGGCCATTCACCTGTAATGTCTGGGCGATCCTCCTCCGCTGTTGGGTAAATTATGGGATTGAGGAATGCTTGTAGAGGTGTGGGGAATTTCTTCAGTATGTTTTTCAGTCTTTCTGGCAGTCATGTAAAAACCGGGATCGAAAGGTACTTTCTGTTTTACCGTTTGCGCGTTGCTAGTTAGAAGGGCTTGAGCTTCGTTTTGCAACATAAACCATCTGAAATTCAATGGAAAGTAGCTCTAAATTTGGTTTGTAAAGGCCAAAAGAAAATTAAACCATTCATAGGTTTAGTTACCTCAACTTTTCTCCTCTTCCATCAAAGCTGATTCCTTGATCATGATACGGAAGCCGAATGGCCGTCTTTCTAGCCCGATTGAACAGATTTCTGGCAGTTTGCAAACATTCCGAGTGGCTTTGAGGGAACAATCCCGGCCCAGAGATTCGCCTCTCAATCATCGTCATTTTGCCCTCAACGTAGCGGATCGAAGACAACCACTTCCGGTCTCTTTGCACGGCGTTTGTGTGATGTCTCCATTCCGCCGTTTCCAAGTCCACGATATATTGGGGTAGCAGTTTCCAACCTTCAGTGGCCACCATTTTCACAGCCTCCATCACAAAAGCTAGTTCGGCATCGTTCACAAAATACGGAAGACTTATGCGGGTGAAACCTGGCCGGAGTAGCTCCAAAGTGGAATTATCGACGCCCAAGTTCAAGCTGGAAAGACGCCTGGAAAGGTCCCCAAGTTTAGGGATTGTTGGGAAGCTTTGCAGCTCGATCTTGGACTCACCTGTCCTCCAGAATGATATTTTCGTACTGATCGGCGAGGATTTCGTCAATGCCTAACAGCTCTTGGGCGTACGCCCCAGAGCAGGGGCATCCTGCTCGGGCTTGTATGCCAAAGACATCGTTCAGAACAGCGCAGACGAAGTTGTGATGCAAAAAAGTTCCTCGCGGGTGTCTGACCAGGAAGGAGAATACGGAGAGACGCTTCAAGTTGGGACTGGTGTTGCCCAAGAGGATTATTTCCGGTATGGTGCGAATGTGTTGCAACATTTGCCTGACAATTAAACAGACTGGGTCAGAGGGAGTTGAAAAGGCGGGCATCTTCAAAATTTTCCGCTTTCCAGCTCAAGTTTCTTAAGATTTAGTCGAATTTCAGTATTAAGGTTTTCATATTTTTTGCATTCGGTTTCAACTACTCACTCATGCAGGAGAAACTTCAGCATCAATTACAACTTTGGTAAGTTGATCACATGAAAATTTCACAAAAATGCTGGAAAAAATTGCTACAAAAATTTTCAGTGTGTCTTTATTTTCGGGTTCAGTTGGAACTCGATTGGCTGAAATCCTTCGGACTCAATAGCGCGGTTTCAAAGCTCAAAAGCCTAAAATAGTATTTGGCCCGGAACGAATTTTTTAACTGAGAACAAATGAACAAAAAAAAGTTTGTATCTTTTTAATGTCGTTTTAAGATGCGAGAAAGTGCTTATAATATAATAACTTGGGCATGAGCTAATTTACTTGGAAAATATCAAAGTTGATAACCAAAAAACAAAATTAGTTTTTCAACGATTTTTATTTGTGAAAAACCAAAACCAGAAAAGATTTTTTAATTTTCAGACGCTTTTACAGATTCTGAGAAGAATTTTACATTTTTGGAGAAATTTCTGAAGAAACTGGAGCTGATGAGGTGGGTAAAATACAATAAAATATCATCGCAACATTCGTTCAGCTGAAAAAGTGCTGTTGTTGCTCAAAGTGAGGAGGAAGACTCGAATTCGTCGATTCCTCGACCTGCTCAACATTTGGGCTTGTCTTACGGCTCATTGTGGCGAATTTTGCAATTGGATTTGAAGCTCCATCCGTACAGAGTCCAACTGACTCAAGAACTTAAGCCTCAAGACCATGGGCAACGCAGAACATACGCAAATTGGGCGATTGAACAACAAACCGTTGATGAAAGATTTTTTGAACCGAATTTTCTTCAGCGATAAAGCTCATTTTTTCCTCGATGGTTACGTGAATAAACAGAACATATGGGGCTCTTAAAATCCTCAGGTGATCGCAGAAAGGCCTTTGCATTTCTTTTTGTGGGGCTATGCGAAAGATCGTGTTTACGCCAACAATCCTCAAACTCTTAAGCAACTGAAAGTCAATATCCGAGATATTACCGGTAATGTGCAGAAAAGTCATTCAAAATTACCTCAAAAGGATTGAGGCCCGTAGGAGGTCCAGTGGAGGACATTTAAATGATATTGTTTTTCACGTATAATGGCAAGGTTTAATCTTTATATTGAATTAAAATCTCGTCTCCATTAAATTTTCCCATAAAATTTCCGAAGAAAGAATCGATAATAAGCTCAGTTTTCTGCAGATTTTCCTTTTTGAAGAAAACGGCAACAAAGTATCCTTCAGACACATTTTAGGATTCCAAAAGAAATTTCCGAATTTTACATTTTTACGAAAAACACCCCAAAAAGGCAGAGCTACAAGCGGAAATAGCCTTATAACTCGAGCAATTCAAATGAGCAATTGAAGTTTCTAAAAACCGAAGAAAGTGAACAAATACAACTGATTAGGATTTTGGCCAATCCCTCTTGGTATAGTAACTTGGGACTCACTTATTAATTTTTTCCTGTCGCTGTTGGATATTGGTGGCCGACACCGTTTCCTTCAGTTGCATTATCAAGCCAAACCGGATGGATTCCACGACGGCCGCACAGTTTCCCTCCTCCTGAAGCTCGAAGCCCTAAAATCCACACTGAAATCAGGAAAATTGCTCAAAGCGAATCGAAAATAACTGACCTTTTCCCTCTCGTTGGAGGCGAAGAACCCGTCCGGCTCGCAGGCGTTCACCCGTCGGAAAATCTGCTTCTTTGCAATCAAAATGCCTAAAAGTTGCAGTTCAGAAAGCGAGAAAACCCCAGTAAATCCCCGTCTTACCAGGAGTTTGAACACCACCGACAAATTTGTGTCCAGAGAAGTAGATGGCGTCTTTGTTGGCCAGATTGTTGTCTGCAACTCCTTGAACGCTCGGATTCATGTCGATGTAGACATTGGGGGCTCCGATATTGTAGTCCCAAAAAGACAAGGCCCCATATTGATGAAGCAGAATGGTGCATGCCACGTCATCGTAAAGAATACCAGTAACACTGGAGGCCAGTGAGAAGGAGCCAATCAGTTGACGATCGCAGTTTTGGTGCAATTTCAACTGGTATTCCAGTTGGGTCAGATCCAGGAAACCGTCTTTGGTTTCCGCAATTCGGACAATCTGGAACAAAACTTGTGACGTTATTTGTGTCTTGTAATTTAGTGAATTATAATGTTAATTGTCTTTGGGGTTTTTTCTTTGTGCGTCTTTTTATTGCAATTAGATGAGTTCTGTTAATTGTTTTGTGTGCACTTTTTCCTTTTGAGTCATTTTATTTGTATGTTTATTTGCCCAGTTTTCAGTTTTTCAGTTTGCTTCTTGTTCTGTTACAGTTGGGCTTTATTGAAGCGATAGTTTCCAGTTTGTTCTGTTTCGACCTTTCCTCTTTTCATTATTCTCAACTTTCACTTTTCACTTAATCTGAATTATTTGTTTGTTTCTTATCTGATTTTTTAAATCACCAATTTGTTTTTTTGGTAAT
>NW_026017110.1:5876813-5956571 GCF_020466585.1 Dendroctonus ponderosae | reverse complement strand
GCAAACAATCGACACACTTGAGAATAATCAAATAGAGAAGTTGCGCCGAAAAGAGCAAAACATGATGAAATGAATGGGAGAAGTATGTTTTTCCTCCATTTCCAAGTTTCACAAATTTTCTTAAACTCACAAATCGTCGTCAAATTTCAATTTCGTCATTTGAAGTGCAAAAAAGCAATAAAGTTGTCGGAAAATGGTCCTTCGAGCGGGACTGGAATCCTAAAAAAGCCTCAATACAAGGTAATTTCGCTACTCCACAGTCAAAGTCATTTGCAAAATAAAACCTAAAAGTAAAAAATTGGGAAAACATTTTTCTAAAAAAAAACCATCCAATAAAACCATCAAAGCTATTTAATTAAAAAGAACTAATCTAATATTAAAAAAGACATTTTGCGATTAGCAAACATTTTAATAATAAATAATTAAATATAAATAAAAATAATCCACGAGAGTTCTTGGGCACGAGCCGAATTTTTGGCTCCCGTCCAAAAATAATGATCAAATCAACCTTCACGGTCTGCAAATTAAATCCCCTTGCAGAACAGCTCATAAATGTGTCAATGACTTAAAATTGGCGAAAGAAAATGTGTAAATAAAATTGAGCAATCGCCAAGCTGAGAAAGATACAGAGAAAGTGCTGTCAATTAACCGAATACAATGAAGCATAATTTGGCAAATCATGTTTGCTGTCCAATAAGGTGCGCTCTGACGCCTTTTTCTGTTGATTAATGGCCTTGTTCTGATTTTCGGCCGGCAAACACTGCAGAATTTGACTTGCAAAGTGTTTATTAGATATGCTTTTAATTAATTTAAAACTAGTTTTGCGAGCGTTGATTTACTTAAGTTGTGAAGCCTCATGCAGATCAACTCATTGACGGATTTTTTCAGTTGATTCAGGCAATATCCAGAAAAAGTGAGAAAAAACCGCAATTAAATCAAAGACAGTTTGAGACAATCAAGACAATAAAACATCAATGGCATTTGAATGAAACCAGTTAAAATCAAGCTGGAGTTTTCCATTGCACTAAATGCCAAACGCTTCTTAGACGATCGCGTTTGCGAACTTTGGCAGCCTTTCAACTATTTTAAAATTGGAAATTGGAACTGGTCTAAAACAGTTTGTAAACAGCATTTTATATTCTATTATACATTTGTTAAAGTACACGGACGCCTATAAGTCAGTCCAGTTTGGTCGGAAAACTTGGATGCGTGTGTTCCAAGGGAACTTTCCAGACAGTTTCACATGTTCCTAGCATGGTTTTTTTTGTGCCAAATTTCCATCAAATGTGGAAATTTGTGTTCTCCAAATACATGTTTTTTTGCAAGACGTTCCTTTCCCAAAATTTATTTTATTTTCAGTTTGTCATCAGTTGAGAATCTTTTAAACATTTAATTTCATATTTGCAAGCTCCTTGTTATTTGTTTTATTTTAGTTCTGCAAACAACTTTTTATTGTGTACTATACCATTGACACTCGTTTAGCGTTGAAGCGTTTCTCGGCTTCTAATCCCGCTCGAAGGACCATTTCTCAACTACTTTAACCCGTTTTTTTGCCCTTAAAATGGGCGTAGCGCGCTTCCTATTGGTTCTAGAGCCAACGTGGGCAGGAGATTTTTTATTGATGGAATTTTTGCAAGTCACGGTTTTTTAATTAAAAAAAAAATGTTTATATGTATATTCTGTATCTGAAAAAAATTTCCGCTTACCACAAACATGAGTTAAAAAATTTGGAATATATTAAACAACAATTTGGTAAAATCGCTTGTCTGAAATAAAGGAACAAGAGTAAAAAGCAGAAAATCGAATGTTAAATTGATAGAAAAAATTGTATAAATGTTCCACCTATATTCAACGGTTTCAATTTTCAACTAAAAAAATAATCATCAATTTTCGAAACGGTTTTCTAACTTTTGCATTCAAACAAAGATATCAATAGAAATAGCTGAAGGAATCTGATCAAAATAAACAAAAAAATATAAAAAATGAGACTTCACAAAACAGAGAGAAAGCAAACCAACATTGAAACAATTCTTTCGAAAAAAGTGCAACAAAGATTAGTATTAGTGAAACAATCAAAAGTTTTGCGTCTCAAAAGCTTTGAAAGATCAATTGGATAAATATTTTTTTAATACTCCAGAAGTTTCCATACCTTGGCGCCTGTTTTTTCCCACAGAATCAAGTTCTCTCGATGCTCACTCGGCCCGGTAAAAATGACCGGAGTTTCCCGAATATCTAAGGCCCAAATCAGCTTGTTGAGAGCATCAATGCATCCATGGCCACAAAAAATCACCGCATCTTCATCTGAGGCGTTTACAGCCGTCCGTATGATTTCTCGAGTTTCTTGTCTAGAAGACCAACAGAAAAAAATCATTATCATCAAGCTCGAAAACACAGACAAGAATTGTTGTTTCAGTCAACAGCTTTTTTGGTAAATTCCTTACCTGAAGACGGTGGTTTGTAGAGACGAAATGCTTGTTGTAAAATGAGTGTTGCCATATGTTGGGAGTACTTCTCGTAGAATGTACTCTTCGATGAACTGGAGCGACCTTCCTGAGGCGGCATAGTCGCAAAAAACAACTGAAAAAAAAACACAACAAACATCAGTGTTTTAAATGTATATTGAAAAAGCTTTAAAAAAATTGCATTATTTTAAAATGTTGCCTGTTTTCCAGAAATTTCATCGTTAAGTAGGCGCAATTGAATATCTGATAATGAAGGCGAGCATCTCAAGACAGATATTTTTGGAAGCTTCTGGGACAATTTTTTGTTTAAACCACATTAGCATCAATTGCCTTCAAAGGTGTTCTCGTCCATTCTCGCATTTTGAGGTGGGCGTATGGTATATTTGACCTTTAAAACAACAAGTTTACACCTAGTTAATACTTGTTTTTCACGAATAATGCTGTATTACTGTACGCGTTAATGGTTTTTCAAATTATCAAGCTGTTTTAATTTGTTGTCGCCATTGACGTCATCCAGCCACCGGAGTTGGCGTCTCTTTTCGCAAAAACCTACTGAAATGACGCAATTAAACCAAAGACCAAATTGTGCTAAACAGAATATTTTTATAGCATATTCCAAAAAAAATTTCTAAAAAACTCCTCTAACACGATCGCATGGTTAAAACTAATCAATATTTACATTTAAAGTTGTTTGTGCAACACCAACACACACACAATTTATTGTATTTTAAAACAATCTTTATTTGCAACCCAAAATCGTTTGGATTGATCATCGCAAGGTCAGAGCCAACGCATGGCAATAAACAATGTAATAATTTAATCTTGGATCAAATTGTGCCAACACTTATTGATAAATTTTGGAAATTAATAATTTTGCAATCGGCTCTTGGCAATCGCCTTCCGAAATTTTCCAGGACTGTTTTCTATTTATTATTTGTTTGGTTGGGGATGAAAATCATCATTGTTTGCGGTTTGCCGTAGGAAATTTTTAGTAAAACCTACTTTTAAGTATTAAATGGGTTAATTTATCGAAGAGATTCAAGTACAGAAGCAAAAACGACACCGAGAACAAGCGAAAACGGCACGAAACGCATGGAACAAATTGAACATTTAACCTGCCCAAACAACTGATGTTTTAAAACGCCTCAGAATTATCCTTGAATTGCTAAAACGGTTTTTTGCAGTTTGAAATTTTGCTGCATGCTGCTTCTAGAATTATTTGAGAAACGGAACCAATAAAAATTGCTGATGAAATCCGATGATAAACCAGAAGAAATCAGAAGAAGTTTTGCCTGGCATCGGAAATTTTTGATGAAATAAATTGTTATTTTTTAAATATGAATATAGATTAATTTCACAAGCAAACAATACAATATTTTCGCTAATTTATTCTACGCCCGTTTACCCTTAGGATGCCTTTGAGAATTGAAATGCGTAAAAACAGAACTATTAAATCACAAAACTGCACTCATAAACTGTAAGGCAGTTAAAAACACTGCAAAACATTGAAAATTTATTGGCTTTTTTGCGATATTTAAAAAATTTAAGTCAAATGGGGGCAAGTGAATAATAAATCAAATGCATTTGTCCGATCGTGCCATAACAAAGCCATATATTTTTATTATCATTATTGCAACCAAACCGCGTATCAAGCGTATTGCTCCAAAGCTGATAATCCCATGTGGAAATTTTCACGATTGTTGTTATGAATCGACGTTTCATGAAACGTTTGTGCGTTTTTAAGTAACAGGAAAATTCCGTTGCCAGCTTCTGGCGGACTTTGTTTTTCTCAATGAATGTAGTTAAACACCTTGATTTCATTCATTTCAAGTCGTTAACGGGTTTTGCGGATTTTTCAGTAAATTCACTTTAGTTGAGAGTCTAAAGTATGTAGAAGAATACGCAATTGAACAAGAATTTAACTAAAGTTTCGGACTGCGGTATAGGCTGCTTTTGCGCCCTTCCACTTTCCTGGATTTTTTCTATCTCTTCAAAGTTCTCCTTATCTTCCTTCAATCATGTTCGGAAGGTTTTAGTAGAAAATTACCATTCAAAAGGAAGAAAATTTTCCCATTTTCAGGTTGCAACTTTGGAGTACTTGGGGATTTTTTGGGAATATTTTTAATGAGAAGGTTCTAACACAGTCTGAGACTCGATTAGCATTTTTTTTAAATTGCTGAAAAACTTTTTACAATATTCGTTTTCGTGCCTTTTGGTAGAGAAAGCTTTGGGTAGCCTAAGTAAGCTTTACAAATGAAAATTGTTTAGCGATTATTGGCAATTTTTTTCAAAAAAAGGCTACATTTAAAAATCGTCAATTAAAATGCGGCTTAGCTAGAGGGTTGCTATTTGAGTGATTTTATAAAGCAACTTTTATGGTCAAAAAATCATGCAAAAAGTTAGGAATTTCTGAAAAGTGTCTTAAGAAAAAGTGTAAAGTTTTAGATGTTTTGCTTATATGTCAAATTACAGCGGCCTAGCGGGACGAATTGCAGAGTTCTCGCCAAAAATAAACAGGAAAATGTATACTTTTTTGACATTTTCTGAAAAATTTAGGAATTTCTAAAAATTGTTTGAAGAAAAAGTGTGCATCTTCACGGGTTTTATTTTCGTGTCGAATTCCAGTGGCGCAGATGAGAGCGTTTTAGAATTATGGACAAAAATATATTCTACAGCTAAGGATTTACTTGGGGATTTTTTTGGAAATTTTTAAATGCGAAGATGAAATGTGGAATTTGCCTTCTCAGTTCTTTGACATGCTTTAAAAAAAATTCAATCAAAGTCGACACGAGCTAGAAAGCTTTTGACATGGCGATTTTTCACATTTGAATGCCATAAATAACTTGTTGTTCCAAATGCAAACCGATGCATACATTTTTGTCTTTTATTCCCAACATTCTGGGCATTTTTTGGCCACTGTTCCTTTCTCTTAATATTTTATTTGGTCCTTCTCCGTGTTTCTTTGTTTGGGCATAAACTATTACATCAATATCAAATAAATTCGAACGCTCGATTCCCTGGTTGCCCAACAGAATTAAGAGCGAAACGAATTTTCTGTTTTCCGGAAACAGTTCGACGAACCTTAATCAAAATTGATTGTGTGGAAACTCGATGGCTGCCCATTTGGGTCAAGGAAACACGAACGAACGATGAATGAATCAAGCGCTGCTATTGATTGGGTTCTGGCAAGATTTTTTCATCCAGGAAAAAATGTAATTATGTAAAAATCACAACAGGAACTGTGAAAAAGCCACTTAACGGTGTAATAATGTGTTATTGCCAATGCGGAAAAGCGCTGTTTATTTAATTGCGACTGCATAATTGGCCTATAATGCTGGAAAACTGTTCCGAGTAAATGCGTTTTTGGAGCTAGTCAGTTGAAAAAGGATTCTTGCGCAATCTCTCAAGTATTAAAGTAGAATTTTGCTTTTTTCTTCAAGGTTTCAAACCTGAAAATTTACCACCCTGAAATTGGTATGTCTATAAACTGAAAGAACAGGCGACTTTGGTCCAGAAGTGACTTTGGTCCAGACCCAAACTTGTAGTTTAATTTTGCTTTGAACGTTCAAATGTTTGTTGAATTATTTAGTTTCAAAACGTTTCCGGCTTTAATCTCGACGTGGTAAATTATTCCGGTTCGATATCGTCCGATTCATATTGAAAATTTGAATTAATTTGCTCAAGGAAAGCAATGGATAAGTCAAATTGTGTAGCGTTCCTTTTAGCCTCAACTTTGCAAACACTTTAATTGATATGTAATGGGATCCTTGTTATTTAATTATCTGGTCGCCTTGTTGACAACAAATACTTGAGGAGAATCGCGTCCCATTTGACGACAAAACCGTTCAGGAAATGACCTAAATATAGCAGGAAATCGATGAAAAACTGCGTAATTCAATTCGGTTTGAAATGGCTTCCACCCCAGTTTTCCCTGGAGTTAATCAGGAAAACAGTGCAATTTCTGCTGGTTTATCTTCACCCAGTTCCCGCTAACGCGGTTTGCTGTTATTTCAACTGCAGTTGCTTCGTTTACGACGTTTCAAATATCTTCAACAAAGTTGTTAATAGAAACGGCTGTAAAACGGTTATAATTAGAGCGACTGCATAAGAGCAAAATAGATTATTTCTAGCGTTAATGGCTGGATTTTATGTTGCGATTATTGGGTAGGTTTTGGCTGCAATAGCAAGTCTTTTCCCAAAAACCAGCGTTTGTTTCATGCGATAAGACATTGATTGTATAACATGGTCTTGGTGCCAAACAAGGTAAATTGGTTCAGTGTTTCCACGCTAATTGCGCTCTCGATAAAATGGGGAAGAGAATATCTAAATGTCAATGTTCTAAACCGTTATAACAAGACAACTAGTTTGCCTTCATCGAACGAGGATATGAGATCAATTCAACGAGGATCTCGTGGTTTATTCTAGTTTAAAGGCCCAAATGAAACCATGTTTGTACGTCTACAGGCAGACAAGCGGTTCGCGGAAAAAATCAACAAAATGATCTCCCCAGTGGTGAATTGCTGTAACAACTGTAGATTGTTATCAAGTAATCCCAAGTTTGTCTAGAGTTCAACGATTAAAAACTGATGAAAGTGTGGGTCGATTGAAGCCAGCTTGTCTATTTTGCCAATTTGCGTAAACATAATTATCCGACTTATGTGTTTATCAAAAGCGGCAAGCACAAGCAGACCGCTTGGAAACAGGCAACACATGTTTGGAATTACCAAACGTTTCTCATTAAATAATTGATGGTGGTTCTGGTGCTCTTTCATTATACACGCGCAAAACACTGCAGGCTTTAATTTAGTCCCACTAATAACAAAGTTGTAATCAACTGAAACAAAGCCTTTATAAAAGATAATTTGAATTTTTTTATCATAAACACAAAAAAATCCAACGCTGTCTATTGCGTGCAAGAAGGCGATTTTATTTGGGACTATAAAACTCAGAACACGTACAAGTCCGTGTGGCCTTTGGCTTCGGTAGTATATAAATAAAACGTTGAATAACTCCGTTGGTGTTGCGTCACAGGTAAATATTGGTTCGAGGCTTGAGCGAGTTCCATTAAAAAGCCAAAAACAATTAGGCTCACTAATTCTAACTGCTGACAGTTAATCAATTGAGTGAAAAATTGCTTCGTTGGTATAAATCCACAGGCAGAATTGCAATTTTTTAACGAATTTTTGACTATGTTCCATTTAAGTTAGGAGTTAGTTAAGTTTTTCAAAAATTCGCCAAGGGAAAACCAAAAATTCTTGATTGCGACCCATAACATAATTCGAAAGAGAAAATCGGATGCTTTAAATGAGGAAAAACCCACTTGATTATAAAGTTTCTGGGAGTTTTCACGATGTTTTCAGCTACTAAGGGGAAGCGATTGGCCGTTGGTATAGATAGACGGATTTTAAAAAAATTGTCAAGGAAAAATCAAACATTTCTCAAGCCTCCCCAGACTGTCACTCGAAAGAGAAAATATTCAGATTTTAATGAGGAAAACCTCACTTTTTTGTGGGAGTTTTCAAGGTTTTTTCAGATACTAAATCGAAGAGAATGGTCGTTGGATAACACGGATTTTTCAAAAATTCGCCAAGGAAAAACCACAAATCCCTGAATGCGGCCTATAACATCACTCGAAAGAGAAAATCGATTGGTTTAAGTGAGGAAAAACTTACTTCGTTAGAAAATTTCTGGGAGTTTCCAGGATGTTCCATTATTGAGGCGAAGTGATCAGCCGTTGGTATAGATAGACAGATTTTTCAAAATTGGACAAGAAAAAGCTAACAATCCCACAATCCAGCTCATAATATCCCTCGAAAGAGAACATGCACTGCTTTAAGTGTGGAAAAACTCACTTTTCTAGGAAATTTCTGGGTATCTAGATTTTAGATCTAGACATAGATTAATCTCATGTGACTTTTTTCACTCTTCTAATTACCGGTGTCTCCAATAACCAAAACATTCATGGAAAATACGATCTTTAAGGGCAGAAAGATTAAACGGTCGATAGCCCTTTTCTGTGAAATAAATTTGAGATATACGACCGATATATTACGAAGCCAGAACTGAAAGCACTAAAAAATCGCGTTCGGTATTTTCTCTTTAACTCCTACAGTTTATAAGATATTTTGCTCAAATCTTTATCATGGGCTAATGTTTAGACCCTTGACCCGCAGGTAAGGCGACTGGTTGCGGAAATCTACAGGGTGTTATTTTTTTTAGAGGTATACTCCTTTTTACTTCCCGAACTTTTTTGTGGTGCGCCACTGACATCGACCGAACATTTTTTTGAATTTGTTGTTCAATTTAAGAATTTTCTCATCTCTTGCAAATTGTTCGTATATGTCTTTGTTTTCGAGTTATTTGCACAAATATAAGTCCATGTAGGGTTTCTGAGTGATTTTACATGAATCTTCTTATAATTTTTTTGCGTCATTTTGTTCACATTTTTTTGTGAAAGAAACTAATTTCATAATAAATTGAAATATTCGTTACATTTTTGTGTATTTTTAGTTGGATTAGCTTACAGCCGATAAACCTCAATTATTGTAAATTAAATTAAAGTAAAAAAAATAAATTAAAAAAAACTGCAAGAGATCAGAAACGTCTTAAATTGAACAACAAATGTAAAAATGTGTTCGGTCGAAGTCAGTGGCGCACCACAAAGAAGTTCGGGGGGTAAAAGGGGGTATGCCTCTAGAAAAACAAACACCCTGTAGATTTTCACAACCAGTCGCCTTATCTACGTTAAAAATTGGTCCAAAATATCTCATAAACGGTAGGAGTTAAAAAGAAAATACCCTGAGAAAGAGACATAAATGGAAACTCGATTTGTTTTGAGATCCTCTACTCGCCCCTGCTGTGTAGAGGAACACAGGTTCATAAGGTTGTGAATCACCCTGTATAAATTTTCCTTCCGACGAACGAAATTCAGTGATCATAAGCAGAAAATCTAGGCATAACGAAACGATAATTTCATAGAAGTAAAATAAATAAACAAGTTAACTAAAATTCGTCCCAAATAAAGATTTTTTACAGCACTTTATTCGTTTTCGAGTAGATGAAGCTCTCGTTCCTTGAGTCATTTACTATCAAACTAGTATTTTCCTGAACATAACAGAAACCACAACATCCTTGTGTGTGGTCACGGTCAAACATTCGGTCCGAGAAAACGAATATTTTTTCTCAAAATAAATAACATGATTCAGATGTATTAATTTTGCTTTCGATGTTCGGCCAAGCATCGGATTGAAATATTTAAATCAAGATTTTGAATGCGATTTAAGTTTCGCTCCCGCGACATTGAGTTTATTTGTATTTGTTTAAAGATAAAATCCAAGGATGAAATGTGGTTGTATTTTTCGTGTGTCCAAAATGCGTCTTTAAGTGGGAGTAAAAGACGAACTTTATGGAGGAAAACCAGCCCATATTGAGTAAGTTCCAGGAAAAGGGATGACATCATTCGAAAAAAACAAGCCAACCAACGTGCTCGTTCATGCAAAGCGTGTTTGAGAAATTAAAACATAGATACAGAAGCACGCAACTTAAATATGAAACTCCGAAATTAGCATGAAGGTGGCAGCTTTCTCACGGAAAATATACAGTAAACTTTTGCGCTGAAAACATTTACTTCTTGAAATTATTCCCTGAAAAACCTTCTTCGCAAGGGCAGTTTTGCTTGAATGCTGTATGAATTTGGTTTAGTAAAATTTTGAACAGCCTCTGCTACACCAAAATCACGTAAAAAATTACAAACAAGAACATAATTTCACTAAATATAAAATTACTTTTCAGCTTAAAGTATTAAATTGCAATCAGTCTGAAAATTATGTTTTTGTTATAAAACAAACCCAAACATTTGCTAATTTATTTGCAGTAAAGAAACTGTTTTTGGCACCGCCGAAGCCTCAGTTAATAAAAGTGTATTTATGAATATTTACAGTCGAGTTAGTAGTTAATTTTGGATAACACTTGAAGTGTTACAAAACTTTAAACATCGGGCCCTTGATTTCGCAGGTAAGATGGAATAAACAATGATCCCATTGAGAGTTATTAAGTGACATCTTCGAAATTATGTAGCCGTGAAAGTGGGTGAAGCAATAAATATGTCGGTAAATATTTATATTTACTAAAAGCAGCAACTAAAGATTGATAACAGCCTAATCTAATTCATCAATGATTGTGTGTTGTTTCGACACTAATCATCGGTTACAATGACAAACTGTTCATTATGTAATGCACACGGCGAGCCAAATTTTGGTGTTGCTTTTAGGTTTTGATAATTTTAAAGGAAAACGTGCAGAAATGTTTAAAATGTCGTAGATTAAACCGATGGAAAATCGCTTAAAATTGGCCAAAATTATGCGTTATTTCGAACCTGAAGCCTCTAGCATTCGAGCATTTCGAGACATTTTAAGATACTTGATGTTTGATGAAAAGTTCAGCGTAAAATCAGAATTTTTAATGCGTATTTTGTAAGCTCAATGGACTGCTTTTGACCTAAGAAGCTTCTCAACACGCACAAGTAACAAGGAAAGAATCGTGACCGATCAAAATTTGATTCAAATCAGCCAAAAATATCAATTATTTCAGATTCGAAGCGTCTACTGTATTTTTCAATGAACGCTTCGCACTTCTTACCCCTTTGTGACCAAAAAGATTTAGAATTTGAGGCATTTTGAGGAAAATATGGTTTTTTCGCATCTGAAGCTTCCAGTGGGTTTTCCCATGAGTTCGTTCGATTTCCCGCTTCCTTGTGATATAAATCGAAATCTAAAATGTACATTTCACATTCGTGTTTTTTTTACTTTCTTCAATTAATTGATTTAGACGTAAAAAAATCGCCCGCTAAAGATCGTAATTGGAAAAATTGCCTAAAATGAGTCGAAAATGTCGATTCTTTCGGATCTGAAGCTTCAATGAGTTCATTGAATTAATCGCTTCCTTGAGATAAAAATAACTCGGAATTTGATGCACTTTGAGAAAAAAAAATTCCTTGAAAAAATTGACCTCCACAATTGGGAAATTTTCGATAGAAATCAAAATTCCACATCCGTGTTTTTTGAGCTCAATGGATTGCTCGCAACTTAAGAAGTTTCTAACAATGTTTGAGTCAATAATAAGAAAAATATCACCAGTTAAAGATCGTAACTTTTTCCATATGCGAACTGTGTAGTGGTTCGGGTTGATCCAGGTTATTTTGCCCTCAATTTCTACTCAACTGGAAAAAAATGACAATTTGGAAGCACATTGGCAAGGCCATAGTCATCTGCACCAAAACCTAATCTTGGTCAAAGGCCGAAATTTCAGCCGTTTCATAGATAAATAGTATTTTACGAGGCAACATGAGTAAAAAAGTGCCAACTTGCCTCACTCCCATACCGATCTCATTATCTGCTATTTGAAATATTACACCTAGTGGCAACAAAAATTAATTATTAATTTAATGACATTCTCGATTTCCTTTAAGGCTGTTATGATGTTTCTGAGATGTTTGCTTTCCTGTTATGAGATAAGCGATAATGTTTGTTAAAATTTTACGGACATTATCAGTCTGCAAACAAGCGCACATTGTTCGACTTGTGAAAAACGATATCGCGAATTGTGAAAACTGCCCTTGAAAATTTATGTTGATAATCACTCTGCAGTAAGCAAAACTGCAAATGTACAGTTATGCGTTGAAACTATGCAAAGTGTGCAATTTTCCTTGCAATGCAACACGCTACATGATTTTTTGCTTAATCATCTATGAGTTTGTAGAGAATTTCACACACAAAATGCAACACTTGGATGGAAGTTTGAGCTAAATTTAATGGAATGGAATAATGGGAGAAAAATAGAGACATTTATTTACTTACTAGTATATGATTCTGAATGAAACTGGATATTATTATTCTGCATATTTTCTTTGTATCTCCAATTGATTTAAGATTTGGAAGTAAAATCTGCTTGAGCAGGCAACATTGTTTTGTTGCCAGTGATGCCCCCAGAAAATAATTTTTATTAGCTCGATTTGAACGATTAAACTTTGTGCATTTTGACACTGAATTTGTGCCAAACCCTACGGGCCCAACACTGGTAAGGCGCGGAAAACTTTAGGTAAAACAGTGTCTTGCCCTCCGGGGCTCGGCACAACTTCGTAAGAATACATTTTCTGGCTTGATTTTGAAGATAGTTTGAATACATGCTGAGCCTATCGGGGACGACGTGGGTAGCCTGAAAGACTCGGCAAAACTTTCTAAAAGAAAGCACTGAAAAAATATGCTAAAATTAGTGTCAATAAAAAACTTCCATTGAAAGAGACTTCCATTTAATAAACGAAAGTCTGCGCATGTTTGACTTTGCTAATTATGTTTTTCGAATCAGTTTATCCATTTTGGCCTTTTTTCCAGTCAGAATTTAGAATTCGCACCCATTTTTCCCTGAAACCGCAATGCGACTAGCGGGCACAAAGAACAAAAGGTAAGCTTGCCCAATATTCAAGTTCAACGTGCATTATGATCGTCCATCATTTTCTTACCTTTGCGTCGTCCAAAAGGGCCCAAAAAGGCGTTACTCTTGCCCACAATATTATCGTCAATGTACTTGATCAATTTGTTAACATCTTCACTTTTTTGCTTCAGCAAATTGTTCACTGACCCACTCTTTTGCCGCGATGATCGAATCGGGTAATCTTCCGGAAAAGGGTACGATTTTCTATTGCCGTAGGACTTTCTGATGGTGGCGGTAGTGGTCATCTTACCATGGTAGGACACGTAGACGGCATGCGGCTGCGAATTTTAAATTTTGCACCAATTTCCGGCAAAAAATCACGAGCTTTTAACGTAAAAATGAGACGAAACCGATGAACAAAAGCACAGAAATTACACTGATCGGTTAATCGTGGGGATCAGGTTGTTGGTTCGTTGCAGGAACTCCACTCTTACTCAGTAAGCAACACTGCACAGACGCAGCAGGAAAATCAATTGAGACGCTCATCAACGTTGTCGAAAATTTAGTTTTTTTCCAAAGTTTCATTTAAAAGCCGGCTTTATTTTGGATTTTGTAGGTTTTGCAGGATTTTTCGCAAAAATGTGCAACAGGAATTTTTTTTTTGGTCAAAACTTCTCATTCAGTATGTTTCAAGTGTTAAGTTCAAATATAAAGATTTTCAAAAATTCTGAAGAAGTTCAAATCTGCCATATTCAAAGCCAAGTCTGATATGCAAATAGTTTGGGAGAAAACAGTTCACACTTTGAAACCCCCAAAAATGGTAACATCCCTTGACCGTCACAATTACCCGATTTGTGCCCTTTGGATAATTATTTAAAGAGCAGCTTGAGCGCCTTTTTTTCTGAAATGGTGTGTGGGCGACAATAATGATGAGTGAGAGATTTAACGCTCGAAATTAATCATCCAGTTGAATAAGCGAAAGGCGCCTAATAGGGCTTTTAAGAGGGACTCACCCTGAATATATTGAACAGAACCAGAACCCGCAAGAGCCAACGGTAAAAACACCATGAGAGAAAATTGCTACGAAGTGCTGAAATTTAGACCCAAATTGTCCAGTCCATGCCCATACAAGTGAACGATTAAATAATTTTCCCTTAATTTAGGGCCGTCCTACTAGTTTTTCTCCAGAGCAGTAATTTAATGCACACGCCAGAGATTTTCACAATATTTACTGAAAAAATGCAAAAAATAGGCGGATATCAACTTTTAACGGCCCTTTTTAAGACACTCAAACTGGATTTTATAGAAAATTTAAAATTTTTGCTCCGCGAGAGTCACTCATAAAAGTGAGAGGTGCATAATCCCGAAGTTTATTTTTAATAGTTTAGAAATAAATGTGAAAATCATGTTTGAAATTCAATTTTTGAAAAGCGAGTCTCCGTTTTTAGATTAAAAAATGTGCGCACATTTTATTAGTGTTTTCGTTGGAAATTGTCTATATTTATCCATTCAAAATATCAATTTTAGCTCATATTTGGTTCAGTTTTGCCTGTTTTCTGCATAAATTGTGTTGGAACATTAATGCGAATTCCTCGCTAATAGAAACAAACAAGAAATTAGTCGAAATTGCGCATATATTCTCCTCTATTATTCCCCTTTCTTGCCAATATCTGCTCTCTTTGCATCTAAAGGAAGAAATTAGCTCAATTGCAAAGCAAGAATCTGAGTAAAGTTGATCTTCAACTCGCATTCAACCTTGTCTGGGAGTAGCTATTTTATTAACTAAATGAAATTAAGCGAAATGAAGAACTTCTTGCGGTTTTTCAAATAGAGACAATTTGGAAACAAAAATGACCCAAATGTTCTCAGTGTTTGCAACAAAAAACATTCACAAACATACAGGTACTGAAAAATTTGCAAAGTTTTTTCAAAGACTAGCACTCTTGGACGACTGCTTAAAAGCATATAGACCACGATACACATAAAAGTTGTAAGTGTATCGTGATATAGACAGCAACAGAGGTAATAAAGGACGCAAACCCCTCCAACAGCGTCTATCTCTATCTATCGGCACTCGATTTTGACAGAAATTTTGCCAAAATGGAAGAAGCAGAAGAAAATAAAACAAAACCTTAGTTTAATCTCATTCCTCAACCTCAAACTGATTGGACTCAAAATTTGCTTTTTCAGTCCTTTCTGCGTGGTTGTTTTTGTTCAGGGTTAAAAAGACACAGTCCGGACACTATTTGCCATGAATCAGGCCGAAGTCTCAAAATTGGTGTCTCAGTTGAGGATTCCGGCCCCGTCCAGGCTGAGGAAGTTTCGGAACCCCAGAGGACCTGAAGGTAGACTGGATTCTTTGAGGAAAACCGTGACTGCTCTTGTAAAGCACGAGCGAATCGAACTGAATTTCCCCAGGGCCCATGAAACCAGATTATATGCTGAGAGGGTAAGCTTGTTTGGATCATTCGTCTGTACAGTCTAATGAGCTATATTTTAAATGGCAATTAATGCTCGAGGGCAAAATTCGAATAAATTGAGCTAATAAAACGCATTGATTTCAGCTGATATCAGATGCCATTCGATATGGGGACTGCCACAAGACTACAATGGAAATGGCGGATTACTGGCTAATGGAAAAGCAGCTGGTTCATAAGCTTTTCAAAGTCCTCGTTCCTCGATATGAGAACTATAATATTTCATACACCAGGCTGTTGAAGGCACCGAGACCCTACCCAGGTAAATTACAAATAATATTGCATGAAAACGTTTTTGTGGGGAGTAATTGGAATTTTTAAATGCAAAATTTTCGGCTTCAGCTAGGAGAACATGCGATATTCATGATTATTTACGGTTGCAAACAGGAGGATGTATAATATATTTTTTTTGTATTAAACAGTCTAAATCTTGCCGAACTGGTGAACGTGTGATTTTAATCAGTATCATGAAGCTGCTTTGTGCATTGTTGAATCAGCAACTTCCTTCATTTTCCATTCATTCCATGAGGAACAAACGACGGGATTTGGAATCCCGTCGTTTTGTTCCGTTTCTGTGTTTCAGACATTCCCTTTTTTAATCAGGGGAGAACTGAGCACGTTTTGGCTTTACCGAAGACTCGCGCTTTAGCTCCTTAATATTCAGAAAGTTTCGCTTTTTTACCGACGGTAACAGTTTATTTCTTCAGTTGCGTGAAATTTGAGACCCTGCGTACAATCGGGTGATCCTCCTGGCCAATAAACCGAGCCAGGCTTGGTCCTAAAATTTCGAATTTCAGCGGCATTGGCCAGCAGAACGTTCCCATTTAGCACTTATCGATCATGATTGGTACCAAGCTTAACCGATCCACCCAATAACATATAATACAATAACAGTATAGGTGAATAAACCCCACCTATACTGTTATGCAACAGTAGAAAAGGCGTTTTCCATGCATTTAAATGTATTTTCGACAACAAGAGTGTCTAGCCGAATTTAATCGAATTTCCTGTGTGCAAAATCGAAGTAAATCGCGATTAAATTGATATCCTGGCTAAAGCTTTTTTTACCTAAATTTTACTTCTTTCTTTTTTCATCAAATACCTACCTAAGCAAAGTCTGTTTTGAAATAACCAAAAAAAAATAGAAAACATGGCCATAAATGTAAAAAAAATGTTTCTTTTAGGACACGAAATCGATAAAGGCGTTTTAGAGCTGAGAGGCAATCCGTATCCTTCTTTGCTGCCCGATACCAGTTCCAATAAGAATTTGATCCACAACGTGTTGCTGGAGGAGGCAAAAAAAGCATACAGAACGCGCAAATATGCTGAAATTGCTGCCAGGATCGATGCTGCAGAGTCAGCAGTTGGACTCAGCAAGCCGGAAGGAGTCGAGGAAGTTGCGGACAAATGGAAACCTGCCCAGAAAAACGACGAACTGCTGAATGGCGGTGATGAAAATAAAAACGCTTAAGTTAGTTTTTTGTAATATATTGGTTTAATTCGCGCGGGTCTAATGAATATTCCTTACTCTATTTCCGAACTCCCCTTGCGTGAAATGTTGTTAATTTACCGACAAAATAAACTGGAAAACGGAGGGTAATTAAGTTTACAATCGTTCATCGAATCGAAGCCGATCATAACAACAATTTGCGTTTATTTCTGGTGGTTTTACGACTACGAGCTGGAATACCTTGAAGGCTTTAACGTTCAGTTTATGATTTATACAAGACAGCTTTAGCGTACATTTAGCAAGTTTCAAAATGGGTTGATGCACAAGAGACACTTAGACATGAAACAACTTTCCACAAACAACGTACGTGCTTCGTTCCTTTTTCCGACAACGAAAATAGATGTTTCTGCCAACAATAACAATAGGAAGGCCGATTGATAAATATTATATTTGAGCGCACGTCACGGTTTGATTGGAGGATTTATAAGTGTTTGGAGCCTGCAAAGAAAAAAACCATATTCGGATTTAATCTTGCCTATTCCAGCATCGATAAGGCGTCGATCAATTGCCTCTATCAACGAGAAGTTGGCATCCTTGTGATAAATCTGAAGAGTTTCTCAACCTTTCTTTATAGCGGGAGCAGAAAGCAACAGAGAGCTTCTTTGAAATTGTCGGATCTATTTCCGTATGAAAAAAGCCAAAAAGAATAAACTGTAACGGAGCCAAAAAGCTAAACTTAACATTAGTCGTATCTTTTCACTCTAGCGGACAGCAAGTGCATCGTCGGGGCCAAAAATATTTTTTTTCAAAACTGGCGCTCGCAAATCACGCAGGAAGCGCGCCGCGTGGTTCTTATCGAAAATTGTCGTCTCAAACATTGCCGATCAGTTTCACATCAGGGATTTTATTCTTCATGAAGCTGGGATTTGATGGTAAATTGTTTGATTTAATCCTGAGTTTCGTGGAGAGAACCAATTTTTATTCATGCCGACTAACGTTTGCTTGCTACCTAAGTTGAATGAGAAAGAAGTGTTTGCTGGTTTGACCAATTTGTTGAAAACTGGCTATTTTGTTAGAAAGACTTTATTTAATTGCAACTTTAGTCTATAATGTCGACCTGTACTTCTGTATCTTCTTTCTTCTCTTGACATTCTTTCTTATATTGGGACGAAGATTTACTGAAACATTTGCGGGGATTCGGGAATTAACGCTTTCAGCTTTCAAGTTAATTTTAAAAATAAATGTTGCAAAAAAAATTTAAATAACTATATTAAAAGTGCTCCTGCCTGCCTGTTGGTTTCATTGTTGCCTTTGGCTTTTGTTTGTTCTCGGCGAATACTTTGCTTTTGTCTGATTTGCGTAATTTTTGTGAAAGTAGCTCTGATTTTCATGATTCAATTTTGTTATTGTCTTGGCTGCTCAGTTTTCTTCTCCAGGTTTGCACTTTTTTACAGTTCAAATGACAAAAACTTTTGTTTTAAAAATTTCAGAGTTGGACTGTCTAAGTGCGAGTGGTTCTGCTGAAAGTCGGTCTAGAAAGTGTTAAAACACTTACCTTAAACACTCCGATGAATGGTTTGAGTGGTCGATTACCTTAATGATTTCCGTTGCTCGCCGAAGTGATGTAGATAGTTTGTGGACAATACTTTTGGTGAAACCACAAGTGAATATGGGTATGGAGACCAACAGCAAAATTGTCACCAGATCGAAAACAATCAGTAAGTTTTCAGTTAAAAAATGTTGTATTGAATGGTTTCTTCGTCAATATACTGGGTGTAACGAAATGGCTAACAAGAAGCAAACATTGTTTCAAGTTTCATTAAAAGGAAATATTCAATTCACGCTAATCCACAATAAATACTGATTTTAATGATTCGAATCAACTTGAGTGGATTATAAAATCGAATGGCTATTTATTTATATTTTCGCTTCAAAACGATATTTATTTTATTCCAGCCGTGCCGATCTACACATCCATTGAGAGAGATTTGAATTCGCGCTCAATTATAAAATCAGCGATTTCATTTTCCACGTTCAAAACTTCAGCAAGAAAGTTAATATTTCTCTTTATATGTGCGAGAAGGAAGGATCGGCCTCGCCGTATATTTTTAATCCAGCCGCTATAAATATGAAATATCGTAGATCTTCTGGAGGTTTTTAATACGCATTGCAGTTGGGTATACAAAGTGGCTTATTAACAAATTGCGCCGCTAACAAGCCAGATTTTAGGTTTTTTTAATTAATGGTCAGTAATTTGGATCGGATTTTCATATAACGCAGATGGCACATACAAGACGATAAGATTAAGTCAGAATTTTACATAAGTATTAAGAAATATTTTGCATACCGTAATGAGATTGTTCGTGTTGAAAAACTCGAAAATATGCTCTAGCTGGAGTTTTACAGCTGACAAAATAATAAAGTATTCGAAAACGTGAATTTTAACAATCAATTTCCTAACGCCAGTGCCAACTTTTTGTCGTGTACCTACATCTGGTGTTGAAAGAAGAGTCGAACAGCCTTGGAAAGAAACTCGTGGAAATCCCGGATAATTTTCTGTTTAGCGCTTAAGTTATAAATACAACATGTGGAATCGGATTTGGTTTGTCTATAACAATGAGCTGGATGCAAGTGAATAAATTTCCAGCTTGTAAATTCCGCTCCAGGATGTTACCAAGACGGTTTCGTGCGATCTGGCACATCCTTGAAGAAAAAAACGGCTAATTTTATCGCAAGATATTAACCCGCACATCTTAAAATCGAATGCTGGAAAAAAGGATACACAAAAATCTAATTGGGAACCTAAAAATACCCCTCAAGTCGTCACAAATGACTAAGGTTAATAGAGTTTGGGCTGTGAGTAATTACTTATTGGCGCAAAATTCATCATCATTAAATTAACTGTCTAAACATTGGGTTTTACGACCAAACATGCGGTGAATGACGTATCTGGGTGGAAAAAAGGAACATTATGAACCCCGTCCCTGTTAAAATTGAGTTAAAACAGAACAAAAAAGTGCAATTTTTATTTTGTCATTTTTTTCTGCCCATCTGTGTATTTTTGTTGCTTGTTGTTTATCACCTTCATTTTTAGCTGTCTTTCACAGCAAGCCTTTCTAAATTTCAGACCCAAAATGTAGCTTGGGAATTCTGAACTTTTTAACACAAACCTGCTAAAATTGAGTTCTAGTTCATTTTTGGGCAGTTCTAGATATTTCTAAAGAATCAACAAATGCTTGAAATTGATTCAAATTTTTAATGCGCCCAAATAGAGCTTTTTTAAAATTGCATCCAAAATTATGGTTTGAAATATTTTTGACTTTAGGAGTTATGAATTTTTAAACGCAACCCCGCAAAAATGTTAAGTTCATTTTATTTACATTTGGAAATTTCTAAAAAAAAATTAAATTTAAAATTTTCAGGAAATTGATCAATGTTTGTTTAAATTTTGAAAACTTTTCACCAAAGACCTTTAGCAATTATTGCTCAAGTTTCAATTTGATATTTGCGGGGTTACGCAAGTTATGAATTTTAGAACGCAAACCTGCGAAAATTGTTGTCCCAGTTTGTTTAAGCACAAATTTGGAATTTATCAAAAAAGTCTTAGTACGAAATTGATTAAAATTTTAAAAATGCACAGAAAGTTTTCTTTTTAATTGTGCCCAGAATTGTAATTTAAAATCTTCTCGATTTTAAGAGATAGGAGTTTTTAAACGCAACCGCGCAAAAATCGTTGGCTCGTTTTAGTAGCAAGTTTGAAAATTTACGGGATATTCAGTAATGTTTCCAATTCGTTTGAATTTTGACAATTTTTCAGCAAAGACCTTTATCAATTCTGGTACATAGTTTAAATTTTAAATTTGCCTGTTTTCGTAAGTTGTGATTTTTTGAACGCAAACATGTAAAATTCTTCTCAAATTTCATATAAGCGCAATTTATAAAAAAATACCAGATTCGCGCAATTGATTAAAAATTTGAAAGTGCAAACAGAAAGGTTTTGGTCAAATGTGCCCAGAATTGCAATTTAAAAATCGTCTCGAGTTTAGGAGTTATGAAGTTTTAAACGCAACCGCGCAAAAATGGTTGGTTCATTTCAACTTACGAAAACAAGCAAATTTAAAATTTAAACAATGTGCCAGAATTGATAAAGGCCTTTGCTGAAAAATTGTCATAACTGAAACGAATTGGGAACATTTTTGAATTTCCTACAAATTTTCAAACTTGTTACTGAAATGAGCCAACCATTTTTATGCGGTTGCGATTAAAAATTCATAACTCTTAAAATCGAAAAGATTTGAAACTATAATTCTGGGCACAATTGACCAAAACCTTTCTGTGTGCATTTTCTGTAAAATTTAGAGTCAATTGCGCGAATTTAGTTTTTTTAGAAATTGTCAAAATTGCGCTTATATGAAATGAGAGAAGAATTTTGCATGTTTGCTTTCAAAAATTCACAACTTACGAAAACAAGCAAATTTTAAATTTAAACTATGTACCAGAATTAATAAAGGTTTTGCTGAAAAATAGTGAAAATTCAAACGAATTGGAAACATTACTGAATATCCCGTAAATTTTCAAACTTGCTACTAAAACGAGCCAACGATTTTTGCGCGGTTGCGTTTAAAAATTCATAACTCCTAAAATCGACACGATTTGAAATTGCAATTACGGGCACAATTAAAAAGAAAACTTTCTGCGTATTTAAAAAATTTAAATCAATTTCGCGCTAAGACTTTTTTGATAAATTCACAAAATTATTCTCCCATTTCAGATCAGCGAAATTTTGGAGAATTCTAAAAAAATACTAGATTCGCGCAATTGATTCAAAATTTCGAAATGCACACAGAAAGGTTTTGGTCAATTGTGCCCAGAATTGCAGTTTAAAATCGTCTCGATTTTAGGAGTTATGAATGTTTAAACGCAACCGCGCAAAATTTTACGCTTGTTTCATTTAACAGCACGATTGGAAATTTCTGTAAAATTAATGGGTGTCCGAAATTGATTTAAATTTTCCATATTTTCAATTAAATAATTAATTGGTTTTAAGTTTTCTTATTTTCATAAAAGAGACGACGTAAAACATTGGATAAAAATAGAATTTTCTAAAGTAAATTTTGTACCTTTTGAACGCTTTATTGGGTCACTGGAATTGGGTCTAATTTTAAAGATTATCTTGTTCCAACTCTAATTTTCTACATGTGCGTTTAGGCTGCAACATAATAATACGCTAGCCATGTCACTGCCAACATTTTCAAGCCGAAAAATTCGTTTCGTCTATCCAAGAAATGCTAGAAATTGTATGTCTCCACCCACAAATGCACCATCTGGGTTATACAACCTACTAAAAATACACGGAATTCTCTATGATCCTTTTCTGAAATATTTAAATAATTGAATAAAAACTGTCGGGATAAGGCGACTGGTTTATCAGGCAACTTTCAGCGGGCTTGGTTATTTATATAAATAATCTGCCGATCCCCAGTTTCATTTTTCACTAATTAAATACGCCTAGATTATTGCTAGTTCAGTCACACTGGATTTTTCAAAATAGAAACAGATGTTGGTTCGAGGAATACATGAAAATGTCTGATATTTAATATAAAATGAGTCATTTTTTTCAAAAGAAAAAAGCATATTTATCACCATCTAATAATAATGATTACTTGACGATTTGGCATCCCTAAGACTATAAATTTAAATGAAGGCCGAATTTACAAGTGTTTTTGGGAACATTTTATTACGTGAAATTTGCTCTGTTTAGTGCGCATTTTTAGTTTAGTTAGCAAGTTTCGGTTTATTTCGCAATTTTTAAACCCGCATATCGAGCAAAGGCGCAAGAAATATCTATAAAATCCAAACTTTTATTTCCAAAAATTAACATTTTAAGTAAAACAAAGTTGAAATAGACAAAAGGGAAATCACCTTTACCTTAGAATGAATGTAAGAATTGATCAAGTCATTTAACAAGTTTTAGTCGAATTGCAGGGCCGTTGTTTGAAACTCCTGAGTTTTCCGGACTTCCAGCCCCTCGTAAAAGATAGTTTTCCGTGACGTTTCGCACAGTGGCTTGCATCTTCAGGGGTTTCTTGTCGAAGCAAGCTGAAACTGCAAGTGGGAAAAACTCGCAAGTTTCCATTTCAATAAAGTTCAACCAAAAACATACAAAAGTATAAAACAAAGCCTTTACAACCGCACATAGAAATTATTTTAATTGACTTTCGGGTCTATTCCTCAGCAAATAAACCGGCAAAACACCGTTTTGATTTCGACGATTGACGCACCTACGCAAATCGAAATTAATGGCCGGTTATTTTCGTATTCCAGTCGCGATCTTTTTTCAGTCTCGAATGCAGTTCATTCGAGTTTCCATTAATTTTTAGAGCGGACATTACAGCTAAGGGTTTCATCGATCCGAGTCGATTTTGTTCTGTTCTCTGAAGTCGTTGATCTACCTGAGAAAATTTGAAGAGTTCTAAAGAATAATTTTCTGTTTCACCAGCCAAATTTTGTAATTCTGTTCAAGGGAGAATGTGGGAGATGGGAAGAAGTGTTACATATTTAATAGAGTCGTAAACTGTAGAAATACAAGCACTCTTTCAAGTTCCATTGATGTTCCTAGGGTTATTAACAGAACTCAAACCGTTTAGTAGCCGCTTAACTGTGCACAGTAAATTGTTCCTTTGTTTTTTTCCTGCAATGTATACAAACTTAAGTATTCGACTATCTCAACGGAGCGTTAATTTTAGAATTTGCATCACAATGTCACAGTTGTGTTTCCAGGGCGCTTTTGCCAAAATTTTCGCGAGAGTGACGTCATTACATAGTGTTTTACAGCCGTGAGTATGACCGTTGGTAAATCGTCGTCGTGGTCATTATTTAGGCAACGAGTGCAGTCATATGATTTACATAAATTTTTCGGTACTTTAGAAAGTCGATGGAATTACTTTTTCAACTAACAACACGGAAAAAGTGGATGTCTATCAGAACATAATAAAACTGCTATGGAACAATAAACAGCCGAAGGATTTAGGAGTTCCACGTGCAGTACACAACAGCTTTTTAATCCAACGCTTTGTTTCAAACTTGATGCAAAAGCAAACATTCTGTCGAAGTTTGCTTTATCAGTTATGATTCCTTCTCACACAATAGCTTTTCATCGCACTGCAACGTTTATGCAATATTTTTGCATGTAAACTGAAGTTGCGAGTTAAAATTCTTGTAATGTTGCCGTACGCATTTCAGCTTACACTTCCAGAATCATCTGTCTTTGGTAGCTACAAACAACTAACAAACGAAAAATACTAAAGCTGTATATTCAATTTTGTTTTGGATTGACAACACGGTTCCTCATGAGGAACAGCCTGTTCATGTCTCAAATACACAGCGCAATAGTTAGGATAATGCTCAGAAGAATGATTTTTGGAAGAAATTGAGGCAACAGTTTCTTAAGTAAAAACTTATTAAAATCAGGAAGCATCATATCAATTGGATGATTTTTCTACTTTTTTGCTGCAAAAAACAAATCAACTGGATCAAACCTACTTTGTTCCTTTAATTTCAATATTCGTCATTAAGATAATTTGTTTAACAGCTTGTTTGAGCCATAAATGCAGATTCAGAGAGTTGAGAAAATTGCATATGTAGTCAGATGAAGAAGTTGCGGTTTTTGCTAAAAACTGATTTTGTGCAAAGAAATTGAACTGAAAATCCCTTATCAAGGACAGAATACAACTTGGGACATTCCGTGTTATTAGAGCGATTCTCCAATTCTTTGGTATCTAAAAGGGTGCCCTTTAAAACAGAAAGATTTGAAGTATTTTCTTTAGCACGCTCCCTCAAGAAGAACAGCCGGTTTATGCCTCAAATGCCGAGCAAAATAATTGACGGAATGATCAGAAGTCAACTCAAATCGCGAAAGGCTTGCTGAAGATATTTTGCAAAAAAATTGGAGAAAATACCATCCAGAAAAATCCTATTTTTTAGGCGTGTTTTAATTTTTGCACCATTATTTCTTAAGGCTCGCCCATGAAAAACCACTCCAGATATCAGCATTGCAATGACAAATCGACTCAGGAACCTTCAGGGGATATGTGTTGTATATGGGGTCCAATTCGAGCATTCAGCGGGTTCCTCCAGAATTAGTTCTTGAACATTAGACTTTTTCCTGTGGATTTTCATTTTTGCATCATGTGCTTTTGCAGCGCGGGTCTGGAGGATCGCTGCACATATCGGAATGCGTCTTTGTTTATTCGATTTAGGATCCTTCAGTGCATATGTGGTCTTAATCATTAATTAAGTTTTACAAATCTTTAATTTAATTTTAACTTTGAACAATTTTTTGTAAATGTTGGACTCATGCACCACATGAGTTTATGCTAAATGCTTCCGTGGAACCATTTCGGATCCCGGAATAAATGTTTCAGAAATCGACTGAGAAACTCTGAGTTCACATGCGGTTTAAAAATCGTTCGTAAAAATGTGGTGTTGTTTTTAATTAATTTGAGGAGCGGCTGTCTTCACAATAAATTCCTAAACTTTGGACATTTTTTTGCGAATGTTGCACCCTTGCAACACATGTTTCTAAAGCCTGCTCCATCGGAACCATTTCGGATCCCGAAATATATGTTTCAGAAAATGACCCAAACTATGAGTTCACATGCGGTTTAAAAATGGTTTCATTCGAGTAGTAGGTTTCTTCAGAATTAATTCTGGAACTTTAGACATTTTTATGCGGTTTTCATTTTTGCAACATGTGTTTCTGCAGCACGCTTCTGAAGGACTGCTGCAGATATCTGGATATGTCTTCTTCCGTTCCATTCAGGAACTTTCCGTTAAAATGTGGTACTGTTTTTTAATTAATTTGAGCAGCGACTTTCTTCACAATAAATTCCTAAACTTTGGACATTATTTTGTAAATGTAGCACCCTTACACCACATGCTTCTAAAGCCAGCTTCAGCGGAACCATTTCGGATTCCTGAATCGATGTTTCAGAAATCCACCCAAAAACTATGAGTTCACATGCGATTTAAAAATCGTTTCATTCGAGCAGTAGGTGCAGCATTGATTCTGGAACTTTAGACATTTTTTATGCGGTTTCCATATTTGCAGCATGTGCTTCTGCAGCGCGCTTCTGAAGGAGTGCTGCATATATCGGGATGCGTCTTCCGCCATTCGATTCAAAAACCTTCCGTGAAAATGTGGTGTTGATTTTGATTTCATTCGAGCAGCTACTTTCTTCACAATAAAATCCTGAATTTCTTCCGATGTTGCCCTCTTGTGCCATGTGCTTCTAAACCTTGCTTCAGAAGAACTATTTCAGATCCCGGAATAAGTGTTCCAGAAATCCACTCAGAAGCTATGAGTTCACATGCAGTTTAAAAATCGTTTCATTCGAGTAGTAGGTTTCTTCAGAATTAATTCTGGAACTTTAGACATTTTTATGCTGTTTTAATTTTTGCAGCATTTCTTGCTTCTGGATCACGTGTCTGAAGCATTGCTGCAGATATCTGTATGCCGCTTCCTTCATTCGATTCAGCAGCTTTCCGAGCAAATGTGGTGCTAATTTTGACTGTATTTGAGCAACGACTTTCTTCACAAGAAAATCTTGAACTTTGGACAATTTCTTGCGATGTGGCACTCTTGCACCACTTGCTTCTAAAGCCTGCTTCAGAACAACCATTTCAGGTCTCGGAATAAGCGTCTCAGAAATCGACATAGAAACCATCAGTTCACATGCAGCATACATATTTTTCCATTCGAAAATCCAATTCCTTCAGAATTAACTCTGGAACTTTAAACATTTTTGAGCGGATATTAATTTTTTCATATCGTTCTTCGAAAGTCGCGTCTGAAGAACCCATTCGGATATTGAAATACCGGGTTCAGAAATCGGTACGTAAAAAAATCTCAGTGTCTCTCTATGCGGGTGAAATGTGATTCCATCGGGTTCTCTAAAAATTAACTCTTAGACTAATCACTTTTTGTGTATATTCTCATGTTCACGCTCGATTTTAGCTATTATCAACAATAAAAGAAACTGGATTGAAACAATTTCAATTATTTAACTATATGAAAGAACAATAAATACGCTCGTCCTCCAAAACGGTTCATGCCTCAAAACGAGAGCGATTTTTAAGTGATCGTTCTGAACTCAATTTGGTTTGTCATAGTCTGGAACTGCTGAAGACTGCTATGGCGACATTTAACATTTTTTTCCATAGAAATGACAAAAACGACTGATTTTGCTAAAAAAAAATAAAAATTAACCAACCAGACTTAAAATGGCCAATTTTGCTCTAAAATTCTCAATTTCTCAGTTGTTTTTTGGAGAAAATGAGGAACAATTACCTCAGCAAATTTTTCCTTCTCCAGTAGGTATTATCAAAATTATAAACTGGAAACTAGCGTACTTCTGCCACCTATGAATACATCCGTTAAATAATTAACTCAAACAGAAACAGTGATCTATAAAAATAAAATCAGCAGCAATTGCGCTTCGAATAAGTAAGTAATTCTGATCCTGACCTCTGCCGGAAACTTCGTTAGGATCCAGGAACATTTTTGAACAAAATTGAAAATCGAGCTGACTTGTGGTGCCCCCATTGGTGCTTTGAGACAACCAATATCAAACAGTTTGCGTTCAACGAAATGTGGGAGGATTTTTGGGGAAACAGAGCGGTATTGGAGGAAGTTCTGGAAATGTAAAATTTTCAGTGGTTCTTGAAAAAAATCATCAAAGTCTAGTTTTGTTTGCAGCAAAACACACTCAGGAGCTTCTTCCACTTGCATGGCCAGCGAGTTTGCCAGATTTGACTGTTCTTGATTTTCCTGCTAGTCGTGAGCATTCGAAATCAATTCTGTATTTTGAGTTCGAATTTTTCAAAGAATGAGATGCGCGAGTGTTCTGCAACGATGATCTCATCATCAGTCCCTTTCTCGCATTAGTTGGCGCAGAAACGTGTCTTATAAAAAGGCTTGGCCGGCTATTTTCGCCATACTATGACGTAAGAGGATTTTTACAACAAAGTTAATAAACTGGGCTAATTTTAGCATCTCGCTTGGCACCCCGTGTTTATATCTGAGCGAGGTCTCTTAGACTCGCCATGTATTTTTAGCATTACTTAGATGGTTGTTTGATTTGCTCCAGATCGGGACTCGAATACAATTACTCCACATTACAAGAGTTTTGATTGCAATTGCTCAATATCAATTTCCTTGGTGATTTGCAGCAACCACATCTGAAGATGCAAGCCACACGTGCGTGCGAAACGTCAACCCACAAAAATCAAAATGCATTTCTCGAATACAAATCTATTTACAACGCCATGAATTTCAGAATAAAATAATTTTTTGCAGTTTGTTCACCCTGTAGCTTCGCTTAATAAAAAAAAATTGAAATTGGCACTTTGAAGCATGCACATTCGGCGTCTGGATATTGTTTAGGCATATTTCATTAGCAATTTAACTGGCGAGTTTACGGGACATCGAGCCCAAATAAAAAAGTTATGGGCAGTTTTAAATGCAATCAAATTTTGGACGTGTAGGTTTTGACTGATTTATTATGGAGCAAAAAGTGTTTGAATTTCTGCTATGGTACCAAAGGGACAAGTTTGAACAGAAATTTGAGATTTTTTCCATTTATAGAAAACACTTCAATCTAAAAGGCGTGTGAATTTAATTAAAATAGTGGTGAGTGCTGATTTTAGGCAACTACGACTATGCAGGCCAAAATGCATGTTTTCACCCAATCACACGCGCTCGTTTAAAAATTGCCATCTTTCGATTGCAATCGACGAGCAACTTGATTTTCTTTCCGTTTATAGAAAACACTTCAATCTAAAAGCTTTGTGAATTTCATTAGAATAGTGGTGAATGCTGATTTTAAGCAACTAAGACTATGCGGTCCAAAAATGCATGTTTTCACACAATTACACGCGCTCTATTAAAAATTCGCATCTTTCGATTACAATCGAGGAGCGACTTGAATTTTTTGCCGTTTATAGAAAGCACTTCAATCTAAAAGTTTTGTGAATTTCATTAGAATAGTGGTGAATGCTGATTTTAAGCAACTAAGACTATGCGGTCCAAAAATGCATGTTTTCACACAATTACACGGGCTCTATTAAAAATTCGCATCTTTCGATTACAATCGAGGAGCAACTTGTAATTTTACTCATTTATGGAAAACACTTCAATCTAAAAGTCATTTGAATTTCCTTAGAATAGTGGGTGAATAATGATTTTAGGCAACTAAGTCTATGTTGGCCTAAAAATGCATGTTTCCACATAATTACACGCGGTTTTAAAGATTCCATAGAAAATACCTCGGTATAAAAGTGGTGCAAATTTCATTAGAATCGTGAAGAATGCTGATTTTTACCAATTAAGTCTGTGCTGCCGTAAAAACGCAAGAGATCATACAATTACAAACGCTCTTTTAAACATATCGATCTGCTGATTGAGCTGAAGTTGCAACTTGAAATTTTCTCCATCTATAGAAAGCACATTAATCTAAAAGATGTGCGAATTGTGAAGAACACCGATTTTTTCCAGATAAGTATGTGCTGATCTAAAAGTGAAAGTTGTCACTCAATTACACGCGCTCTTTGGAAAATGTGCGGTTTTTGATCGCGATCAAAGAGCAACTTGAAATTTTCCCTACCTATAGAAGATATCTCAGCCTAAAAGGACTGTGAATTTTGTTGAAATTGTGCATAATCCTGATTTTTGCCATTTAAGTCTATGGTGATCTAAAAATGCAAGTTATCATACAATTACACGCACTCTTTTAAAAATTCCCATCTTTCGATTACGCTCGAGGTTCAACTTGAAAGTTTACCCGTTTATAGAAAAATTCTCAGTCGAAAAGTTGTTTTTTTTTCACATTTCATTAGAATTGTGGTGAATGATGATTTTAGGCAACCGTCTATGGTCGCCTAAAAATGCATGTTTCACTCAATTACACGCGCTCTTTTAAAACGAGCAACTTGAAATTGAATTGAAATATCCATAGCAAGAACTTTAGTCTAAATTTTTTACGAATTCCACTAGAATGGTAAATAATTCTGATTTTTACCAATTAAGTCTATGCTGATCTAAAAATGAAAGTTGTCACACAATAACACGCGCTCTTTGAAGACTGTCTATCTTTTGATACCGTTGATGTTGGATGTAGAAGTTTAAAATTTGCCCATCAATTGCCAACACGCCCATCTACAACTGGTATGGATTTCATAGGAATCCTAGTCAATGACGATTTTTGCCACTTAAGTCTATGCGAGCCTAAAATGCAAATTGTCACACACTTACACGCGTGCTTTTAAAAATTCGTATCTTTCGAACGCGCTCAAGGAGCAACTTGAAATTTTGCCCATCTATGGACAACACTTCTCTCTAACAGTTTGGAGATTGTTATTAAAATCGCCCTGAATGCGGATTTTTTCAATTCAGTCTATCCTGACCGAAAAAAGGGATGTATTAACCCAATGACACGGACTCATTTAAAAATCCCGACCTGCTGACTGCAAAGTACTAACAACTTTAAATTTTACCCATCTGTAGAAAACAGGTTAATCTAAAAGTTATGTCAATTTCATTAGAATTGTGAAGGAAACTGATTTTTGCCTTAACTTAAAAAGATAAGTTAAAGCTAGTTTAAAATTGAACGTTTGCACACAGTTACACATCAAACCTAATTCACTACGTAATATAAAAAAATTATTGCAAATATTAAAAATTGGCTTTCGTTAATTAAAACTAAATAAATTTGTTGATGTTTGAATTTAGCAATTTTTTTCAAAACCGTTATGGAATTTAGTTTAGCTGGCACAAGAAAAGCTCTCATGTGCATGTTAAAAGTCTGGAAATTAGTTGGCGATTTCGATTTGACAGAGGAGCGAACGAAATAAAGATAAATATCCGACTGTATCAACAGTCCCGAGCATAAACTTTTCATAGGAAATATTTTATACTTTTGCTTTTTTATAATCAAAACATGTCGGAGTCTTATGAAAAATAATATTTTGCTTTCGCTATTTATAGCGAGGTTTACGCCTCGGCCAAGCAATCGCGTAGTGCTTGATAAAGCAACGAATTTTGCAAACTAGAAGGCCTGATTGGTAGTGTTGAACCCAATCGATTTTAAACCAAATGGTTTTGAGACAAATGAAAAATTTCCAAAGTCAACAGGTTTAAGAATCCAGGGCCAAATATCGTTTTTTTTTGGTTAAACTCTCTAGTCTTGGGTGTCATTGCGGGGAACATTAGTCGAAAATAAATGTACCAAAAGGTTCACTTTCCGGCACTTGCAAAAAGCCGTAAATTAGGAACAAGAAAGAAAACCTCTGGGAAATGTGCGCTTTTAAGTGCCAAAGGCACTTTATGCAGGATTCCACAAATTCGGCTTTAGCAGGAAAATCCTAAAGGATTTTCTGAAGAACTTTGAGGAATAATGAGTTCAAACAACTGCTTAACGCACATTTCAGATGAACTATTTCAGCAATCCAGTTGTTGCCAGAATAATTTCCTTAAATCTCTCGACCAAAATATAAATACCGAAAATTGCCTGGGTTTCATGTGAAAAACCAACTGAATATAAAAAATGTCCTCATTTTAGTGCTTCTCAGAATTTAGACAAATGTAGAAATTAGAGCTGGTGCATAAAAATAAGAAGCCGAGAAAAAAGCAATGACAAAAGGTGGATCTGAATTGAAAAAATTGCTATAACCGGATGAAGAACTTTCCTCATTCATTCATTCATACGAAGCATAAACTTGCGAAGCTAAAGTTTTGGAGAAGGCTTTGTGATGTATCAACTAAATCAACCACCTGCCTAATTGCCCAAATATAAATATTGCCTGATGTCAGGCAGGTTTATTATGTTTAAGCAAGTTTCCGCAAACATTAACAAACGCAGCTAGATTAATCCCATTCCAGGTTGTCCAGTCTTTCTAGCTGCTTGGTCTAACTCTTATTGAGCGATTATGAGTACTGAACTGATTTGAATAAAACTTGAAATTAGTACTGGCAACTCATATATTTTCTCTATAATAAATCTTTATTAGTTGGATCGTTTTAAACATCCACGTTTACTTATTGATACGAAAATAGAATCTTGATTATTTATTGTAGTCTATTATCAAGGTTATATCGGAATTTAAATTTCGGTCCAAACAGTTTTATTTTTAACACTTAATGGGGCCGTTTAAGAATCTCTTATTGTACATTTCGCACCTTCGGCTAATTCATGTTTAAACTAACAGTGGAAGTGAGTGAAACCGATAAAGACAATGTAAAATTATTTATCGATTGCCAACAAAACTGTTTACATTTGCAACCTGCTAAAGCTAACGCCGGATGGGATAGACGAAACCAATTTATGGATAAGCCTGTTTCACATGAAAGAAAATATCCAGAAAAATTCAAATCGGCGATATTTGGGACAAAAATAAAAATCCTTGACCATGTGTGGCGGCTGTTGCGGAAAAATTATATAATACGATATTGGGTCTGGGAATTACTGCATTTTTTTGTTGATTTGCTCATTTAAAATGCATATTTTTCACAACTGGAACCTCAAAAATCTGGTTAGGTTTTTTGGGGCTTTTGAGCCGTCGAGGAAATGAATTTATTCCTGATGTTTCCAAAGCACCAGTGGCTTGCGTTTTCGGAGATGGTTTGATCGGGTCGAACTCTGAAGATGCATAATACTTAGATTAATGCAGCCAACGCGAGCTCGGAATCAGCAGACTCCATGCGAAATCCATATTTTAAAACACTGTACAAACTGTTCTTGCAAAATTGCTCAAAAAAAGATTTAATAAAAACAATTTTTTTAGATAGAAAATGAACGAACGAAAGCGAAAAAACGAGCGGTTCTTGGTTGAGATGTTTGAGGTAAATAGTCACATCATGGAGTCGTAGAGAAATATTCTTAAGTAGCACTTTGTGGCTTTTTAAAGGAAAAGTTCCACCCCAAGGAAAGCTACCCAGCGAACGTCAGTTAGATCAACTGAACATATTTTGTAATTGTTTTTAAATAAAATAAAAATGCATTTAGGTTTAAATACGCTTCGGTTTGGCGGTTATACACCCTAGACTGAGCCGCACAAAGTTTCTCGTCTATTTTTACGTTGAAAAACATTGCGAAAACTACTCTGTATCTCTTGCCAAAATCTGATATTTTTGTTTCGAAGTAATTCCACTTTTCCAAGTTGGTGTCTCGCAGTTTTTTGAGTCAGTCCGGCGGGTAGACCGTGCAAATTTTCACTCACTTTGAAAAAAACCGACCTTGTCAGTTACCGGCGTGCCTCAAAAGTGCATCTGCTAGCGAACCAGTGCGGTTTCGTGCTCGATTTTACGGAGTTTGGTGCTTTTTGAGAAGACATTTTTCAACTCAAAACTTTCAGCTGAAAAGGAAACTCCAGCAGCAACTAGATAGTAGATTGGACAGGGCTACAGCAGCAAACAGCTAAGAAAAAAATGGGTTAGCAGCAACTGCCATATCTATTTACCTTCAGCTTACCACGCTCTGTCAGCTGGCCGACTAAAAAAATTCCCAGACAGCCCACGTTTTCTCGTTCGAAAATTGTTGCCAACATTTATCCACATTTTATTTCATCCAATTGTTTGTTACCGGCGGTGACATATTTACTACTGGATCCCATAGATTGAGAGGGTTTTATGCATTCCGACTGCACTCGTGCCAAAAGTCCCAAAACAACATGAACTAACCAGCTGAAATAAAGCTCAAGCTCAGATAATCATGGCGGAAAAAGGGAGCACCAAAAGGAAAACTTTCGGCCGCAGCGCCTCCACTGAAAGCACCGAGTATTCCTTAAGTATGGGAAGATCGGTGAGAAAGAAGAAGCCGAAAGAACGATGGCTATTGACGAGGAAGACTTGGAAGTACATGGCGGATGCTGGCCGGAAACTCATCCCAGATGGGGCACGAAACTGTGTCGAGGACATCCCGAAGATCGAGGCGCATTTCCAGGAGCTCTGCAGAAAAGAACCCAAATTTCTGCTCTGGAGGAAAAACTCCTATCCAGGAGCCATCGGCTTCAGGAAAAAACGCAAGCGTGCCTCTAGGAAAGGAGGCAGCTGCAGAAAGGCCATATCGGAGGCAGAAGTTGACTTTCTAAAACCAGAGCGTCCAAAGGACTTGCTGTTGGAGCCCAAAAATCAAGGCAAGTTTGACTTGAAGAAAATGCGCGAAGACTTTTTGAGCACCCCAACTCCCACAGACGACAACGAGTTAAGCACTATTCCGTCCGCATCTTCGCCACCCCAGCAGGAAATCGAACTAGTCGCAATGTTGGAACAGTACTTGAAGCTAGCAGATACTCCTTCCGCGTCTAGGACTGCAGCTGGGGACTTTAACTACGAAGAACTAGTGAAGAGACTGCAGAAGCATCTGAGTTTGGCTTCAAGCCGCACGAGCTCACCCTCAGGGCGTTCTAGTGGGGACGCCCATCTGTCCCCCAATGTTTCCCCATATTCCAGCCACCAATCCTTGCATAAACCCCATGTGAGTTTCCAAGGGGACAGCGTGCAAAGGACTCTAACTGATACACTCTCCAGATACTTTGGACACTACACAAACAGAGACAAGGTGATTTCTGACTTGCTCACAGACAGAAAGGCGCTGGAAAAGCTCTACTTCGACCTGAGGAAGGCCAAGGGCTTCAGAGGCAGCAGAGGAGGCACTGGATATTCCAGCAGTGGCTTCGATTCGCCTTCCAGAAGATATGATGGATACAGCGGATATTCTAGAGACAAAAAAAGTGACGGCTTTTACTCCAGGCATCCTCCTCCATTGATAGAGATCGAAGCTGAAACCATAGAAATCACTTATAGAGATTGGGGAACGCAAACCTACCCAGTGCCAGAAGGGGTGCTTGCTGAATGCGAGAAGGAGTTTAGGAAAAAACAGGCAGAAGAAGAGGAGGAAAATCGGGAGAAGGAGTACGGTATCAGAAGAAGATCCAGCGTCGACAATGACGATGTCTCTCAAAGCGTCTCGGACACCATTAAACGGTACCTGAGAATGGCCAGGAAGAAGAGCGTGGACTCTGAAAAAGCGGTGGGGTTCAAGCGAGTCAACTACGACAGGAATCTGCGCAACATTAAGGCAAAGGGCGAAATAACCAAGCCAGGGGATGATGATGGCTTGAACAAGGGCTGCCAGACCAACGATGAATGGATTCTCACTTATCGGGACCTAAAAATGGCAGATGTTTACGACATTTCGGACGATAGCAGAGTGTCCAGTGCTCGCAGTAGTATTGATATCGATGTCTTTGAACGAGATGGAGTTAAGAGCAGTCCGAGCAGTCCTCCTAGTGTTAAATCGGGCAGTCATGGCTTTTTAAGCCACTTGCTGCATGGTAGCAAGCACGAGCATAAGGAAAAAGGTTTGTAAATCAGTTGAGGAAAAATGAAATTGAAGGTATGGGGATGTTTTGTTTGGAAGGGAAGAATGGATGCATTGGATAAGAAAGCTGTAGGGGAAACTTGGAAGTTTTCAGTTGACTTTTTTAAAATTTAGCCTCTGTTCTGATTGATTTTTTGCTTTAGATGATTAAGTGGGTTCATGGCACTATTGAGGCTGAGCCTAAATAATGTGTTTATTACACGTACATTGATGCAATGGATTGCCAAATAAGGCCTATTTTTCGCTTAAAAAGTCATCGGCTGATCAAACGATTTACACATTTTCTGCGTTCGAATCACGAAACGCGAGAAACATTTGATCAAGTTTTTCGCAGCTCAAGCCAATAATTTGTTTTTATTTTCAGCAGTAACGGCCACGGCTATGCAGAAAAGCAAGTCGTCCTCCAGTGTTATGCAACAGGGCAGCATGGTAGCAAAGAAGATTTTCCGGTCACGATCTAAGAGTCAGACCAGACCTGCCCAAACGCCCTGTACTTGGACCAATCGGGTAAGAAAGCCGGGTTTATCGATAGATTGATTAAAAAGCCTAATTTAATGTTTGGACCAGACCAATTTGCAAAGTGAAGGGCAAAGTAACTTATTTTTTCTAATCTTGACAAAAGCGCCTTCAATTATGTTGCTTTAAATCCATAAACAGGATCCCTTTTCAGATTTATTTCAGATGTAAACTTTAACTGAAAAGCCAAGAGTATTTTTGCGCAAAATTGATTCTGAGTTGCAAAAAGATTTCTGACAAAAAGTTCCATTCGAAATAAACCAAATAGTCCTGGTCACTAGACTTTGCTCAGTTTGGGAGCATGTCTAGATCAGAACCAATCAGAGAAAGACCGGGACATTTCCATAAAAAAATTTACAGCCATTTGATCAAACGCATGTAATAATTACAAGAGAATAACCTTGGCCAAACTACAACTGTTTTAATGAAAAAAAAAGTGCCAGACAAACGTGGGTAGTGGGTTGTTGAGACACATTAAACGCCTGTAATGAAAGTCTAGTTATTAATAATCCAGTTCCGATCCATCCGAGTTACTCATGAATTTTTTCTTGTTGTCAGCAGTTCACAATAGTCTTTTGTACTGATTACTAAACGCGATTTTTATCTATTTTTTGATTTTGCTTGATGAATTCACTCGCATCAAGCCTGGCATTCAGTATTCTATTTCTGGCCACTCAGCAGCTAGGCCTAAATATTTCCACAAAATCGCATTTCAAAGAATTACCTGTTGAAAATCGGCTGATATTATGGCTCGAAAAGTTGAAAAACATGAAAAATTCCACAGATTCGCAACGCGATGAAAGCAAATGGCAAATTCATGTTACTGCGAATGTGCTAGAATATTATGGATTCAGAATCAACCAAAGCTCCCATTCGAGCACTATTAACCACACATTATTATAAGCGAGAAAACACTAATTTAACACCATCAATTTGTGCGTTTGTTTCAAGTAATGCATGCAGCCAATTACAGTTTATTTCAGGATTGGGTATTATCGATTTTCCATATCAACGATGGCCAGTGTTAATAATTAAACGCGTTGAATCAAATAATAAACGGTTTGTTTCTCAGAATAAGGAAACTTAAGAGAACAACTTTTATATTTAGATCAACACTTTGTGCGTATTGAATAGATGCAGCTTTAAATTGTGTCTGTTTCCTTACAGAAGCATGTTTTTGATTGTTTTATTTTAGAGTTTCTCACAGTTTGAATGTGAGAGAATTGAGTTTGGCGATTTTTTAAAATTAATGTTGTCTTGACATTTCATATAGTCTTTTTGAAGTCGCAAACTAACGCTTTGTGAAAAGTGTGTTTTGGGGCACTTTCCAAATTCTAAACAGTGTGGACGATTAAAATGTCTAGAGAACCAAACATTTGTTTAAAGTTTGCTAATAAAACCGAATATAAAAATGGCATAAGCGCAAGTTTTTGTTTTTACCTATTAGAGCTCATCAGCCGGATTTAGGAGTGTATTACAGTAAAAAAGTTATTAACTGTGCTTTGATCCAACCTGAGCATTTGATCAAGTAGCACTCCTCAAATGTGACCCTAATAAAACGCAGTCACAAACACTTACATGGTCTGATTGAAAACATTCTCACTCTCAGACCAAACAAAGTTACGATTCAAAATGTTTCCGCTATAAAGCATGCATATAAAGGAAAACTGAGACAAAGTTTCATGGACACCCAATGTGACTGTAATTTTTCAGAGGGATTTGAACGTGATGCAGCAAATAAGCGATTTCGGTAACTTGCAGAAGCCAATTGAAAAAAGTCTCACGTTGAAACCAAGGCTGCCAATGAAGTGAAATTTTGAGCAAGTCAGCAGAACATTTGAGTTTATGCTGAATTGGAGCTTCTGCCAAAATCAGTACTATTTTGAATTTTTACGAACCTCTCAAATATAGCCCCAGAAGGAAGCACCCTTAAAAACTTACATAGTCAGATTGAAAAAAATCTTCCTTTCAAACCACAGAAGGTTGCAACCCAAATTTTTTTCCCTATAAAACAAACCAATAAAGAAAAGCTCAGAAAAAGTTTCATTGAAATCCAGGACAAATTTGATTTTTCAGAAGCTTTCGAACGTGACGCAGAAAATTTCGATTTTGGACACTTGCAGTAGCCAATCGACAAAATGTCACGTTGAAACCACAGCTGCTAATGAACTGAGATTTGTACCAAGTCAAAAGAGCATTGGAGGAAATGGAGCTTCCGTCAAATTCAGTGCTATTTTCATTTTTCTAGAACTTCTCAAACATAACCCTAAGAGGAAGCACCTTTAAAAACTTACGTCTTACATAGTCAGATTGAAAAAAATCTGACTTTCAAACCAAAGAAGGCTGCTGCCCAAAATTGTTCCACTATCAAACAAACCAATAAAGGAAAGCTCAGAGAAAGTTTCATTGAAGTTTGATTTTTCAGAGGCTTTCGAACGTGACGCAGAAAATTTCGGCTTTGGCCACTTGCATTAGCCAATTGAAAAAATGTCGCGTTAAAACCAAAGCTGCCGATGAACTGAAATTTTCACCATGTCAAAGGAACATTTGAACTGATGCTGAAATGGAGCTTCYGYCAAATTYAGTGCTATTYTSATTTTTCTAGAACYTCTCAAACATAACCCTAAGAGGAAGCACCTTTAAAAACAAACCAAAGATGGCTGCTGTCCAAAGTTGTTCCACTATGAAACAAACCAATAAAGGAAAGCTCAGAAAAAGTTTCATTGAAGTCCAGGGCGAGTTTGATTTTTCAGAGGCTTTCGAACGTGACGCAAAAAATTTCGATTTCGGTCACTTGCATTAGCCAATTTAAAAAATGTCACGTTGAAGCCAAAGCTTCTAATCTTTTTGGGATTTTCACCAAGTCAAAAAACAGTTGAGCGGCTGCTCAAACCAAGTTTTGCAAAGCTTCTCAAACATGACCCTAAAATGGAACACTCAAAAACTCTTACAGGGTTCTTTCAGCACACAGCCCCGATAGAACATTTGTCGCTTTTTTATTATGTCCACTTTTCCAAAAAAAATGCGAACAGAATTTACTCGGACTCAGCTTGTATTGTTCAAATTTCGGTTCTTCATCTGATTTTTCGGAATTAATTTATTGCAGGGCAGCTGCGTTTGGAACAGTTTGTCTGGACGGCAGGTGATTCTGCAAGACACCGACTTGTTGCATTTAAGTGAAGTGGAAAGAAAAGTGCTTCAGAAAGTGGCCATAGCAAAGCTGCAGGCCTTAAATTTAGGAGTATGTGTGAAAGTTCCCACTGGTAAGAGCCGAAGCAGCCTTTCAGATGAATAGGTTTGATGACTTTGGGTTTGATTTGCAGAAAACATTGGCGCAATCCCAACGAAGAAACGAAGGCCGTATCTTCTGAAGCGGAAGGCTTTGACTACCGGAATCTTCGATAGTGGAAGGAAGGACGTTGAAAAAGGTAACTGATCATTGATTTATTCGTCAAAGTGCGCTTTAGTTTCCCGAAACGGAAGAGTTTTTCTTGAAGTTAAAAGAGACAGACACGTTGAGTTTCCGATCATCATCGCGTTGGCGCGCAATTTCGCACAGATCGGTTTATTTTTATTTTTACGTTGGAATTCCAGCTGTCAAATAATCGGTTCGTCAAACGTGACCGGCAGCAACATGTGACTTTTCACAGGTACGACATGCGAAAATATTTTGCACGGTTGAAAATAGTCTTGATCTTTGCAATGCAAATTGTTCGCTGATTAGTCAATGATTGGTTAAGTGCTGGTTTAGTACAGTTTAGGTTCTTTTCTTCAAGAACCTTCTTTTAACATCTTCTCGTGTTGGAGTGTTGGATATTGTCAAACGCCTTTTGCAAGTCTGCAAAACGGATATGAATGTAGCAAATCACTGCTACATTGGAATAATGTTTGCAGCCTGAACTGAAAAATTGTGTGTTTTCTTCTATTCTTTAACAAATCTTGTGTCAGTTGCGAAGTAGAATGTTAAGCAAAAGCTTGAGTGGATGAGCAGCTTGGAAAGAAATGGCTTTTTCCACTGTGCTCAACTCTATGATTGAGACTAGATAATTCAAGAACTAATTCAAGTTTGTTCTTTCTTAAAGCTTGCGTTGGTCTCCATTAGCTTATCTTTGCTTCTATTCGTTTCACTTCTCATTTGTTTGTTTCTCTACCCTTCTTACTGCTCCTCTTCGATTCGCTTCGCGTCTGTTCACTTTTCTTCGCTTCTCTTTGCAGTTTTTTTGCGTTTATGAGCTCGAAATTTCTTGAGCGCTAGGATTCACTTAAAAAAAAAAGTTTAGCTCAATTTCCTGCTAAAAATGCATTTATTTTTCCTTTTGAGGTCTTTGTAGGGGTGACGACTTGTTCCGATTTTCACATTTCTTAATAGGGTTAAATAAGGAGCGTCCATTGAACCTTGCTTTAAGGGTTTCGCAAATATCATGCAAATTACGTCCTAAACTTCGAAGAATCGAAATGCTGTTCCGTATCCAGCATAGAGTAAAGGGCAAAAAGGCTTTAGTTAGATACAAGCATTTATTGCAATTTTGCACAACTTTTGCGTATTTATACATTTTTAATAATTCCTTTGGCTAAAATAGATTTTTATTTTCGTTAGTTGGTTTTGTCTGCTTATATTTGTATGTACCTATATGGGTTTGCAGCAAAATACTGGAAAAATATTGTATTTATCGATGCAAGAACAAGGTTAAAAATACAATACACATACGTATATCAATGCCAATAAAAATTGGAAATAACACTTTATTAGAGAGCTGTTTTATGCGCGATATTTTTAGAATCGTTTTCATTAAATTCACTTTTGCGATATTATCAAAGTTGACGCTATAGCCAATTTATTGGCCGGCTAAAATAATGCGCTGCAGCGCTAGCTGAAACCATGCAAGATCGCGTTTTTACCCAGTTTTATCCCTTTGTATATGAAGGAAATTTCGCACTGTGTGTTCTCCTAGAAGGCAGCAAATTCCTATTTATTCGCATTCTGGATTATGTTGCCAAAAAATTTAAAACAGTTGTCATTTTTGCGCATCCAGTCATAGGCAATAAAATGTTGGCGAGACTATTATTCCGCTTGGTGGCGTCTGGAAGCCTCACTTTTAAATACCTTTTTACGACTATGATTTCACTAGAAAATTACTGTTTTATTCCCAAATTATGCGCGATTTTTTACAAATTTATCCTAACTTTCCTTGAATGTCTAGCGGAAAGTTTATTAACTAGATGCAGCTTGTTTCAGTTGAAACACAAATTAACGAAGCTGATGTTTCAGATGGCAATTCAAGTGCTAATTTGGTATTCGGCATTCCATTAACCCAATGCGTGGAAAATGATAGATTAAGAGGATCAGGCAGATCGGATTTGGTGAGTTCCATGGAAGAAAGAAGCAACATGGCCCGGCACGGATCCAGAGCCAGTTTCAGTTCGCTAATCGATTCACCAAGAGGAGACGAGGTAGGACGCATTTGTTGTAATCCACCGCACAGAATCCCGTAAATTATTCTCGGATACATTGTATATTTTCAATATATTGAAAAATCGTCGACTATAAATCGCGAATGATCTTTCAAAAACGTATATTATTCCTTCCTGTCGAAAGTCGGGCGAGAGAAAAAAAATCGGTTCGCAAATAATTCGCGTTTCTATTATGGGAAGTTTTATTTATTTTGTGAAAAAACACGAGTAGAAATTTCAGTGGTCCGTTTAAAAATTTAATTAGTATTTTATAGTGGTCCAAATGTTCTCTGGCCAAGCCGGCGCTTATTTTGAAATCGCTGAAAAACAGAGAGTTTTTGCAAGTGGTCAAAGTTCTCGAAAACAACGTCGTCAGATCATGAGTGCGGAATTTTTCTGGTCTCCCCCTGCAAACGTTGCAGGAACTTAACAAAACAACTCAGATTTTGGAGAGATCAAGCAAGGTGATGAGTTGAGGCTTCCACATGTGCCCCACTTTCTGGGAGCCTTATTTTCAAGCCAGTTCAAATTGTTTACACCTTATTCTCTGTTACCACTTTTTCCTTGAACGTTTTTATTGATTCTGCACTTTCTTCTCTTTTATTAAACAAATTATCAGCTTTCAATTGTCCCAATTCAGGAATCAACTCGCCCCTACTTCGAAAACTCCTTCTATTCTGGTTTGCATCACATTTACGTCATCGATTTGGTACAATTTCACCATCCTGCCGAGTTGACGTCATTCTTGGATCCACCTGTCAAGTTTCCACTGGATCCCATTTTACAATCTGTTTATTTTTACAAAATTTGTTCGATATTTTCAGAATGGATTGTGTAATCGACTTATCTAGGGCATCGTCGATCGTTTTGAAAAACAGAAATTGGGAGAATCTAACAGGAATATGCATGAATGATGCGGCTGAAAAAAATGCCTTCTTTAAGCGGATGAAGTTGAACAAAATTGGAAGAGATAAGCCAAAAAGTCAAACCGTTTAGCTGAATCGAAAGAGTCAATGTAAATCCAATGGGATTGAGATAATTCTGATTGGGAAATGCAGGAGTGATCAACATTCATGACGAAATCAGTCATCACCTGGATTGAGATTTACAAATATTTACATTTAAATTCTTTTAAAATTGCAGCAGAAGAAGATTTGAAAAAATCCTCTCTGTTTGGAGAACAACCAATTTTATGTCAAATCTAAATCAAGTTTGTTCAAGGCTTCGCCCCAGGCAAGCTTCGAATTTTTGACTAGCTCATGCCTCCAAACTGGCTAAAAAATGAAATATCGTAGTAATTTAACTGAAAAATTTCTAGCCTCTAGAGGAATGGAAGCAAAAAGTTTGCATTTATCCTTGAACCATCAAACTGTTTATACATTAAAAACTGCTGGAAATTTCTATTCAAAAGCTCTTGCTGAAAACCGTGTTTTACTATAAAAAGTATTCAGAAATCCCTTTAAAAAGATGGAAGCAAGTGAAAAGGCAAAATCGTTTGGTTCTGTAACGGCCAAAAGGATCTGTTGAGTCATCAAGATCATATCGATAAAATGTTTTGAGTTTCCGAAAGAATTTGAAGAAAATTTTCCCTGTTGACTACTCATGGTCGCATTCCGGTGTCTTAAGTGGTTTCTTCGACAGGCGCTCCAGAATAGGCCGAGGTAACACTGTGTTGAGTTGCGCTATTGAGTTGTTGCCGCTCTTTGAGTTAACGAGTTATAGCTCATCGGTTATTGAGTTATGAGACATTTATTAAAGCTTTACGAGACCCGAGACTGGAAATTCCACATCTAAACAAAGGTCATCAACATTTTTCTGAGTAACCTTTTACTTCTTTTCCTGAAACAACTAAAAAAAGACTAAGAAAATCGACGAGTTTTCTTGTAAAATCGATCTCTTCATTTTTTTGGATGAAATATTCCGTTTGCCAGTATTTTACAGTAAAACGTTACGAAAAACGCTTCCTGTTTAAAGACAGTGTTGTTTAGAAATAATGGCCTAAAAGTGAACAACTCCAGTTTCCAAGGGTTTTCCAAATAAATGATTATGAACTTTCGCTTTTTGAAAAACACCTACAAATAATTATTAGGGTTTTGTCCAAAATCCGAAGCTGCAAAAATGTTTGGAAAACTTTTTGGAAAGCGTTTAAGGAGGCGAGTGTTCCAATAAAATTGATCTTTTTTTGAACCTGAAGATTGCCAGTATTTTAAGTAAAACTAAAAAATAATGCGATTTTTTCGTAGAAAGAATTGCATATAGAAACTTTGTTGAAACTGGAATGAGCTGAAAATTTAAAAGAACTTTAGAAATCCTCAGAGCGATGAGAGCGGCTAATTTTCCCAATAATTTTTTTAAAACTTTTGCTCTCTGATCGTTTTTTCAAGATAGTCCTAATTACTTTCGGCAAAAAACTGAATAAAATTATTTGGTTCTTGGTGGCAAATTCGAAGCTGAATTGGGTTTTCTAAAGTTCCCTACAAACCGATGAATGAGCCTAATTTTCTGGCAAACCTAATTTTGTCATTTTTGGCTGAAAACACCCCATTATTGTCATAAAAGGAGAGAATCATCAGAAAATAATGCTTTTTTCGCGTTTTCAGTTAAAGACTTTTAGTTTCGTGATCGGTTTTGGAGAAAACCTTTATAGTTTTCGGGAAAAAAATGGTAGGAATTCATTTTCGTTTTTGTCCCGAAGTCGAAACTAAAAAAAGTTTTTGTAAAATTTGTTCCAAATTCGAACCGGAAAAGGATTTCACAACTTTTTACAAAACGACGAAGGATTAAAAATTTATTTCAAAATTTTTCACGGAAAATACCTTAAGATTGTCAGCATTTTTAAGCCATTTGCGTAGCACTGCGCCAACTCACTCACTCAAATTCACTGAGTTACCCAGGCCTACTCCAGAACGGAATGGCACAGCAACGAAAAACGCGCCAAAAAATTGCCAATTTTAATAATTAATTATGAAGGAACCACAAGCTTGAATAGAACCAAATGGACACCGCAAGAAAACTGAAGTTTCTTCTATCGACTGCTGATGACCAGAATCGAGTGCCTGTAATTGATCCTGATACATTCTCGCCAGAAGAGTATGGCGCATAAACGCAATTTCATGTCCAAAAAATGTAAATTTCCAGAATTCATTGTGAACAAACCACTGCATGCAACCAAATGCACACTGCAAGAAAGTCGCGGCTTCCTCTATCGACTTCTGATGGCCGTATTCCGGTGCCTCAAATGGTTTCTGAGAAATTCGCTCCAGAAGAGCGCGGCCCAAACATGAAACACCGCGTCCAAAAATTGCAAACTTTCAAATTAATTATGAGGGAACCACTTGCTCGAATGGAACCAAATGCACAACGCAAGTAAACTAAAATTTCTTACATCGAGTGCGGGTGGCTCCATTCCGCTGCCTAAAATGGTTCCTTAGAATTCCGTCATTACTCTACGTTTAATTTAATTCACAAGAAATTCTTGGGTTCCAGTCAATTTTATTGTTTATCATTTAAAATGTTACAAATGCGTTTCGGTGCTTTTCTCCACCATCATCAGTTTGTCTAAAATATACGTTCACAGTCGTTACTAGTTTAAAAGAAGAGCTCTGTTAAAATATACATCCTAAAATACAAATTACAAACATATTAACAAGTATATTAAAATCGTTTGAATCTCTTAGCATTACAGTCATCTACTTACAGATTACACACATTTACTTTTAATAACATGTGCTGTTAATTTTCCTTCAGATGTGTTGTTTCCGGAATTAAATACAAAACATTGCATTTTTTATGCAATGACGCAAAACAAGCCACTTTTCGCCCGAAATCCTATAGTTAACTGTCCAATTAAATTTCGGTAAAACGATTGTTCCGATTGATCAAAGAAATGGGAATATGTTTGAAAACGAAAAACGAATGTTTTCTAGGCGATATAGTTAGTTTTATTGGTCCATCTGTTGCGTTTCCCCTTAGAGTTTTAACAGGTTTTATGAGGCCGATATGTCTGCTATAATGCGTCTAAAAATACGAAAGACATAACAATTATAACCGAGGTTAATACCTTGACGATATTTTTACCCTGGCTATGTCAAATCTCGCATTTTGAATCGTTTCGCACGTCATCGATATAAACACGATCCTGCGTTGGTGTTTCTTATTTTTTTCAATTTTTTTTGTTCAAATTGCTTGCAGACTGGCTCATGCGAAAGTCTAATGGGCCGGGAGCGAATAGTCGGTTCAGTGCCAGGACTTCTGGACGCCCTTTCCTGTTCATCTGCTGCGGATATTCCGGGAGCAATCAACGACGATGAATCGGTATTAGTCCCAAATATCCTGAGCGAGTGCATAAGGCATTTGGAGCAACACGGGCTGCACACTTTTGGGATTTTCAGAGTCAGTGCGTCGAAGAAACGGCTGCGGCAGGTGAGGAAAACCGATGGAAATCAAAAAAATGTATCCGAAAATGCAATAAATTACAGTTGCGGGAGGATTTCGATAGCGGCAAAGAGACCACCATTGACGACAGCCAATGTCCTCATGATGTAGCCAATTTACTCAAGGAGTACCTCCGGGAGTTGCCCGATCCACTTTTATGCAGAGATCTTTATCATGCCTTTATCCAGACACAGAGTAAGTGAGCTGTTGCAAACAGTCTAATCAGTTCAAACAGGAAACAACCATGATTTCAGGGATAAGAAATAGAAGACTTCAGCTGGAAGCCCTGCAACACTTGGTGCAACTGTTACCAGCTGCAAACCGCGACACTTTGTACGCATTGCTCAGTTTCCTGGCTCGTGTGGCTGAAAACGCCAATGATCGAAAAAACGCACTTGGTACAAGAAGCGTTTTCTGAAAAACCAACTCAATTAACTAGCTTTGTTCTCTTTGCCAGGCGAAGAGCTGGTTGGCAACAAAATGGACTCCAACAACTTGGCCACAGTATTCGCTCCAAATATCCTCCACTGCATCAAACCGGGCTCGAAAGACGTACCAGACCGATCAGAAGATCGCATTGATGTCATCAATGTGGTGCGGACTCTCATCGACCACTGCAAAAACATTTTCGCCCTCCCTGCTGATCTGGTTGATGAAATTTACTTGCACATGACTGACTCCTATCCGGAAGCTCTCGAACAGATCCTGACCAAAAAAGACGCTGTAGCGGCCGCAGATGAGTACGCCTAAAATGAGGCTTTTCTAGGCGAGTTTCCTAACAAGTCGCGTTTTCTAGGTCAGTGGATGAACTGGATTCTGAGCCAAATTCAGCTCCTTGGACCCCAACGCATCCCACCTCAGAAGTCTCAACCGAATACGCATTCGATATCAAATCTGAACCAAAGAAAACGTACTCGCGGGAGGAGTTCTTGCATGAAACGGCCGCCACTGGAGGCCCCAATGTTGGCATGAGAGTGAGGTAAAATTGGAAAATTTTCTTAACTAGTTTTGAGTGGTTTCCTGGCCCTAAATTATGGAAAGGGTGATATTTAGCCTGCCCAGAACCCCTGGGCCGGATTGATTGAAGAGACTAAACTGCTGCTAAGTAGATACACCCGGACACATTTCGACTAACTTTGGATCTGGACAAATTCTGATTTCTGAGAGCGCTTTGCTTTCGGTTTGAAGCGTTATTTAGTGCGATTCGTTTTCCATTAGGGCCAGTTTTTGCAAAAAATTTGTGCTTCAGATAAATTTTGTACAGGGTGGCAAATGAAACGTTGCAAAATTAGTGAAAGCCCCTCATACTCTGAGTTGGACAAAACAACGTTTTTTTATTTTGGCTATCTATCTGGAGTTATTTTGGTTATCTTTAAACTTTTGGGGTTGGGACCCAAAAAACGACATGCTTAATTTTTATCAAATCATCGACTAACAGAAAGAACGGGGCTCAATAACGCTTCAAACAGAATCCAAATCGTTTGAAGCGATCAGAATTTATCCAGTTCGAAAGTTGGGGCGCATTTGGCTGTGCAACGTTCAATTAGTTGAGCACTTTAGTTTGAGGTGTGAATTTCTGGAATCTCAAGTTTCTTCTCAAGGGAGGTTAAGTGTGTTTTATTCTCCAGAAAAAGGTATTTTTGGGGACGGCAATAAATGAAGGTTTTCGCCGTTCATGAGCTGCTGCTAAGGCCTGAGCAAAAAAGGCAACTTAATAAATTACTACATTCCCTTTTTCACGGTCTGTGTTTGCCCAGTTTTCTCCTTTGAATGCAGGGATAATGAAATATTTTCTCCCTCTATAGTGTTTGGAAGCTCGCCATTTTCCAATGATTTATTGAATAATTCGTCTAAAGACATACTAACCATCAAAGCAGCTGTTTACAATTTTGGCCACCTGGGCCCCAAATATCGGGAGCTTAACAATCTCCCAAATTTAATGGAAACGGTAGTCAAAGTTAAAAAACCTACAATTATAAATGGTGGCATTGCACCAAGCAAAAATTAATATTTTCTCCCCAAGAATTCGCCATTCTGTTTTGTGTGATTATCTATAGGACACCCTGTATATTCCGGTATATTCCTTTGCAGGCACAAGGACAAAATTCGAGAGCGCAGCCTGAGACGGAAGCGCGAGAAGTACGAAGACGGCCTTCTATCGAGAATCCGCAGTTCGCCAAGAGATGAAGATGCGTACAAGGGAAGATCTTCGTCTTTGGAAAGTACCAGTTCTGCCCATACTGAGGACGTTAACAGAGTGCTCAGGATGTCCGATGCTGATCTGCACCAAAGACGCAAATCCAGCCCTTATGTCCTTGATAATACTGGCGTTCTTACCGCCAGTCTGACCATCCCTGTTCAAGCCGGAATTTCCTATAATGTTGGTAAGCACCCGCACAACGCACTGAAGATGGATGCTTCAATCAAAAACGCACCTGAAATTGCAGATGATGACATTCCTTATATAGAAGAAGTGGAAAACGGAAGACATCACATGACGATCGGAGTGATTAAAGGATCAGTGCTTCCTCAGAGGAGACGAAACACCTCGGTTGGAAGTGATTCATCGATAACTTCCAATATTCAGCCAGTCACAGGGTCGTTGTCTCTAGGTAACGTTGCAGTCAGTTAGCCCATGTCTTCAAACTCTTTAAGTCAATCGTTGTTTCAGGTCAAGGTTATGACTCAGCTGTGGGGTCTTCTGCACCAACCACCTACTCTTCACCACTCCAAAATACACCAACATCAGTATCTTCAAGCATAGCAGACCATGGGCACTTCTCCTCGCCTCCTAGCTGGACCAGCAGCCCGCCTACGTCACCTGATAGTGTGCACACTTCAGTCAACTACATCCCTGATGATGTGAATGTGCTGAAACCGGCACCAAAAGACCGTAGTATGATGAAAGAGGCTCCGATTATCCAGAAAGTGTCCTTCGCCCAAGGGCCCAGTCCTCAGACCATCCAGAAAGTTCGTGACCTAAAGGCCATGTATGGGACTGGATCGGAGATCCTTAAGAGTTCCAGTGCATCGTCGTTTCCAGAAAGAGAGCCAAGGTTCACTCCGAGCATTACCAGCATTGGAAATGCGGTGCTGAAGTCGAAAACTGCGGACTTTGAGCGGATAATTCATGATGAGGCGAAGCCCAAAATGGGGCAGGCTTCTGCAGCTGCAGCTCCTTCCAGCCCGAGTTCGACCGCGAACAGTGAGAGGGATAAAAAGAAGTACACCAAAAGGAGATACACTGATTCCAGACACCCAACTAGACATATTCCGGACTCAGAAACGCTGGAGGCTGCGCCCAGTAAGATAGAGCAGAATCTTGCCCAGTCAGGGACGGCTCCAGGCCCAGTCTACAAGAGGAGGGAGCTAATTTCTAGCGTCCACTCTAAATGAGAGCGCTTGGGGAATTAACCATAAAAATATCTAGCCGGTTTATGACGCAGTATATACCTCGCCGTGGATGTTGTTGATATTAATTTAAAATATTATATATTTTTTTAAACAATCAGGATTTAGACGTTAAACCAATGAAAAACATATGGTGTTTACAAACTCTAGTCAGTATCCTGTCTAGTTCTAGTTGCTGAGTGTTTAAGTCGGGGAATTTTGTAAAAATGTATAGATCTTTTATGTTTATGTATGTACCATATATAAATATATGTTTCGATAAGACAACGCGGTTTTCTGAGCTGGTAAAAAAATGGAATCGGACTTGAAATGAGTAGAGGCGGGTGTAAGGAAACAGACGAAGATTTGATGATGTTTCTCGCACATGTAACAGAAACGGTCGCAGACACTTGCACTGACTGGTGCCAAAAATTACAAGAGACCGAGAAGTTTCTAAGTAAAGCGCCAAACTTGTGTCGCAATAATTTCAAAATTGTAGGATTCTTGTCTACTGGGTGATAAGGATTGATTTGGACGAACACTTAAATTCAGATTTGTATTTTGCTTCGTATCACAAGATTTATAAAAACCACATTTACATAATAAAATACATGACAAAATACTATTAACAATACATTACGAGCCAGATTTCGGCCACAATTATTTCATGTTTTTCGGGTTTGAAGAGAAAACCAATAAAACAATCTGTTGTTCGACTCAAGCTCACCACTCAGAACTAGGAGCTGATTCTACATTGAACAACTTCACAACCATTTTGGGTGGATTTTTCCAAAATTCTGGGCCAGTTTTTCCTTCGTACTGCCAGAACAACGAGCAACATTTCAAGTTCAGTTTGCTGGTTTAGTCGCTTTATATAAAATATATAGATGTGTTAACACAGAAAACCAACAGCAGATAAAACGCTAAATAATGTCCAAAAAAGAATTTCTTAAAACTTAATAAACATTATGAACAAAATGGACGGATAGGGAATGTAAATTCTTAATATACTATTATATACAAGTCGGGGAAAGAACTAATCATGTTTAGTGTGTAAAGCTTTTCTCAGGAGAAACTCAACCTTCCTATCTTTGGATAAATTAACACACTGTAAACGAAGAAATACACCAAACGATTAGTTTGATACCCGAACAATAAATAAAATAAATTGCGTATCGCCTCTTGATCCTTACTTTCTGGTGTGCTTTAAAATAATATTTCTCTACCGGTTGTTTATTTAATTGCTACCCGGACTAGTAAAGCAATAACTATACAAAATATAACAAAGGAATAAAGTAAATACACAAAGATAATTTCCAGATAGACTAGAAAATGGACACGTTTAGTTAAAGCAGGCCTAAACATTTAATAAATGTGTAACAAAGACAAGTTTTATAACGAAAATATCAATTGATTATAACAACGATTGAACGGTTGCCACTAAAACACCCTGTATTAACCACATTGGAACGTTTTCTAAAGTGTGCGAATTTTGGCTAATTACACTTCGGTACTGTGAGTCTGTATGCGCACTTTCTTCGTGCTTCCATTACGATTTAGTGTGGGAGAAGTTCCACTGAATCCAGGATTTTGGATTCCCAATCCATCTTTCGGTTTAGGTTTCTTTAAGCTGCTCCGTAGTGGCGACCTGAAAAATAAATACAATATTTTATTTATTTTTTTACTTTATAAGACTGAATTTTCTTGTGGCGGACTTGCGGTGAAAAATCGTATTTTTTGCACCGAAGTAGTTGCTGCAAAAATCGGTCACCTAAAACTGCACGTCTTTCGTTGGAAGCCTTTCAGAGATGTTTTTGATTTTTTTCGAGCAACGTTTCGCCCATATTTAAGCGATTATCAGGGCTCTGGAAGGCCTCATGATAAAAAAACATGGTCACAAAGTGCTTATTTACGAAAAAAAATTTCTTCGACTCCGACAAACATGACGTAGTTTTTGATCAAAACATTTTGGGAAAAACACCGTTTTTCTTGAGTCAACGTTTGGGGTATATTTTATCCCAGAGTTCAGATGACGGCATAAATGTGGACGAAACGATGGCCCAAAAAATATAAAAGGCTTTGGACAAAAATGGGGCGATTTTTTTATCAGAAATTTTTGGAAAAAAGCCCTGTCTTTCTTGCAACAACGTTTCGATCTTTTAGCCATTTTCAGAGCTTTAAAATACTGGATCACTAAACTATAGCCGAAACGTTGTCCCAAGGACAACAGTGTCTTTTTCGAAAAAAAATTGACCAAAAACTGTACCATTTTCGTTGAAAATCTATTAAAACTTAGTTTGCGGAATCAAGCACAGCAAGTTTTTCTTGGGTCATTGTTTCGGTTATATCTATTATTTAACACCTGATAATGGCTAAAATATGACGAAACGTGACCCAAGAACAGAAAGTTCGAAAACCTGCAGCACTTTTGCAACATTTTGAGCCAATACTTTTGCATTTGTAATTGACTATTCACACTAGCTGAGTTTCGGGAATGAAGTATTCTTATTACGCAAGAAATCGGGTATTCAAATCAACACAACCTGACAAATGTGAAATTTTCAGTTCAAAATTACACTCTGCGGCTTTAGATCGACTGTCATGTAAATTCCTCTTAGTCGGAGCGTCCACTTTTATGTATGCCAAGAATGATCGCTTCGGGAAGCAGATTGAAATTTTCGCTCATATTCCCGTGAAAATTGGCATATTTTTACCGGGTTAAATATTTAACAGCTTTATTAATTTTACCTCTCAAAGCGTGTTTAATTTTTTCAAAAATACCTTGCAGTTCCAATGGAAGACCCTACAGTGGACCCATTAGTCGAACCCAATGTGGTGGATGTGGTGTTCATGGAAGCCATCGATCCATTGGACGCCCCTGTATAAGGTTTTCCACTGGCGTCCGTCATGGAAATGCCACCTGAAAATCGAACAAAATTATTGACAATTTTCTGTTTCCACTCATATTGCCGGCAGAAGACAAAATCGCGAGGTAGCAGAATATAAAAAAATATCACTTTGAGGCATTATGGCGTTGAAGATGGATAGTCCGGAAAATTCAAGAAGGTCATTAAATATTTTATGGCAAAGGTAATAGGGATTTTGTTGGTCTTGATACCTTTCCCTTTTTTACCCCATTAAGACTTTTACGCAGCGAAAATGGCTTTGAGGAAATACCGATCTTTTATCTTTTATACGCCCTTTATAGGGTCCAGCAATAGGATTTAATATCGGCTTTTAAAACAGTTTTATGGTTGATTGGGTTGTTTTAGGAAAGATACAAGGAAAATTTTCCAGCGCTTTTTCCATTCTGTTGACTTTCTCAGTAGCTTAAGCTAGTAGAGTTTGCTACCAATATCAAAAGGTCGATTTGTGCGACCGTGTAAAAAATCTGGACTTACCATTCGTGCCTCGATCCCGAAATCCTGGATTTCCATACGTTGTGGGTTCGACGGGCATCGACGTTGTTGTCGGATCGCCTCCTTCCCGTCGGGAGAAAAACATGTCATAAAGGGACATAACACATAGGCAGGAATTGAGAATTATCGATAAAACCTGAAAGTTTAAATTTTTTTATTTTATTAATCTATATCGTTGGTTTGTTGTGGATTTTTATACTGATTTCATATGCTTTTGTTAATCTTTGTTATTAATCAAGCTTTTTTATGTAATACACTCAAGTAATTACAACAGTGAAACTTTAGCATGCAAAGGCTAAGGAGTAAAAGCCCAGAGAACATAATCAATAATTTAACTTAACTTTTTAACTCATTAACAATAAGTTAATTAATTAAATTAACTCAACAATAACTCCTTAACAGCATTAAACAAGCTGTTAAGGACCAAAACGCGCTGCAATATTTAGCGCTTCAGTAATTGTTTTTTTGCAAGCCCTGATGATGTCCATAAGGTCAAAATCGCTGGACCAAAAATTACAATTTCTCTTCACTGTTGAAAGTGTGTTATAAAAAAGGAAATTTTTTAAATTCCTTCTTGATGTTCAACACTGTGAAACTCTACTTATACATATTTAAAATAATGTCTTATATTGCCTTAAAGAATATTTAGAAAAAAATGAAGACGTAAAACATAAATAAAACCAACACAATAGCCAAAATTTAGAAAAAAATTATCAGATGTGAATATAATTTGATTTAGATTTATAAAATTTGTATTTATTATTCATAAGTTAATTTATTATCATTTAATTAATTTTAAACGTTTCGTTTAGTTATTAGTTCTCCATTAGTTATTGAAAGGAATTTAAAAAAAGCAATTTAAAAAAGTTAGCCAGGGGACACCCGGGTTTGAACCGGGGACCTCTCGATCTGCAGTCGAATGCTCTACCACTGAGCTATATCCCCATATAAATATTACTTGAAAGTGGGATAGATATACCGCGGAGGATAAAAATTATAATAGATACATATTTACATATGTGCATACATACAAAAATATTTTTAATTGAACTAAAGGAAAGCTGTGTCTATTTTAGTTAAATACTATTTTTTTCCTGCTTATTTGGGGATGTGTAAGAATTTTGAAGATTCGATTTGCAAGCTTCAAGATAAACGATTGTGAAGCAGTCAGCGATACACCAATCTGACTTAAATTCGGTTTGCATGTTACAGTATATAGTGTTTACCCTGTGGGTAAATTTGAAGTTGCTACTCTATGTGGTTTGGAAGTTCCGAATTTTTCTTTGAGGGGTGTAAAAGAATTAAAAAAATTGGTTTGTCAATTTTCAATATAAATGATTGGTTAAATCAGCCGATATTCTAATTTGAGTAAAATTCGGTCTGTATATTGCCGTATCTAGTGTTTACACTGTGTGTAAATTTGAGGTGGCTACTCTGTATGGTTTAGGAGTTCCACATTTTTTTTGGGGTGTAAAAGAATTTGAAAAATTCGTTTTGCAAGTTTCAAATTAAACGATTGTGAAAAATGCGCCGACACTTTAATTTGAGTGAAAGTCGGTCTATATATTGCCGTATCTAGTGTTTACACTGTGGATAAATTTGAAGTTACTACTCTATATGGTTTAGAACTTGCGCATTTTTCTTTGTGGTTGTGAAAGAATTTTGAAAATTCGTGCAAAATCCGCCAATACTTCAAATCGAGTGAAATTCGGTTCATATACTGCAGTCTCTAATGTTTACACTGTGTATAAATTTGAATTTGTCACTCTATATGGTTTGGAAGTCATGACTTTTTCCTTGTAGATGTGTAAGAATCATAAAGATTCGTTTTGCAACTTTTGTTATAAACGGCAGTGAATAATCAGCATATTCTTTAACTTCAGTGAAATTTAGACCATATACTACCGTCTCTAGTGTTTACACTGTGTATAAATTTTCATTTGCTGCTCTATATGGTTTGGGAGTTATGCATTTTTTTTTGGAGATGGGTAAGAATTTTGACGATTTGTTTTACAAGTTCAAAGGAATGTAAAAAATTTGCCGAGGCTCCAATTTGAGCGCAATTTTTAATACAAAAAGGCAAATTTTCAATACACCAAATGCACTTACTTCTAGATAAAACCCTGGTCCTCTGGTAACTTCAAAGCCATTTCTTTCATCGTCAATTTGAGTTGCAAATAGACTGGCCGCTACAATTGCAAGTAGAGCTGAAACAACAAAACGAACGATAAAGTAAAATTGATAATAAAAAGTTGATCAAATTAGCTAATAACTAGAAAAAAGTGAAAGGCATTGATGGTATGAAATTTTCAGAAAAAAATACTTAAGAACAATCAACAAAGGCAAATCACTTAAAAATTCATATGATTGTTTTGGGTCATTTAAATAGCACTGGAATACAACCTACCTGATACAAAGGCCATTACGACCTTAGTGAGGACTGTGGCGCTGTATTTTAACACTACTTGTTCTTTGGAGTTGATCATGGCCAGCTGCAAGACACTGAGAATACAGAAAATGCCCAGCACTACCACAGCTATGGATGCGACTAGTCCGGCCACCCAAACAGCAACTAAATTAAATAAATTACTTGTMAATGGTAAAAAATRTGTATTATAATTAAAAGAAGTTAGTAAGTAGTAGTAAGTTTATCACGATTTATTTTTCAAGRGGTCAAGTGGAACAAACATGAGCGCTTCAGATCTTCGAAAAKGTAAACGCCCCTGGCACTGAAACGGTGACCAAAATGAAATTTGGCCCCGAAACAACTTTTTACGCCAAATCTATGGCCTTTTTAAGAATTTTCGAATTTCTGAAAATCGTTGATAACTGACCGAGTTACAGGGTAAAAAGTGGAAGTATAGGGCCCATTTCCTTTCAAACTGTTGCAAATACAAATTTGCTTATAGACAGTGATTGTGTCGAGAATGCACTTTGCTAACAATCTCATGTTCTATATCGGAAATGAGTTAATCGAGGTAAAAATTAAAAGTATTTTGTGCGTCTTTTTGACCTCCAAATCATCATAACTTCCAAGTTTTTGACTAGAGCAACTACATTAAACCCTAAATTTTCTCTGATTGAAGAAAGATGCTAGTAGAAGGGCGTTTAGAAAAATCACTAGATCAAACATTGGATGCATTTTCAAGAAAATTTTACACACCCAAAGTCAAAGTTGTTACGAAATTTTACGCATATAATAGCCTGAGTAAGCATGTGTTTGTTGTTGTCGATTCCAGCCTTAATTTATTAATGGCCTTGTTTATTGATGACGAATACTTTGCCATCCAAGTCACTAGAGGCCAAGCTTGACCTTTAAGTCAATTATCAGGGAAAACCTGTTCGGTGTATATGTGTGAACTCATTTTACAATTAGGCTAGTAATATGTGGAAAATTGTCGTTAATTTATCATTGTTGATGAGTTACTGGGTCTTGTGAAATTTGTTGGTTTGGTGGTTTGGTTTTCAACAGTTGCGCAACTTGCATGGGCTAAAACTACGCAACTTATTATGGTGAGCGTGCAACAGACCATTTTCCATTTGATTATCAAGCACAATTTAACGTATGAAGTATTTTAACCAAATAACAGTCAGACGTTTTATAAACAGGTTTTTGAGCAGAAGGATTCAGATGGCCTGCGAAACCCCAGACCGAAAGCCAAGTGATTTTTACCTGTAGCTTTGGATGGAACGTTTACTGCTAGGCCAGGAATTAACCCGAATAATCAGGTGCAAAAAATGAACATTTAATTCTTACCAGATGCCCGGAATCTTGAAACGCCTTCCTCACACCTTTCCCTATTGTAGAGCAGGAATTTGCAGGTTTTCCAAGGTCCAAAGTATCCATTGTCATCTCCAACTCCTGCAACAAACCGTACTTTACCACCTAGTTATTAATGGATAATCGACAAATTCCAGTAATATTTAGCCTCGATTTGTCCGGAAAGAACAATGGCTTTTAGAAAATTGCTTTACAACCGCCGGATGCTGATATCCGATTGTTCTCACGAGAATGTTGCAGGTCAACTTTCTAACATCAAATGGCTTTGAATTACTGAATTTCCCATTTCGGCTTTTAAAAAAATGGTCTTCTGCTTCACATCTATACCAGAAAAGTGCATGTGAAAGCTCATTCTAGAACTCTGATTAGTTGGAAATATTACTTTAAGCAGTTTTTTCGCTCGATCGATAGCATAAATCAAAGTGCTCGTTTTCATCTCAGATATCAAATTTAATTTAGAACTTTTACGTTCTCCCTATCTTATGCGAGCTAAATTTAAATCGACAGCGACGACTTCCCTTGGGAAACTGAGGGTGAAACCTGCAACTTTTGCTACAGTTTCGACTTTCTATGGTAGAAAAAACCACGTTATTCAAAGTGTGTTGAAAGTACGAGACGAGCCTGTTTAAAAACCGAGACACGGTTCTATTTCATCTGCCCTGTTTTGCATTATTTCAACGCATAATGAAGTACTGTTCGCAATAAAAAAATAATGTAATTTGGAGCAAAAAATGCATTTACCCTCACTTATTGCCATGAAAACGCGTGCTTGGATTAGCCATTTTGCTTCATTAAGTCGAGAGTCTGCAGTGAAAATAATCCCTGCTACATGCAAAAGCTTTCAAGACACTTCGGATTATGCAATTTGGAATTATTGTGGTAAGTATGAACTGTATATCAGGCTTAGATGTTGGATGAACGAGTTCTAATATCAGCGCTGAGAAGGAACCGAAAATGCGTGAAATGGAAGGAGATGAAACACACCAGTCGGACTTTGCCGCAAGGCGCTTTGGCTCATTCTAACACCCACGTTGGATAACCCGCCTTGTTGCACGCAAACACACCATTTGCAAAATGGTTGATGTTGAAAACCATAAAACGACGCTATTAAAGCCCCACTTGTACAGCCGTTAAATTCAACTGGTCGCCCCAAAGTAAACTTTCAAGTACTTGAAAAAAATTAGGTTTGTTGCAGCACTTTAGCATCTAAATTTATTTTTAGCTAATTTTTTATTTCAACGGGAAACGAAGCGACTCAAGGTAATTTTTACTGACAATTTAATTCATATATATGTATGGGAAGCATAATAATTGCAACCACACAATGTATTCCAATTACATTTGCGTCCTGCACGTCATCTGCCCAGCGACATGTTCAAATGCGAAGGGAGAATGGCTGTGGCTTTGATAATAATATAATAATTAAACATAACGCGGAAAATTGAAACTGAAAAATGGAATTGCGCTGGTTTTAATTTGTTTGTGCCGCGTTTAGAGTAGTCGACAAATGGCAAAGTATTATTAGAAAACTTGAAATATAGAGGCAGTTAACTGCTATTGTCCAATTATTCTGCAAGCTCCAGACAGCTGTTGGGCCCTGCCAGAAAATTAGCTGATAGTGAGCTGAGAAGAATATTAAACCAGCAGGACTTTCACATTTAGGTTTTGGGGACAACAAATTAATTTTGCGCCATTCTCAGTTGGGAGCAGCACATTTCTCGGCTGCACTGTGCTTTTGCGCTTTATTTGAAACCACGTTTGTTTGGTTAAAATGCCCTGTTTGTGTTGCAGGCGATTGAACAAGCTTCTTTTGTATTTGAGAAGTTTCACAATTTTGAAAGGAATTTTACCCAGAATAACCTCTTTATGCTGCTGGAGAAACTCAGAATTAAACTGACACATAAGGGGGCGTGCTGGGCGATGCGATGCTGAAAGTGGCCAAGCGATGTGCACTTAGAACTCGATTTTTTAGTGCTTTCAGTTGTGGGTAAAGCTTGGCTTGGGAAGTTAAAAGTCGTATTTTCCGCGGATTTTCGGGTTATTGGAGATACCGGTAATTGGAAGAGTCAAAAAAGGCACACAAGCTTTTCGTAACTGAAACAATCCTGGAAATTTTCTATTAAAGTGTTTTCTTCCTCACTTAAATCAGCAGATTTTCATTTTGTAGTTATATTATGGGCCGTATTGAGGGATTTTTTGTTTTACCTTGGAAAATTTTTAAAAAGTTGGTGCTTGGCAAATCGCGTCGCTTTAGTATCCGAAAAAAGCCGTGAAACTCCCAGAAGTTTCGTATTAAAGTAAGTTTTTCCATTCTTAAAGCAGCGCATTTTCTTTTTCGAGTGATGTTATGAGTCGGATTGTGGGAGTTTTGAATTTTTCTTTCCAAATTTTTAAAAAAGTCGTGTTTTCCAGTGGCCAATCGCCTCGCTTTAGTAACTGAAAAAATCGCGGAAGTTCCCAGAAATTCCCTATTAAAGTGAGTTTTCCTAGCTTAAAGCAGCGGATTTTCTCTTTCGAGTGATGTTATGGGCTGGATCCGGGGATTTTTGGATTCTCCATGACAAATTTTTGAAAACTTCGTGTTTTCCATCAGCCATCGACTCGTCTTAGAAACTGAAAAATCCTGAAAACCTCCAGAAATTGCCTATAAAAGTCAGTCTTTCCTCACCTAAAGCTGCGGACGTTCTCTTTCGAGAGATATTATGGACAGTCTTAGGAATTTTACGTTTTTTCCTGGCACATTTTTGCAAAATCCGTGTTTACGAACGGTCAATCGCCTCTTCGTAACTAAAAAAATCCTGGGGAAACTCCCAGAAAGATCCTATTGACATGCGTTTTCCACACTTAAAGCAGCGCATTTTCTCTTTCGAGTAATATTAGAAGCTCGATTGTAGAATTTTCGGCATTCTTTTGGTAAATTTTTGAAAAATGTGTGTTTCTCAACAGCCAATCGTCTCGTCTGTAACTGAAAAATACTGGAAACTTAGGAATTTCCTATTGAAATGGGATTTTCGCGCTTAAAGCCGCAGAATTTCTCTTTCCAGTGATCTTATGGGTCTGGTTGATAAACTTTTGGTTCTTCCTTGACGAATTTTTAAAAAATCCGTGTTGTCCAACGATCAACCGGTTCGATTTAGTATCTGAAAAAATCCTGAAAACTGCTAGGAATTTCCTATTAAGGTGAGGTTTTCCTCATTTAAAGCCGCAGATTTTCTCTTTCGAGTGATAATCCGGGCAGGCTTGAGATATTTTTGGTTTTTCCCTAACACATTTTCTGAAATGTCTCTATATTTACCAAGGGCCAATCGCTTCCTGTTCTGGAAACATCCTGGAAACTCCCAAAAATTTCCTACTGAAGTGAGTTTTTCCTCACTTCAATAGAAAAACAGCCGATTTTCTCTTCCGAGTGATGTTATCGACCCCATTCAGAAATTTTTTGTTTTTTCTTGACGAATTGTGGAAAAACTCGTGTTTACCTCGATTCGCCTTAGTAACCGAAAAAATCCTGGAAACCTGAAACTTGAAACACTGAAAGCGAGTTTTCCATAAAAAGTCAGCCAGGTTCAGTAAGGGTGATATAACTCATATTTTAACGCCCAAAACTCGCTGCGATCGCCGACTCAGAGGAATTGAAGTTAAAATAATGACCCCAGGCGAACTTGGAAGCAGGCACTAAAGATGCGTCGAACATTTCAATAAAAATACTTCAAAACTCCTAAAGAGCACTCCATAGTTTGATGAAGAAGTAGATAAAGAAGATGTTAAAAATACAACAGGCGAAGTTGTTAAGAAAACAGGACAATGGACGACCAACATAACTGGCTACGAAATGAAGTTCAACTTCCAATACGCGACTCACAGAAGAGCTTGAAGATCCAGAAGAAGAAAGCGTGAGACCTTCCGACGAAAGAGGCCTGCTAAGTGAAAACAACAATCATTGAACCGGAGAAGCACACAAAACCTGAATAAAGCTTGGAAAAAAACTGCTAAAACAAAAAACAAGATAGTTGTTTGGCAGGAAAACACGGTTTTCATAGTATAAAATTGACACAGAACAGTTGTTGCAGCTTAGAAAAAAACCAACTATTTGGATTTTATTATTTAGTACAATCAAAAATTGTAAGTAAACCATAACATATTTTCACAACCGAAATACTTCGCATACCACATCTACCTACTACTAAATAATCGCAATTAACATTAATGGGCGGTCAATCTGTTTTAGGTCAAGCCTGAATAATGTTATCAGTCATTCACTGTTCGAAACAACGTAATTGCTTTGTTATGGCTTTTAAAAGCACTTGAAAATGCCTTTCTTGACAATGCAATCGGCACTCATTTCAGATTAAATTTAACTACTGCAACGTGTTTGCAACCTGCATTTTATTGCATCGTTTTATTCAAGTACAGTTGAGGTGTCAAGGAAATTGTTAGAAGAGGGTGAAATGGGAGAATATTTCGCAGAAACTGATAAACTGATGAACTAAACAATTTGGGCCAAATTCTTGCATTCGCGCCGGTACAATTTATCGGCATGCAAAATATGCGAGCCTAAATGGAAAATAACGAAGCAACCCCACAACCCCCGTTCCAAAGTCAGCCGCCTCGAAAATTAAATTTTGCCTGCCACAATTTTCCTTACTTTCCAACGGGAAGTTAATGTGAAAATCCGGCACCCTGAAGTGTTTATTTTCAGCTACCTGCCTAAAGGTGTTTTCGCGTTAAGGCGAACGTTTTGTTTCGAACATATTCTAGGACAAAAACTCGTCTGTTGTACTCAATTAATTGGTACAACCGTGGCCATAATATTGCGCCACTCTTAACCGGGAAATTTTAGGTCATAAACCTCTGCAGTCGTTTACAGGTTTTGATAGTAAAATGCTTATCCTCGGTAAGGCGTCGAGGTCATAGAACTAGATAATCCCCATGGAAAAAAATAGAACAACTGCATAATAATCGCAAAATGATGCCCTTCTAAAACCCCCAAGTGCGCCAACAACTACAAATGTACTCCAAATATTGGACATCGTTCTTCGCATAACAAATGATCATCCTTTCCATTTGTAAAGGTTGTTGCCCAGTTGGTAAAGAACCGTATTTTGGTTGTTTTATTCATGCAAATAACCGCTAGGTGTTTCGAAACTTATCTAGGTTTCTTACTGGCATTGTGTTCCGTGGATTTTGTATATTTTCAATTTAAAATCTGCTTAAATTGCCTTACTGGGTTATTATAATGTGAAGTGACGCATATTCCCAAAAAAGTATTCCAGTGGTGAATTGTCAGGGCTTTTATTTTCAGCCAGTAATAAGCAGTATTCCTTACGTAGGAGAAGGTAAATTCGGCAACATCACCGCAAAGGTTTTATGTTTCCTGTAAAAGATACCTTGTAGACTTTCCATCAGCGACTGTTGCGGCAAGTGGAGCGAGCTTCCTTTATAAATGATATTGACCCGAATCGCAAAATACACTTACAATCTAATGCTAAATGAGTTTTTACATTGCGCCATCAACTGTGCCATTGCTCGTGGTAATTTCGCTCGAATACGACAAAAACATATGATGAGTTTCGCCCAAAATGGCCAATTTTCTGGGTTATTGTGTCATGATTTCACTTCCTCTGTAGCTATGCAATCAAGCAGAATATCCAACAAGGGTTTAGATCAAAACGCTGGCTTCTCAGTTGCTTTGTTCGGAAATTTCTATATTTTCAGCTTGTGGTATTAAGTATTTATCAAAATTTCTAAATATATCTATGGAGAGTAGAGAGATGGAACGGTGCAGGGTTTTTGAATGATTAATTTTTGCATCACAGATCCGAACAATGGAAGTGACCAATCAATAACCAGGAAATAATCATGAAATGGCAACGCCAATGAGGTGTTTGGTATGGAGAAAATTACATCTTTTAATTTTTATGTCGATTTTAATAATCGAAGGCAGTTAAAAGATAAGCAGAAACTTAAATGTTGCAAAACTACAAAAAACCTTTTTTACACAAAATCATGCAGATCAGAATAAAGTTAAGAAAAAGCATAGGAAGAAAAAATGAATTTTGATTGGGATTTTCTGTATTTCTTTCTTTCTTCGTTGATAGTCTTCTCTTCTTTTGCCTAGTTGCTTGTTTGCATTGTAAGCATATCGGACTCTTGCCGAATTTTCAAGAAAATCGAGCTGAAAATTTTGGTGCAAATTTGCTGGCAAATGTGGGATTTTTCGAGCATCGAGCTGAATTATAAATCGACAAAGTGAGTGACAAATAACCTTAAAAACGTTCATGAAATACTCTCAAATCAAAATCTACTCGGAAGCTAATCGAAAAACTCAGACATATGCCTGGGTAACACTGTGTTGAATTTCAATTTATTCAGTAGTTCGGTGTCCATTTTTGCTCGAAAAGTGTTCACTTTGCTATCGACAGTGGACGAAATTGGTCGATAATCCTTTGTGTCCTGTGAATTGTGTTCTAGATGAGAAATGTCGAATCATTGTGGCCTTATGGCAAGTGCAGTAGCTTTTGAAAGTGTTGTGATCTTTTTGAGCATTTATGGGTAGAAGATGGACGATGGGGCGCCAGCTTGCAAAGAGCTGGTGAGAATGATCCCTAATCTATAAATGTTTTAGCCTGAATTGAGAAGTTTTCCGACAAGCACCTGAAGTTTTATGAATTCTTTATGTTTCTCCCTCTTTGCTCGGCTGATTTCAAATAAGTTTGACTTTGGACAGATCTCCTGCTGTAATAAACACATTTTCTTCTTCTTTTCCGGGTGGCACTACGCAGGTTTCGGTAAGCTTAGCATTACTTTGCCCCTGGTTGCCATGTACATGTAGAATTTTTAGTCCCATATTCATCAACTGACTTGTAGGGCTGGATTTGGTATCGATTTGAGCTATTGGTTCTTTCGTAGACAATTTTGAAACTTTGGCAATATTTTGGGCGGCTTTACATTTTTACATCAAGCTCATCTGAAGCTTTTTGCTAAAAAACTGCTTCAGCTATGGAAATTTGGGTTCCAGTATTCAATAGAATAAGCATCAGCTTACTGGTAGTGTGCACTGGGATCCGATTAAACCCTTGATTGCTTCACCAGAAATTTTGAAAGTTTGGGAATATTTTGGGCGGCTTCGTATATTTTTACGTCAAGCTCATTTGGAGCTTGTCTCCAAAGAACCGTTTCAGATATGCAAATATAAGTTCCAGTTTTAGGTTTTTTGTTAAAAAAAGCCAAGGGTTTCAGTTTTGCCTGTTTGCGGTATTTTTGGCGTTGCTCGAGAACCATTTGAGCCACAGAGTTCGACTTTCCATCATTGGATAGAGAATTGGTCATTCGTTTTAGTTATAACAACGTGCGTGAGTAAACTCTGGATAATTTTTCACAGTCACACGAAATTTGAATATCAGACATTTAGGTGCAATTTTGCGTCAACATTTCATTTAAAAAAAAAACGTCTTTTACAGAATATCAATGTTTCAAGTTTCCACTGGCTTTACATTGGAAGTTGGAATTTTTTGTTGAAAAGTCTGTAGTTGCGTAAATGCGTTCATTTCTGACTGTAGATTTACGAAGCGAGCGCACCAAATTCCGGTTTTCATGTGACTTGAATGAACTTTTGAAGGTTGAAGATACTTTGACGACATTCATTCTCGACATTTTGAGCGCACCCTTCTTTACTAAACGCACAACCATGGACTTGTAAAGCATTTTTCGTTTCTGGGGAATTTATTTTCAAAAAACTGGATGCAAAATGTGCCCGCAACCGTTTTTTCAAGTTCTAAGTAAAATTTTCTTAACGTGGAAAGTAAATAAATCTGACCAGATGTGCGGTAATTGAGTCCCGCTAGACAAGCGGGTCCATAAAAAGCTCGTCAAATCAGTTCAGTTAAACGAAAATGGTAGAAAGCAGTCATAGAGATTATACAGTTATATTCATGCAACAATGGCGTCAAACAATGCACCCAACGACCCACTCGGCGATCTTTCAGGATTCTTCAGGCGTAACAAGTGACTTTACGCTTGATTATCGACTTTGGATTTGCAAAGCGCAACACTGTTGACTTTGATATAAAATTTAACTTGTTTGTACTAAATTTATCTAGTGCTAACCTGAGTAAAACTGAAAATCAGCAAGTACTGTTATAAAGTGATTTTAACAGTTTGGACAGGTTTTTTTTTAAGACACAAATGGAAGGTTTGTTCACAAAAGGATGCTGTCTAGCCGAAGAGCGCACCAAAATTCAACCTTTTCAGAACTATTTGAAAAAAACCTGAACTTACCCCATCCAGGTGTTCCAAAGTATCCCCACATGGGTATTCCGACTGCTGTAGCCCCGACAACAAAGCAAATGAATCCCAAAACGGCCACACATGTCGAATACAAAGGCTTCACTTCACTAGCTGCCATTTTACCACCAAACTACCATCATTGATCACAAAACTTGCACATAACGTAACAACCAACACTAAAGCACAACACTCGGTTTTTTTGGGCAAAGTTTACATTACAATCAACAAGTAAGGTGGAAAGCTCACTTTTCCCGTCGAGCGCATTTGTTAGAGTATCTGGTGCGTAGCATGTGGATCAACTATTTTCCTGGATCAATATTTTGCTGTTTACATTCTGGTCTTGGAAAACTTGGACATGGCACGCTATGGGAAAGGTGTGTCGAACCTGTGGCCTTTTCGCAGTTAACTTGGGTGTGGGCCACAATGCCTAATTCTGAAAATATCACAAAAATAATAAAACAGCTACCACAGAAGCAGAAACTAATCATTTTTACATTCACTTGCTTTCGTTGCTGTAAAACATCAGATTAAAACGATGAACGTGGGAGGAGTTATTCCGCCAGTCGCTGTGCATTTGGAATGCAATCTTTCAGGAAACCAGACAGTAAAATAAACCGATTTCCACCTGACAAAACCGGGATTCATCGAAAAAAAATACATGTAGGAAGCTTCATCAGCAACTCTCCGAGGGAATAAACGCATTCTTATGGGGGTGAAACGCAATATTTCCAAAGCAATTTGGGATGGTTTAGAAGCTTCGGCCTCACTAGCGAAGTTGAGTGCAAAACGACTGAATTTCTACTACTCGAAATCTCGATCCGCCGCTGCTCAATGTGTGATATTCAAATTTGGCTTCCTGGGTCAAAACTACTCGAATTTCCTCACTCATGTTGTTACGACTGAATCCAATTTTCAATTCTCTATCCAACGATGCCAAAACGAATTATGTGGCTCAAATAGTTCTTGAAAAACTTCGAAAAAAGCAGTGTCATGTTTGAGTCGATTTTGAAACTCAATAAAAACACGCAAATTCAAAACTTCATAAAATCAAGACTTTTTTGAGAAAACTGCCAATATGTTCTTATCGATGGTTTACTTTGTATAAAGGCCATTTAGTTCTCTCTGGAGTGACGTTAAAATAAGCGTTCTTGCTCATTTTGCTTACGAGAAATGAGCAAAAACAGGACGAAAAATATGAAAATTTCACATAATCTTGCACCTGACTGTCTCATATTCAAATATCGCTTTCTGTGTCAAAACTGCTCGAATTGTCTCACTCGTGTTGTTTTCACTGAATAGAATTTTCAATGCTGAGTCATGAGCCATGTTTGAGTAAATTTTGAAACTCAAGAAAAACGGATCTTCAAAACTTCTTGAAATCAGGACCCTTTTGGGAAAACTGCCGAAATTTCCTTATCGAAGGTTCACTTTCTAAGAAGGCCACTTGGTTGTCTCTCGAAGGATGTAAAAATGAACGTTTATTTTCAGGTTATTAGACCGTTGTCGATGGGAAATTGGTCCTGACGTTTCGATAGCTCGTATGCCGATCATCTTGAGAGGTGTTCGTGAAGCGTACCTTGATTATACTTCAAATCTTAATATTGCACAATCAAATGCAAGTGGATATTGAAGACTTTGAGATTTTAAGTTGAAATCGGGCCAAAAAACATTCAAGCAGATGTTTGCCCAATAAAGTGAAGGCAAATAAACGAGCTATAAGAGTGTCGGTTCGGTTTTCAATAACAAATTATTCATTTTCGCGAAACCTTATTAATTGAACGCTAAATTCGACTCAAAAAGGTCTAGTGAGAATATCCGGTTGATACGATAAATTAGCAGCATGCGGAATGGTTTTTTTGGTAATAAAAAAGCGTTACCGTAAGAGATTAAGAATCAAAGCTACAAATGCATTGCGAGGTATTCTGTTGATTCACCTCTGTCGGTTACCTTGGAATACTAATTGCAATTCAATAAAGCAATTTTTTAATGAATTTATGCCCGGGAAAGTTGAAGGTAAAAGTTCGTGGCATAAAACTGAGCTTCGTTTTTTTGGTGAGACTTTAAATCGACCAATATGTTCTTTAAACAGCAAACGTTTGTTGACCTTCTTCACGCCTCAAAGGTGTTTTATTAGCCGAAATAACTCCTGCGGAAGACACCGGACGACATAAGCGAATGATCAGTAACCGCTGAAAATTCAAAGCAAATTTGGCGCCAGCAGCACTCTTAGTTCCTCCAATTAATCCTAAAGGAGAGGATTAATTGGGCACCTAAAACTACCAATCAAACATTGAACTAACTTAATAATTTTCCAACAAATCCCCATTGCAGTTTGGATAGCGTCGAGCGAGTGCGCAGGTGTTTCTCTTGGTGCCCAGCCACTAAGCCACAACAGGCACTTTTCACAGTTACGCACTGCGAGAAAATGTCGATTTTTCGCTGGAAAAGCCCGCTTTTCTATCGACCGCACTAATAAACGGCGACGCCGACAAAACGAGTTAAATTCCAAACTAAAGTCAACTAGTAAAAGCTCCTAGTCCGCTCTACCTTGAAAGGTGTGTCGATGGGTGGGGGAGAATTGTTGACTTGGTTCACATAACTGCGATTCTGCTGGCAAGTTGGCATTTTACTTCGGCTTTCATAACGGAAGAGCATGTCGGACGGTCGCAGGAGTCTGGCCATTGTTCACAGTTGCAGCGACGTGATGCCGATAACAAACCGGCTCGAAGGACCATTATGTGGTGATGCCTTCAATAGTTCAACAGTTTTAATTGTTTGGAATTTTAATTCGATTTATCAAAACCCGTAGTTTTCCGCTTTTGCCTGTCAGATAGGTTGCTTGGCTGCTCCAAAACTTGTTAAGAGCATTAACATTCTTCTGAAGGAGGTGTAAGTAACTTACGATTCTACCATAGTCCAGACAGAGACATATTTGTTGACCAGCCTGGCAACGTTACAGCGAATTTGTGGTTAGTTTTTTCATTATGCTCTGCAAAACTTAAAATGCACAGCAGTGTCAAAAGCCAAAAAGTTTTTCTGCCTTGTGAAGGCTCTTAGTAGGTAATTTCTCTATTAGACTCGCGATGATCCAGGGTAGGGATGGGAGATGTTTTGCAAACATCGATGAAATTCGTTCGGTGTTCGATACTTTTACCATCGATGTTGGGAATTTGGGCGACTATGAAACATCAATGTTAGATCCTGAAATTAAAACATCGGACATTTGATGTAGATAGAAAAAATTTCTGCGAACTCTTTSATAGTGCCGATACAAACGATATCGCGGCATAGCGACCCATTTCCAGCTGCACCCGAAAAAAGCCYCTTTTTGCAATCAGTTGACCGAAAAAACGTGGCAACTATAAGTTGAATACATTTAATCGATAATTTAACAATWATTGTTTTAAAATGTCATAGTAGTAAAATAAAATAATTTAAGATTTAGTTAATCAATTTGAAATTTGTATGCAACTGCAAACTATCAGAACATCGATGTTCTGCCTTCGATGTTTCCCTAACATCGATATTACCTTTCGATGTGAACATCGATGGCTACCATCGATGTTAGAAGCTCGATGTCCCATCCCTAATCTAGGGTGTGTTTGCCGAATTGCCAACAAATTTGTTTCCTAACAAATTGAACGCGAAACTGTCGAAGGAAGCGATTTGTAACTCATACTAAAGGTCGTACTCATGGAAAAATAATTGTATGGATATTCCATGATCTCAAAATGTTGATACAGATTCGTATAAAGTAATCGCCTGAAAAAGTTACAGCTTAATCAGCCTTTTTCAACATCAAGCTGCGAGACAAAATTTATTTCAATTGAACCATTCTTCTTCACCCTGAAAACTCATGTTGGGAAGTGAGATTACGAAGTACTTTTGAGCCGTTTTGTGATAAATTGAAAAGAAACTTAAAATCAAAACTTGGACTTTTACGCGATCTGCACTTTTTTGCTTCTCTGGACGTTCGTTCACAAAATCATATTTTGTATTATTTTTTTAGACGATTGTCAGTTATTTGCGGGAGTTGCATTCACGTTTTCTCGTCAACCTGAAAACTCTCAATAAAAGTAGCGACAAAAAATTCCATTTAGAAATTCAAAAATTAATTTAAAGAATTGAAAATTTACTGGCGGCTTTTGACTTAATAATAATCTAAACGTAAATCTGCCTGCTCTTGAAAAAAATTTCCTAATTTCCAAACTGTGAGGTTTAGAAAAATGATTTTTTTCTCCACTTCTTTCTCCATGAATTGCGCTGTTTTATAAATCCCGGCTGATTTTTCAGAAAATTGTCAAATTACGGCGGCTTTTGAATGGGCAATCTGCAAGCACTTGATAAAATTTCCTAATTTCTAAACTGAGAGGTTTAGAAAGTTGAAATTTTTGCTCCATTCACATAAGAAATGTCTYTTTAAAGCCGGTGAATTGCTCTATAAAAAATCATCCGGTATTTAAATAATACSRRAGWTTTTKCAGAAAATTACGAATTTGCTTATGGCTTTTGAGTTGTAAACCTGCAAGCTGCCAAGTAAAAATTACYACTTTCCAAACTGAGAGGCTTAGAAAGGTAAAATTTTTGCTCAATTCAGAGAATAAATGGCTCTTTAAAACCGGTGAATTGCGCTTTTATGTAAAKCCCGGAAACTTTTTCAGAAAATTGTGAAATTACTGGCGGTTTTCTACTGGRAAATCTGCATCCTCTTGAATAAAAACTCCTATTTTCYAAACTGAGGGGTTTAGAAAGATGACATTTTTTATCCATTCACATAAGCAGTGTGTCTTTACAGCCGGTGAATTGCCCCATACAAAAATAATCCGGCATTTAAATAATCCGGATGATTTTTCAGAAAAAGCTTCCAAGCTAAAATTCCTGCTTTCCAAACTGAGAGGTTTAGAAAGGTGAAATATTTGCTCCATTCAGAGAATAAGTGTCTCCTTAAAACCGGTGAATTGCGCTGTTATGTAAATCCCGGAAGCAGAAAATTGCGAAATTACTGACGCAGTACGTTTTTGACTTGGAAATCTGCAAGCGCTCTTGAAAAAAACTTTCTGCTTTCCAAACTGATACGCTTAGAAAGTTAAAGTTTTTACTCGATGCAGCGCAAAAGTGTGTTTTAAGACCCTGTAAATTGCGCTTTTTTAGAAATCCGATATTTTTTCTTTTCCGATCTTTCTTTGAAAAAAATCCTATTTTCTGAAAAATCAGAAAATTTAAAAATAACTGGCGGGGTTTGAGCTGGAAATATGCAAGCGCTCTTGAAAGAAACTGCCTACTTTCAAAACTGAAAGGTTTAGAAAACTCAATTCTTGCCGCTTGTATTATTTGTAGATACAATTTCGATTTCTTAGTGTGTGACCCTCATTGAAATATCGCATTGAAAGTGCAAACTGCCGGTTAAATAATCGAAATGCTTTTATAGAGATTCCTGGTCTCGAAGCGAAGCTTTCCACCTACACAGTTTCTATTTATAAGGGTATTTTTCATTTCGTCCTACATTTCTCCCATATTTTGACGCGCAGCATTCTGAGCATTGTGCCCGTTTGTTTGCTGTCGGATCTAATGCAGATTGCCATCCGTACAGTTCACCGTATTATATTGTTCCTCTTCATGTCGGAATAACGAAATATCCAAAATGTTTAGATGTAAGAGCCCGATAAAGAATATGTATCAAAAGCGAAGGCCTTTGAAAAAAAATGAACAGTGTCACCGATGAAAGTTTTCCAGATTTGTCTGTCGCAAAGCGATATTGGAGGAGACATTTTATTAAAAAATATCTTTTTCATACAATTTGAGCAAATAAAATATAGGGCCCAAAATTCGCCAGGCACATTTATCATTTCTACCACACCCACAGAGTGTGGCAAGTGAAAAACCTAAAAAGGCTACTTTTCATAACGAAAATGCTTGTGTTTCTTACATAAAAATTTACGCCTTTGTAGTCGCATAAGTTTTCCTACAATTAATTGTTAAAAAATACGTTTCTTAGTGATTTCGAATTTTGGACAAGTCGCAACTAAAAAAAAATTCTCAAAAAATCCCTGATCATGACCCAGAAACTAAACTTTCAAAATTTACAACGAAAATACTGGTCTTTGTTACGCACAAATTTGCGCCTTTCTAATCGAACTAGATTTCCTGCAATTAATCATTAAAACGCATTTTTTAGTATTTTCAAGCGGCCGTTTAGACCCGTCGCAAGTTTAAAAAATATTTAAAAAATCCTGATGATTACTTACAAATGAAACGTTAAGCATTATGCTGGCCTTTCTTATACAGAAATTTTTGCTTTCCTAGTTGGATTCATTTCTTTGTAATTAATTATTAAGTAACGCGTTTCTAAGCCTCTTTAAACCGCTCTTGGACACGTCGTAAGTGAAAAAATCCTCAACAAATTTCTGATAATGACTCAAATATGCAACATTTCGTGAATTATAAAGGAAATTCTAGTCTTTCTCATGCAATAATTGTTGATTTTCTAATTGGATCGATTTCCTTGCAATTATTTATAAAATAACACAATTCGTAGTAATTTTAGGTGTCCTTTGGTCACGTGGAGGATACGGATAAGGAAATGATACCAAAACTCAACAAGAAGAGAACTCTGGATTAAAAACCACTACAGGTTTATGAATCTAAATGTTTTTATTTCGTAATTTTCTGCTGAAATACCAGTGCGAAAGTGGCACTGTTGCCAATGTGAGCATTAAATGCTGCAATAGGTCTCCAAAAATCCAAGATTTCTGAGGTAATAGAGCGAAGCGGAAACTGTACAAAAAACTTAACTTTTCGAGCATCCTCATCATATAAAACATCGGGGTAAAGTCGTAATCATAACAAGTGTTCTCTCACATAATCCTGAAAATTCTTGTACGGGTGTGAACGGGGCAGTGATGCCAAACCGAGTAATAATGAGTGAAATAAAACAACAAAGTCTTAGGCCAATTGATATCTATATATATATATTTTTATATATATTGACAGAATCCTGAACGTTGCACCCTTCTCACATATATAAATATTCCTATGTCTCAATATGTACGTTAAAGTATAACTGCTTAGGTTTAGGGATAAATTCATGTCGCTACTGACAAGGCGGCGCCCATGGCCACAATAAATTAGTCCTAAATACTATTATATTTATGTATTGTTAAGGATTTATATAATTTCAGTTACTTGTTCAATACTGGAATATGTGTCTAAACTACTAAGGAAATGTCAGTGGTAAATAAGCAGGTGTTTCTCTAATAAATTCCAGTATTTAAATAAATGTTAATGCTGGACACGCCCTGATCTACTAAGAATGTGGCTGGATAAACTCTTAGTAAAAGGGCGGCCAACTCCCTAGGAAACCAGGAAAAGTTGAATTCAACGTCAAATTTCTGCCGTTTATAAATAAGTGATATTTCGTCGGATTTTCGTGGTTTCACATCATCAAAAGGCGTTTCAATATTTGACACAATGAGAACGAACAGAACAAAGCTAAATACTGATAAATCGTCAGAGCCAAAGTGCGAAGCAGGAGGTCTGGACCACAAGTTCAATTCAGTCGCTCAGAATTTCTAAAAGGAGTCTAAAAGTCAGTCTTTTGAAATAAACGCGATAAAAATAACATTTCAACTGGGCGAGTGATCGAAGTTCTAGTCCGAATCGAAAAATCCAATTTGGAATGACCCAATAGCGTGAAAACATGTGATTTAACAAATTTCAAGAAATTTACAAAAAATTAATGTTAAAATCAACTAAACAGAAAAAGTGATTCAGACGTAAATTGGTTGTTATTGGGCCATTCGTGTTGATGCGATTACTTAGAAAAATTAGCCCCATTTTTGGAAGATCCCCATTCGTTGGCACCGACAGTTGGAACCCCATAAATTGCATCGGCACGAGCTGTTGTAACAACAATCGTTTGCTCGGTGATCGCAGTTTCCGCCTCTTCGGATACAAGCTCGTCTGAAAAGGTAAATTATTGAAGAGCTCTTACGTCTGGAAAATGGAAATTAAAATCACTTTTACAACCACATCTAACTCTAAATACTAGCTACTTCCAACATATCAGCTCTACGGCTTAATTTGTTCATTTTATAGCAGATTTAATTGAAACGCTAATTAACTTTCAAGCCCCACATAAGGCATACTAAAATTTTCGCAGAATCTGGATCGGTTGACGTACTTTATGGCCTTTAGCAGGTAATTTACTCGAGGATCGATGCGCTCTATCTGATGAATTTTCCTGGTGCCAACTATATTTATTTATTTATATTCTAAGAGGAGTTTTCTTGGGAAAAACTGCGAATTTAGTGACGGGTTTTGACATGGAAATTTGCAAGCTCTTTGCTTTCCAAATTCAGAGGTTTAACAAAGTGAAATTTTTATCTATTCAGAGAACACGTATTTGCTTAAAGCCTGTGAATGGTGCTTTATGAGAAATCTCGAATGATTTTTCACAAAATTGCGAATTTACTGGCTGCTTTTAACTTGGAAAGCTGCAACCTCTTGAAAAAACTTCGTACTTTCCAAATTGATAGGATTAGACAGTAGAAATTTTTGCTCCATTCATAGCAAAAGTGTCTCTTTAAAGCCTGTGAATTTCGCTTTTATGGAAATCTCGGATAATTTTTCAGGAAATTGCGAATTTACCGGCGGCTCTTAACTTGGAAAGTTGCAAGCTCTTGAAGAAAATTCGTACTTTCCAAATGGATAGGATTAAACAGTAGATACTTTTGCTCTATTCGTCGAAAAAGTGTCTCTTTAAAGCCGGAAAATTGCACCTTTTTTCTGGAAAATTCTGGATGATTTTTCAGAAAATTGCGAAATTGCTAGCGGCTTTTGACTTGGGAATTTGAAAGCTCTTGAAAAAAATCCTTAATTTCCAAACTGAAAAGCTGAGAATGTTGAAATTTCTGCTCCTCCATTCACAGTAGAAGTGTCTTTGAAAAATCTTCGCTTTTATGGAAATCCCGGATGATTTTTCAGAAAATTGCAAATTTACTGGCGACTTTTAAATTGTAAATCTGCATGCTCTTGACACAAAAGTACTTAATTTGAAAACTGATATGCTTAGAAAGTAGAAAGAAAGAGTATTTGCTTCATTCAGAGACAAAGTGTATCTCTAAAGCCCTGTGAATTGCGCTTTGACGAGCAGAATGGCGAAATTTTTGCTGCGTTCAGAGAATAAGTGTCACTTTAAAACCGGTGAATTGCACTTTTATATGAATCCCAGATGATTTTTCAGGAAATTGTGAAATTACTGGCGGCTCTCGACTGGGAAATCTGCAAGCTCTTGAATAAAAACTCGAATTTTCCAAACTGAGAGGTTTAGAAAGATGAAATTTTTGATCCATTCAGAGAATAAGTGTATCTTTTTCTTTTTACGAAAATCGCGGATAATTTTTCAAAAAAATTTGAATTTACTGACGGCTTTTAAGTTTGAAATATGCATGTTCTTGAAAAAATCCTACGCTCTTGATAAAAACTTCCTACTGTCTAAACTGATACGCTTAGAAAGTTAAAGTTTTTGCTCCATTCAGAGAAAACGAGTGCCTTTAAGGGCCTGTAAATTGTGCTTTATTTAAATCCCATATGATTTTTCGGAAAATTACGAATTTACTGGCGGTTTTTCAATTGGAAATTTGCAAGCTCTTTCGTACTTTCCGTAAAAAATTCGTAATTCCCAAACTGGAAGGTTTAGAAAGTTGAAATTTTAGCTCCGTTCAGAGAAGATGTGTCTGTTTAAGGCCATGGCGCTTTTATAGTGAGCGCGGATGATTTTTCAGAAAATTGCGAATTTACAGGCGGATTTTAACTGGGAAACGTGCAAGCTCTTGAAAAAAATGTTTACTCTCCAAACTGATAGGCTTAGAGTGTTGCAAATTTTGCTTAAAATAGCGAATAAGCACATCTTTAATTTAGTAGACATCCGGAACTAATTACACAAGGAAAACAAAGTAGAATTGAGAAATATCTGGCTTTATATTGGTCAGCCCAGCAAATTGGATTAAAGCACAAGATAAAAATTTTCGTGCATAAACGAATTTTTTCAATTCCTATATAATGTTTTTTCTAAGCCAAACGGGATCAAAACCTAATATTAGGAAACACTCGGAAAATCAATCCTGCGAAATAATCAGGTAGGTTCGTAAACAATTTTTTATAAAATTTACAATTTAAATTTGAATAGAAAAAATGCAAAAATGTTGAGTTTTTCGACTTATTATTATTAGTGTTAGAACGATGCGGGCTACGAGTTTTCCGATTCGGCCCCAATTGTGAATTAAATAAGTTTTTTTGGTGCCAAAATTAAAGCTGGTACAAAATTGTTTAACATTTCTAACAGAAATTGTTTACAAATATTTTAGATATTGCAGAATAAAAACATTAATAATTCAATTTAACGCAACAAAAGAAAAATTTATGTCAAGTTTTTAAGGGGATTACTTTAGTTATCTTTGCCCGAATGAGATGTTCTAACTGCAGTTGTTAGAACTTCGCTCAATATTTCTGCGTTATCCTTGGAAAAGTTTTAAAAACATAGAAGTTTATCTCCAGTTGCTAAAGTTAGCTGATAAAAGTAAGAGAATTGAGAGCTAAGTAGATGGGAGATAAAACACGCTTCTTATATTTGTTGCAAAAAGTCTAGCCCGATTACGGAAACCAGTTGCTGTGTATAAATCTGTCCTTAAATGAACTTTAGTGGCCACATTTCAGCTACATGAATTTGTGCTGAAGTTAAAACCGTTTAATGCAATAAAAAAGTATCTGAATTATAATTTTACACCATCAAGCGCTCTATATCTACTCAACTACCTCTACTAAGCACACTCATATTATTCACTGGATGTGGTTATATAATTGATTGTAATTTCGTTAAAAGCCTCAAGCGCCTACGACGATTTATTTAGCGAAAGTAATAGCACTGAATACTCTTTGCTCTAGCAGCCAACGATAAAGTAAACGCCAATTAGCAAAACTCAGAGATTCGTATATATGAACGTTATATTTAGCATTAAAATGAAAAGCAAATTTGCATGGTCCGAGAGAAACATTAAATTTATTCTAAACTGAGCACAATGACTCATTCCTTTCGGGAATTTAGCCGAAAATTAGCTGTAATTCAGAGAAAGATTGCGTTTAACATCAGACAGGCAAAACGGGATTGTTTTAGGCAAAATGGCAGTCGCTGAGTAGTCACTTGCTATTACTGTTTTAGCACACTAACGCAACTATTAAAGCCTAAATTTTACATACTTTTCTGCTGGCTGTTGAAGAGTTCTGTCGATGGAATTTTCAGAATAATCATCTTCTGATGCAGGATAGGCTTGGTCTGGAAAAGAAACCAAGTTAACACAAATGTGCTTAAAAAATTTCTGGAATTAATCAAGGCGTCGCCTAATTTGCAATTTAATACGATTTTTTGTAAGTTTTCACTTAACATGCCGCATTATTACCTGGGAGGCAAAAACTTGCTAATTACCTAAAAAGCTGCTTAAATCACATTACGCAACAAAAGGACACCCTTCACTTGAATGTTACGAAAATTCCGCATTATCATTTAAACGATTCAGGAATGGGACTGAAGATGAGTTTAATGTAATTAATTGTCCCTTTACAGGCCGGGATCAATTAGCTGTATTTTCAGCATAGAATTCAACTTTGCTGTATTTTCCGAGGCTTTCAATAGCCAAACCTTTGTTTTGTATCAAAAGATTTACTTTACGAGAAAATTATCTATTCGGGTTGCTTTATTAATAAAATTGAACACATTTGTAACAAACGCGATTAATAAAAAAGTGAGGCGCGAGGCAACTAGCAAAAAATCTAAAATTAATGCGTTTTACCTCTGGAGCGGATATTAGACGGATGAAGGATGTGAGTTTTCCAATCAAGAACAAAACTTAATCAAAAACATATTTATGATCAAAACAGGAAAATTATCAAGAGGAAAATTTGATTCCGCTGTCTTCATAGCAATCGTCAGGAAGCAAAACAAGTTTTGAAAAGTAATTCAAAGCCCACAGTTAACACATAATTGAACATGAACATTGACCGATAAAGGAAGCAAAATCGTCCATCTTCAATAGTTTTTTGAATTTTTTTCCAAATATATCACTTTGGTGTTGTGTATTGTCTAAGTGAGATGTTTGTAAAGTTCCGAAGAAAACTGAACTGTTCCTAACAAAACTTATTAACGACCCGGAAACAAAGTGAAAACCCTGTTTAAACTTTGTTGATTAAAAGATTTCCGCGGAAGCCGGCAATATCAACAAGCAAAGTTTTCGGACTGACGAGGAAACCGTAAATTCGGTTGTCTAATTTTGCAACCGTTCATGGCTTAATCCAAGGGGGGGCGAAGATTTCGCAATGTGGTTAGGCAAACCTAAATCATCGCCTAATGAATATTTCCAAGCCAATCGAATAATAAAGCAAATTACTTTCAGAAATTAAGTAAATTTGCGACCTTAATAAAATATCCAGCACAGTTAAACTTCAACTTCAGCAAATTGATTAAGCGAAGAAGTTCTCGATTTGCAGCTAAAGCTGAGCACTTCATCAGACCCCAACTGAGAAGCTAATAAATAGCAATCCTAAATTAATTGGGGGAACATGTAAGGCAACTGATAAGTGCCGATCTAACTGAGACGTTAATTCAGACAAATTTCGATCCCTACGGCTTGTTAAGTCGAGCTGATAATAACGCAATCGAACGGAACACGAAGAGATTTGCTGGATCTGGCAAGTCGAATCAATTTGCCTTTCAGATATAGATACGACGGATGCGGCTTTTAATGGCTAAATTGGCGTCGTTTAACACCAGATAATCCTGCGGGTTTTTACATGCGAGTGCTTCTAAACAGGAAATCCTTCAGTCAGAATCTGGCCAATAAACGAAATTATTTTGTCGTGCGGAATAAAACATTGTACATGCTGTTTCTCGTTTTGGCTTCGCCAATGGAAACGTATCGATTGTTACCTAATCTGCAGTGAAATGTTGCTCTATAAGAGCCGAATCGACATCGTTCCGTTGTAAATTTTTCTGGCTCGGTGAAACTGATTTCAGCCGCAAATAACTTTGCCTGTTGCAGTCATAGGAGTTCTGGCAGAATGCCAAAAAAACATCGTTGTTTCCCGATATTCAGGCCTGGGAATGATTGAAACCTTGCGAAAAAAACCGAAATCTCTCCTTTTACCGTTAGAAGCCGATTAATTCGTTCGACTGGAAATCCTATTAGAGCTGTGTTTGGACAAGTGGAAGTTTTCATGTTCGTGAGCACGTTTCGAGGTAGAGAGTTAGAGCTTGATTTAATTCCCCTGTTCTTAAATTGGAGTTTTTGAAACGATGTCTCTAATCAGCGAACAAGTGATTGGTTTTGATGGCAAAAATCTGGAAAAGTTGAATTTCCAGTGACTGAGCCCATTAGAAACGCTTTAACCGTAACAGTCAAACCAATATGGCTCTGTTGACATGCCGTAATTATACATGACTGCACTGATGAATTGATGCAAAAGCGGGGCATTTAAATGAATTATTAATTGGGAAAGCGATAGAAAGAATTTCTAATTAATCTGCATAGAAATAAATCCATATCTCTGTTCAACAAACACCGCATCGACATTAATCGATGTTTGCCTAGTAGATTATTTTATGTATATAATATTACCATTTAATGTAAATATGTATTTGATTTAAATGCGAAAGGGGGCTTCGGTTATCGATCCTGAATCACTTTCCCGGCAAACTTGGGATGAAAAATAGATAAATGTGTGTCCTATTTTGCCAGATTATGTCCGACAGATTAAATCTGGACAATGCGCTTATACAGAAGTCGTGAGCAATTTCTTTGAAAGGTTTTCGCAAGGATTTTTCGCTTTTATCTTGAAAACATTGTCTTTTTCCATCTTTTTAAATCGCAAATAGTTGAGTACAGTTTCTCATGTGTATTTCCTACAAGCTGGAAGCTGGAAAGTGTATGAAGCGGGTATAGACATGCAAAAATGTCCGTCAGTTCACCTCAAATTTTATTCAAAAGCAATGTTTTCCGTACTATTTCTTCATTTAGTAAATTTTTGACTCCTGCATAGGCATTAGGAATTATTTTTCATTATGTTGGAATTTCTAAAATTTACAGAAACCTGCAGAAAACTTCGCATCAATTAAAAATTTGTACATATAAGGATATCTGAGGATCAAATATCTGCCTGTTGGCAAGGTGTGAGTTTTTAACCAAAAGCGTGTAGGCGTAGGAAAAGACTGTTTCCTGAATTACACCGAAACTTCGAAAATCTTCAGAAACTGAACCAAGGCCTGGGATTGATTGACATTTTTAACCTTACTTAAAACCAAAACTTTTGGAACAAATCTCCAGACCGCAACCATAAATCTGGTCAAGTTTGGGAGTAGCAATTTTTTAAACAAAAGCGTGCACATTCGAAGCGATTTCCCGAATTACGTTCGATTAAAAAAATACAGGAACTGAACCAAGGTGCCGAATTGATTGAATTTTTTCACACTTTATAAATAAGGCTCCTAAAACAAATTGCCAAAACGCCAGCTTTAAATCTAAAGCAGTTTGCAAGTTGTGAACTATTAAACACAAACGTGCACGTTTAAGGTCCTTTGCTGAATTACACCGTAATTTCAAAAAATTACATCAACTTACCGAAAGTTCTAAATCCACTAGGATTTTCCGGATTAATTAACAAGACCCTTAGATTAGATATGTCCAAAATTGTAGCGTTAAATCTGTTCAGGTTTGCAAGTGGTGAAATTTCCACCGCAAGCGCGCACATTTGGAGCTATTTTTTAACTACATCGAAATTTAAAAAAATAACAGACGTTGAACGAAAACTTCAAATAGATTGAATTTTTGAGGCTCAGCAACTACGGTTTCCTCTACAAATGTTTCCAAAATGCAGCCTTAAATGGGAAGTGATTTGAAAATTATGAATTTCTAACTGCAACCATGGACGTTTATGCCTATTTCCTTAATTACAGCGGAATTTCAAAAACATGGAAAAATTGAACAAAAGCTGCAAATCGATTAGAAATCCTTACGTATAATAAGTAGACCCTTTTCTACACATACCAAGAATTATAGCCTCAAATCTGTTCAACTTTGCGAGTTATAAACTTTTAACCGCAAGCGCCCACATTTGTGGATATTTTTTAAATGCACCTGAAATTTTTCGCACTTAATACTAATGCCTTAAATTTGCCATAGTTTGGACGT
>NW_026017110.1:5839481-5876332 GCF_020466585.1 Dendroctonus ponderosae | reverse complement strand
GAGACAGGCTAAATTTAGTAGGAAGATGGCTTAATAAACCTTTTTTAATTGATGATAAAGTAATGATTCATTTTTAGCCCAAATTTCGCGTAATGTTCAGTGATACTCTGTGTCAGCAATTAAGCATGATTAATTGTTCTTTTCAATATTTAAATAAGGCGTTTTCAAAAAAGGACCGAAGGAAAACGCAAAAACCATCAGAAAGTTAATAATACTCCCATTGAAGACATGTCTGCCATACTTTAGAATATTGCATTCATAACAGAAAACTCAGTGTTTTCCTTCAGTTTCAGAAATTGTTTACCTTTCACTATTTTTTAGAGGCGTTACGGACTAATTATTAAACCGGGCCATAATGAAATTGCCGTTTTCAAATTTGGACCATCAAATGTGAAAATGCAAAAAATGCAGAAAATATATTAATAATACAGTTTCATACAATATCAACACATTAAAGCTTTCCAACGGTTTTATATAATAATTTTAATGAAGCTTTTAGCATTTGAAGGTATTTATTAGCATAAATGCCATAGCAGGTTTCATTAAATAAACAATAATGTGGAATTAACAAAATGTATGTTATACCTTCAAAGAGTGTGCATTAATTTAGCAAATTTATTTTTCTTGTTTTTCACTCATCTTTCTGATACGATTAAATCGTTTCATATATTTAATAATGTATAAAACGTTTTAAATTTAACAAAACCGGCTGAATTTATTAAGTAAAAAAATTTAAAATGAGGCTAAAACATTGAAAAAAAATTTACCCCAAAATTTAGCCAAATGTTCAGTAATCGTTCAAGTCGTCAAGAAAAGTTATTCAAAATTTAAGCAAATTTAAATAATTAAGGAAAGCGCGAAAGTGATAGATTGGCTTTGTTACATTCATTAAAGAAATGTGTGTCATACTCAGCCGGATTGTGAGCAGAACATTAGTTTAAGGCCTTAATTAAGGCACGTCGATTTAATCAAGACGAGAACTCTGTTTTGCAGTCGGCGAGTCAACAAGTACCTGCTAATCGGCTAATTGGCTTCCACATTTAAAATGTTATCTGACATTCCTAAATGTTAATCCGAAGGGCGGACAGATTTTGTATTCTTACTTTTAACTCTCTCTCTAAAACTTACCATCATCGAAATATGGCACAGCAGCATGTGCCAATACGAGTACGCAAGAAGCCAGCACGAGCCAAGCGATCTTCATGTCTTCTACGGAAGACGACGGAGAGCGCACTGAACGTCGGACGAGCGTCGTGGCGTGGAGTGAAACGTCGAGCGATTGAACGACGCCCTGCGATCCACAAGGGCATGCGGTTTTCGTGCTCACGCCCACGAACATATGGAAAGTTTTGTTGCCAATTTGCGAAACTCTATTAAAGGCCAATTATTCCTATTAGCTGCTCCATGCTGCGTTATCGGCTCTCCTGCCAGTGTTGCTTTTAACATTATAATATTTTCCTATTTTATTTTGTTGCCACTTTACATCAAAAGAGAGTAACAAATACCAATATAACTTCGAGCAACTCAGTCGATCAAGAATTGCATGCAACCTATAATTTGCGGTATTCCTTATCCATACAGGGCATTAAATGTGGCCTTGTGGCATCTATAATTTGGGTTGCACTTATATAAAAGACACTGCAGCAAAGGCAGGTCCTTTTTGAGTCTTGGTGTGAAAGCAACATGAGGTTTCTTGTGAAGTTGATGATGATATTTCTGGTCGAAAGTAGCTGGGGACATTTCCAGGAAAACTTTGCTAAGAGAAGTGAAAGAGAGAACAAGATGCCGCAAGAGGTGCAGGAACGATTACGAACTCCCCCAAAGCTCAACTTGAAGCAAAGCCTGGCAATGAACCAAGTTGTGAACTTCTACACTCTAAAAGAAGCTTCCAGTGAGCTTTGTAGGAATCACTCCATGGAATTTAGTGCGGGACTGCGAAGCTTTGAGCCCTGGGCTTTGAAAAGTGGGCAAAAGCCTCAAAAACCGTTCCACCAGAAAATTGGCATATTTTTTCCAGTGTTTGATGCATCGTCCAAAATGCAGTCTGGAATCCTAGCTGGCAATTTATTCAACTTTGGAAGCTTCGATCAATGCATTGCAGTCCAAGCCGAGACCGCGTACGGTCCTTTGAAAGGCAAACATTGCACTTTAAAGCTTCGCCCAGACACGGCTTTGCTGAAGAAAATCCTCAGCTACAACAACATTTCCGAAAAGGTCCTCCAAACCTTTCCACGGTTTTTCCCAAATTAACGTTGCCTGCATGTTTCAGTAGAGATGGGATCAAGTGAAGATTTTCGTCGAAAATGCCACGCTGGATTGGTCGATTTGCGTACCCGATTCTTGTATCAGTTCCGATGTGTTGCCGCATTTTCAGATGTTAATGGAAACTTTAACGGAGGGACTAAACCTAACGGTTAATCTAAAAGAGATGAACTGTCTGATGGAGGTTTCTGCGGAAAGATTCAGCTTTTTTGAGCTGGCGGTTATGTAAGTTTGGGGAAGGTCTTGTGAAGGAACTTCTTTTTGGAATATTATTGCAAAATTCAATGGCCAAAGGGAAAAGCTGGTATTCCTTAAGCAAAACGTTGGTACAAGTAGGACAACGCGACTCGTTAACAGAAACATAAGGAAATAAGATTTAATTTCCAATTAAAAGTTTATTGAGTTTGTTTTCCAGATTTGGAATGTTGGCATATGTTGGTTTTATTGCGATATTAACAGCCATCGATCTCAATGCCCCCAGCCGCGAAAGTAAGGTTCTTCTGGTGTACAATTGAAAACTCAACCCTCAACTAAGTTTTTTAGGCAAAAGTAATCAGTTGCTGTCAATATTCTCTGCTAGTCGCAACGCGATTAAAGTATTTGCAAGGTCTGCCAAAGGTTCGTCTTAACTACAATTAACTATACAAAAAATTCCATAAAATGTTCATATTTTCCTGCTTAAAAAGCTTATTTTTAGCCCGTCCTGATTTAGATTGCGTTCATGGAATCCGCTTCATCAGTACGTGCTACGTCATTATAGGGCACCGATATCTCATGATGATGTTTTTTCCTGTAATAAACAGCCTACAGATCATAAATGTAAGTTTCCTTTTGCATTCGACGCCAATTTATTATTTTCTTTTCGTAGTGGACTAGTTATTACAGAAGCACAGCGATAACGGGAGGCACTCTTTGCGTGGACACGTTTTTTATGATCAGTGGCATGCTTGTAACTATTGGGTTCTTCGAACAGGCGTCAAAGGGGAAAGTTAATTGGTTTTTGTTTTATTTCTATCGATACATCAGAATCACACCGCCACTGGCTATAGTTATTTTGTGGTAAGCTGGAGAAAGTCGTTTTGTTGGTAAGATTGCAGCAGAATTGCAGGTATTGCACTTTGATGCACCACTTTGGCTCTGGGCCTTTGTGGAATGATATGCTGGACATAATCCAGAAACCTTGCCAGCAGTACTGGTGGGCAGCAGTTTTGCATATTCAGAACTACGTGCATCCATACCCTTTGGTCAGTTAAGTGCAAATTTCAACTCCTCTTCCTAAAGAAACTTTTGTGGTTTTAGTGCTTGACTCAAATCTGGTACCTCACATGCGATATGCAGTACTACTTCCTTTCTCCAATTATCCTCATCCCTTTTCGCAATGACCAAGTCCTTGGTTCCATCAACTTTGCTCTCCTCTTCAGCCTATCGGTTGCTGTTAACTTCTACCTGGCCTGGGCTCATAAATACAACGGAGGAGTTCCAGTAACGTGCGTCTTCGTGGTTTTCCAAAAAAAAAACGCTTTGCAAGTGAATTTTTCTGCAGAAATGAGCTGTTTGCCACAGAATATTTCCAGCACCACTACATAGCTCCGCATGTGCGATCCTCAACATACATCCTAGGATTAGGCTTTGGGATGCTAATCTACAACCAAAAAGGGAAAGAATGGAATGTTAACACTGCGTTTGTTGTAGCGGGATGGTTGGTTTGTGCGGCTACAATGTTGGCTTCAATGCTGGGTAAAGATGAACAAATTTAATAAATTTCCATTAAAACCTGCAGTTTTGGAACAAAAGAATTTTTGGTTAATTTTTCAATTGCGCTCTTCAAAACTTGAAATGTACCACCATGTAAAACAGGAATCAAAATTACTTTTCTCTTGAAAACTTTAATGAAGTTCAATCTTCTATTTATTAGATGCAAAACCGCAACAGTTTCTCTCAACTTTCAAACCAAATAAAGAAATCTTTGGAAATTATTAGGTCACATAGAAAGAGCGTCGAGGAATATTCAAAGAAAAATAAATCGATTTTTTGAAACCTTCCAAACTTGAGCTAGAAAAGGAACAGTCAAGAATTCATGCACAGCTTTAGAAAAATATTTGTAACTCCCAAACTAAGAAAAAAYATTTTTAATTTTTTTTTGGCTACATAGAAAGAGTCTCAGGACATATTGAKAAAAAAACTCGAGCCTGAAAACASTAAAAAGTTCRTACATAGTTTTGGAAAAATATTTCTACCTCCCAAATKAGAACACAAAACCAATTGGGTGGTTTAGRRSWCATAGMAAARKCATSACAGAAKRTTCTSGAAAAACATCAATTGAATGATTAAACCTGCTGATTTTTTAAACCTTCTAAACTCGAGCCAGAAAAAAAATAGCCAGGAAGTCATGCAGAGGTTTGGGAAAATTTACSAGAAAGCAAATCCTTTTGAAATTTTCGGAGCACACACACATCATACGTACTGATTTTCMRAAACCTTCCAATATTGWGCTTGAARAAAAACAGTCAAGAGTTCATGCAAAGCATCAGAAAAAAATGTTAACTTCCAACTGTGCTGCAACTTGCATAWASGTAYTRATTTTTTCAAACCTTCCAAACTCGAGCTTGAAAAAAACAGTTAAGTGATCATGCAAAGCTTTGGAAAAAATTGTAACTTTCAACATGGTCCACGAATTATTTTAATATTTTCTGTGCACATACACAACGTTTGAARAAAAACAGTCAMGAGTTCATGCAAAGCATCAGAAAAAAMWGTTRACTTCCAACCTGGTYCRCGAATMWTTTTAATATTTTCKGWGMACRTACCCAACGTCTGCCGGAATATTCRTCRAGRAAAYCAATGAAATCCATAAASGTACWGAKTTTTTMAAACCTTCCAAACTCGAGCTTGAAAAAAACAGTTAAGWGATCATGCAAAGCWTWMGAAAAAAAATTGTAACTTCCAACCTGGTCCGCGAATCTTTTTAATATTTTCGKAKCACATACCYAACGTCTCCCGGAATATTYSTCAAGAWAATCAATGAAATYCATAAACRTACAGAGTTTYTAAAACCTTCCAAACTCGAGCTTGAAAAAAWCAGTTAAGWGTTCATRCAAAGCTTCRGAAAAAAAATTGTWACTTCCAACAACCTGGTCCACGAATCCTTTTAATATTTKCTCSGCACATACACAACATTTGCCGGAATATTCATAGAGAAAATKAGTAAAATCCATAAACSTACTGAATTTTGAAAACCTTTCAAACTCGAGATTGAACAAAAACTTGATGACTCTTGGGTCTTGAAGTCATGACACTTGAGTGAGTTCCTGATTMTTGACAGTTTTTCCCAAGCTTAKGAAAAAAATTCTAACTCCTAACCCAACTAGCGAATGCTTTTAAAATTTTCGGAACACATTTATATCGTTTCAGGGAATATTCAGGATGAAAATCAATCGAATTCATAAACGTACTGATTTTTTTTAAACCTTCCGAACTCGAACCTGAAAAGAAACAGCCAAGAATTCACGCACAGCTTTAGAAATTAATTTCTAATTCGCAAACTAGACAGAGAATCCTTTTTTGATTTTTAGGACGCATATAAATAGAGTAAAGCAATATTCACAAAAAATCACTAGAATCTATGAACGTTTTTTTAAAACAGATTTTTTGAAACCTTCCAAACTCCAGTCTGATAAGCATAATCCCAAGCTCCTGAAAAGCTCGGTAAAAATATTTCTCATTTCCAAACCAAGCACACAATCACTTTGAAAGTTTTACAGTGCACATAAAGGTGAGCATTAAAAGCGAAACTTTATCATTAATTTTTAAATTTGGCCTCAGAACTATTAAAAGGTTTCTTCTATAACTTTTCGCTGCGATAATAGAACTTAAAACTCTTGCAACCAATGAAAACTGATGTTTTGATGTAAGGGTATAAACTGAAGTTGCGTATTCAACCAACAAAATCACATATTTATTTTTTGTAAACAGTTAATAATAATTATTATTATTTGCGAGGTTGTCACGTTTTCTTCGTGGAAGAACATGACTACAACAGACTTGAATCTTCAATATACTTGGCTGCAAGTCGGTCTGCTTGGACGCTTGGGATTGGCTGGATGGTCTGGGCCTGCATCAATGGATATGGAGGTTTGGATGCTTCATTCTTCCTCCAACTTATTTTATTAAGAAATTTCCGTCTAGGTCCAATCAATTTCATTTTATCACTGCATATATTCCGGGTATTTGGCAAGATCAGTTATGGGATTTACTTGCTGCATATGGGAATGCAGTACATGATAAGCGCTGCAGCCCGAACTCCGCACTATTTTTCGGACCTTGCCTCGGTAAAATGAGTTTTTTTGCCTATTTGAGATGCTAATTTTAGCGTTTTTAATCTCAGATGTACGCAGCAGTGAGCGATCTATTCATAATGGTTTTTTGTGGCTTTGCATTTACGATTTTGTTCGAATCGCCCTTGGTTCAAATGCTGTCACTGCTTGCAAGAAAAGGTAAAAGTTGCGAATAAATGTGCACTTTTGAAGAAAGTGGAGTTTCAGGAAATATGAAACGGACCGTCGAAGTGAAGCCACTGAACCGCCATTAGCGAAATATTCCTGGTTTTTAGCAAATTAGTTAGTAATATACAACGTTTTTTTGCTGATGATCGGGTGTTTGGAAAGGAAGTGGGCAAAAACTAAAATTCAAAACGGTTTTAATGTCTGGACTAAAACAGTAACTATAGCTAAGTATTACAAAAAAATAAATAAATAATTATTTACAAAAACAACGTTGATTTCAAAGTGGGAAATGCGACTCCATGATGAAACCTGAATATAGACATTCTGGACTATCTTATTTTCAAGTTCAGCAAACCAAATAAATGTACGTTTTTATCGAAAAGTTTATCAAGATATTCATATTCCATTGAGAATTATTGTCACCTAGATGTCATTGAAATGTTCTCGATAGCGCAAATTTTTCGAGAAGGGCTTTCCATGACTACGCAAAACCGTATGAGAAGAAATCAAACGTACCGAAGTTAAAGAATCACATTTCAAACAGTTCAATAAATAAATAAATAAACATGGAGTGGAAGAAGCAAGTGAAATAGATTGAGATTAATTGCAAAAGTTCCAATTTCATCGCATTTTAACGCAAGTCGACTCAATCGATGTTGGCAAAAACGACAGAAACATATTCATGCAATACTAACACACTTTTTCAACRAGCAAAAGTTTTTGCGGATRCAAAAAGCCATAGGTACAGAACMAACGGAAATGATKAAGCCCAAATGTTCATTCATGTATCCAGTTTCTAGCAGCAACATTCGWTTTTCAAGAGGTCGCATCCTCCATCGAGATYATGTATAAAAAARACCCCCGAATCTGGCAGCTTCTARCTCGGTTTCTGTTCGCCGCACTTGGGATTCTTGCTGTACTTTCGGTGGATTTTCTCCAACATTTCATTGTAAACATCTTGATTCTTCTTCACRTAGGGCACCCTCCAAGGCTCGTCTTTGCGCTTGGCGGTCTTAATTCCCGGCCAGTGGACCAAAAACGCACCATCCAGAAGCACAACTGTGTATCCATTCAGACACATTTCGTACATCTAAAGGAAAAAACATTCAGAAATCCCGAACTGTGCTTGAAAATTTGCGTGCATCTACCTGGAGCATTTTGTCTTGGAACCCTTCCCATGAAAGTTTCTCGGAGTATATTGGCTCGGTTCTGGTGCCGATGTAGATGGGTTCCCATCGGTGATATGGAATTTCGCGTTTGGTTTCCAGCAAAGGCTTCACAAATAAATATCACACTTATAACCAATCCATGGGCTTGAGGACAACGAACACTCACTTTGATTATATCTCCAGGTTCGCTTTCCTTCCACTGGTCCAGCCCTGGAAACTTCTGGCAATGTACGCAAGTGAGCTGATGGAAATACACAGCCTTGTGATCTCGCATGAGATTCACCAGCTGCCGTTTGTTACGCGGAAGATCTTCCTTACTGTCCACCTCAAAAACGGGTACCACAAATATTCGTTTTTTACAGTTGGGTGCTTCGCACTTGTAGCTTTCGGTCATGTCGATAAATCGACTCGCTAGACCTAAATTTTGAAAAGCACTGTCAATAGAACACCCTGTATGTAGTTGAACTCCTCGGAACTTACCTTTACTAGGCATCAGCTCAATGTCGGATACTAAAACGAAGTCAGTCTTGGCGGCTTCTCTGGCCGCGTTTCGACACACGTTTATTGGATACCAGTTGGTGGGATCTACAATAATGAGCGAAGCTTTCGATCTAAACTCTGGAATAATTTTATATGTGAAAAAGAAATTGTGTATCAAGTACCATGAGGTTTCGTGTCGCGGCTGCTATTGCTGTTAATCGACGTTCTAGTGAGCTCGTTAGCCTCACAAGTTTGAGGAGGCATTGGCTTGCTCAGGTAGAAACTGGGTTCTGAATCCTTCCTGAAACTCCTGGCTTTTGAAAGCATTGAGCTGCAAATCCGTCGGGCTACTTACTTAAACACCAAATGCAAGGAAAGTCTGGACATCTGAGGAATGCAGTAGCAGAAGTGCAAAATGCTTTGTAAAATATCCTTCGGGTTCCCATCTGGGATGTAGACTGCTACACTCACTGCTCCTTCCCAATATCTGTTTTTGCATCAACAGCATATTATTTTGGTCATTTTGCAGTGTTCCTCAGCTTACCTGACGATTTCGGCTAAATGCAAGACAAATTCTTTGGTCAATTGAGTGACATAAGTTACTCCTGGATCCTCATCTCCTAGTTGACTCTCAATCACATTGTATAGGATGCGAAATTCGCTGCTTTCCTTCAATTCTGGTGTTCCTGATATGTTATTCTTGGCATAAGCGAGCTGAGTCGGAAGCCCGAAGTTCATCTTGCAGTAACTCCCGCTGGCCTTTGGCTTCAAGTACTTGGAGAATTCTAAACGGTGATATTTTAAGAGGTAATAAATGAACTGCAAGATCCCTAAAGTACCTCCAGGCAGTCTTAGACGCCGAGCGCTTGGCAAGTCGACGATTTTTGCATTTCGAGCAGTTTGGACGTTGTTGAGCAGGAAAAAAAATGTGGACACCAAACAGAACATTATGACGATGAGGGACAAGTATCTAGATGTGATCATTCGAGGAATAGCCGCCATCGTGTGCATTCATTGTTAACTGGAAACTGGAAGCGGATTACGGATTCGTCCCAAAACTGTAACAACATTCAATTATTTAACGACTGAGCGATGTCGTTAATGTTTGCTCAGTGCTTAAGGTTCCAGCAATTATTTGAACAGCAAATCCCTCCGAAATGAGGCTGCTTGGGTGGCAATATGTGAGGCAATTTCCCGTTTTACCGGCTAAAAAACGTTTCGTTGGCAGTAGTATTCTTGAATTCTATTTGGGTTTTTGAACTGTGTGAGCAGCAGAAGGGGAATTGTTTCGGTTTTGCCCATTTTCAGGTAGTTTAAGGTAAGAAAAGGCAGTTGAAGAGGAAAGGGTTTTAGTGGGTCGGGGTGCGCTCCATCCCCACACTCCCCCAGGTGCCCAAACACCAATGCCTGGGGGGTCTGACAACAGATTTCCCAAACCTCTCAAAAAAAAGAAAAGGTAGTTTAAGGTAAATTCGCGAAATTTTTCAACAGGGTTTTTTGCTGTTTTTTGACCCCTAAGATCCAGGGATCCAACAACATTGTTGTTGCTGGAAATTCTATTTAATGCGGTCTAGAAGTTTAATTCTAGATACTCTATGATGTTTAAACACACTTTTAACGTTTTTTTAATCTTGTGCAAATTTGTCTTTAAGAGACGCACTGAGTTGTAGGCATTTATTTATATTTTAGAAATGTTTGTGGATTGACAGAATTTAAAGAATTTTGAAGCGGAAAATCGTGCGACTAAGCAAAGGTGAATTATGTCCTTTTTTGCATTTCACTGATGAAAAATCAGCGGTAATTTTGAAGATATTTTCTAATTTTAGTCATTTGATTTTGACGCTTCTGCGAAGATCTGTTTAGCAATAGTTTTCGCCTGATTTTAAAAGAATAAGAATTTGCCTGCTTTGCGCTTTATAGAGAAAATTTACAAGCTTTCATAATTGCCACACCAGAGTATCGACTTTCTGTTACTTTATTTTTTAATATGTACAATATTTTCTCGTTATATTTTTAATCTTTTGCGTTGGCGAGTTGAAAATGAGATTGCAGAACCATTAAATTTCCGCTTGCCATCATCAATAATTTATAAGAATTTAATTATTTTTAGATGCCTCTAATGATATTTTTCAGGCCATAAAAGTGGATTCTGCCGGGTGTTAAGTTCTGACTTCTGACGAATTTCGACCGAAAATTTCAACTTACCTTCATAATCAGGACTTTTTTAATACAAATTTTCTAGATGGATATAAACTGATATATTGAATATATTTCTTGAATATACAGGGTGATTCACAAGCATAGAGGACCTCAAAACAAATCAAGTTTCTATAGAAATTTTTTTTCTCAGGCCCATAGTTAACAAGATACAAGGGTGTTAAAGTTTCAAAAAACTGTTGGTATCTTCTCTTTAATTCCTACAGTTTATGAGATGTTCTGTTCAAATTCTTAACGTGGGCTAATGTTTAGACTTTACCCGTAGGTAAGGCGACTGGTTGTGAAAATCTACAGGGTGTTCTTTTTTCTAGAGGCATACCCCCACGAACTTTTTTATGGTGCGCCACTGACTTGGACCGAACACATTTTTACATTTCTTGGTCAATTTAAGAATTTTCTGATCTCTTGTAGTTTTTTCGTATATGTCTTTGTTTTCGAGTTATACACAAATATAAGTCCATGTAGGATTTCTCGGTGATTTTCTATGAATTTTTTTATAATTTTTTTTGTATCTTTTTGTTCATATTTTTCTGTGAAAGCTTTAAGTGCAAGTTGAAGTTAAAATAGGGATGGCTGGCGCGTTAATTTTAAAATTTGTTTTTTTATTATAAATTAATTTACAATAATTGAAGTTTATCGGCTTCTATCCAATAAAAATGCACAAACATGTAACAAATATTTCAGTTTATTATGACATTAATTTCTTTCCCAAAAAAAATTGAAGAAAAGGACGCAAAAAATTATATGAAAATGCATGGAAAATCATGCAGGAACCCTACATAGACGTATATTTGTGCATATAACTCAAAAACGAAGCCAGATACAAAAAAAACTGCAAGAGACCAGAAAACAGCAAATGTAAAAATGTATGCGGTCGAAGTCATAAGCGCACCACAAAAAAGTGCGGGGGGGTAAAAGGGGGTATGCCTCTTTAAAAAAGAACACCCTGTAGATTTTCACCTTCAGTCGCCTTACCTACGGGCCAAGGGTCTAAACATTAGCCTACGTTAAAAATTTCAGCAAAACATCTCAAAAACTGTATCTAAACATCCTGTATCTTGTTAACTATGGGTGTGAGAAAAAAAACTTAAATAGAAACTCGATTTGTTTTGAGGTCCTCTATACGCCCCGGCTCTGTGTCCATAAGGTTGTGAATCACCCTGTATATGTATATTGAGTATAAAAGATGAATTTAACACAACGAAACTAAACGACGTAAATTCGAGTTTTTCCTTCTTATAGGTAAAATTAACTGTGAATTTTTCAGATTTCATCTCGTGTGATTGTCGAGCATTCTGACGGCATTTTAAAATAAATTAGATTTTAAATAAATCGAAATGTTTCAAACTTTTCCTTTCATTCGATGATAAAAGAAAAAGTTTCTGTCTTTTTCGAGGACAATTTTAGGCATTTTTCCAAGATGTGTCTATCAATAATGATCCTGCCTAATGTCGCGTTTTAAAATAAGTAGCAGCTTTAAATCCAGCCCGGTAAACCTTTAAAGCTCCCAACACGCCCCCATTACTGATCAACATAATCCAGTTGTTTTCCAAGTAAATTCTCGAGTTAAATTGGGAAAATTAACTGTTATACAGTGGGTTTAAACGTCCAGAACGTGAAGCACCAAGTGCAAGATAAATACCTGGCAATTATAATATAAATGAGTCGAAAAATGCTGAGATTTTATTCACATCGTACAGTTTTCCACCACTTTTTTCCGCAGCATGTTTGCTAACCACTGTTTATATTGAGGGCTTCGATTTTCCTGCAACAACAGCGCCACCGCCGAGGAAAACTGCCAAAACAAGTGGCGGAAAATCGCAAATATTTAAACCATGAAATTCGATATTTTCAATCGCTTGCCTGAATGTTTAGGTAATAGTTGGCCAATAAATTTGCACAAATCAAGATTTTTCTTTGAATATACCTAATTCACTTTTACAGCATTGTCGGCTTTGAAATTCTCCTAAACCGTAAATTTGGGCATAAAGTTAATCCGATAAGATCTGATGGTTTATTTGCTCTGCGCTTTTGCAATTTAAATTGACACCTACAAAGTTTTCTTGATAAATTGTCGATATTAAAGCGCCAAGGTTGAGGAATAAAATGAAGAAATAAAAACACGCCAGCTTCATTTTGTAGAAACACTCAAATCCGGTGTTTTTCAAACCGGCGAAATGCAAATCATTTATTAGGCCCAGATAAAGGCATTTAATTAAAAATGTTTGCATATTTTAAGCCAAATGTTTATCAATGGCAAATACTCTGGCCATTGTTTGGAAAAATTGTAATTAGTAATTCTAGGCAATAAAAGAAATGGATATTCAAAAAAAATTATTATTGAACTAACATTTTATTGAATTTAATCAATTGAAAAATCAAAAAAAAAGTTAAGAAGGTTGATTTATTTTATTTTGAATTAACAGCCAGTTGTTCTTTATGCAATTTTTCCGGGTGAAAAATTTAAAGTTTAAACAAAAGGCCATTTGAGTTGAAAATTGCACTAAGTAAAGCTGGAATCATTCACATAACTTTTCGGAATAAATATTAAACTCTTACCTAGAGCTTTTCAAACTGGAAATCTTGAGAAAAAAGGTAAATTCGAGCACCACAATTCGAAAGTTGAACGAAAGCAAGTACAAACTCCGAACAGCCAGTTAACACAATATTTCACCCACTACAGTTTACATTTTTATACAATCAGCATCCAGCCACAGAAAACCAACCTTATCTACTTCATATATTAATAAATCCCATTACTTTGATAACAATTTATTAGAAAACAGAGCTTAAATAAGATTAACTTCATACATAGAGGATGTCATAATGGCTGGGACGGTACAGCAAATGAACTGTTGGGGTACAGCCTTCGGGTAGATCGTGTTGCGTTACATTCGATCCAGTTCCTCTATCCATATACAAAACTCGAACTCCCGTGTTCAAAGCGGAGCAGGCTGCCATTATATGAATATGGTCACTGTCTTTAAACATTGGTTCGACTTCTTGATGGCAAAAATCCACAATCTTGAAAAAAAAATGTGCAAGTGACTAAAAAGTTCTAGATTCACAGCAATGCTGTTCAATTTTCACACGAATCCAGAATTAATTTTTTCCACACCCAGATCTGAATCATTCTTTTTCAGTCGGGCTTTGAAATGAATTGTTGGGAATGAATTTGAAATTCATACCCAACCTCTACTAATTTCCTTAAAGATATTCAAATATTTGAGCGCGGATTTAATATTTTAATTGATTACGAATTGGCCATTTATGACAGATATTATCAGTTAACGGAATAATAATTATGAATAAGTACAAAGATAATTTGCACTTTCGCATTTTGTGACTTTCTCACGCTATGATTTATTGGGATTAGTATCCTTTTTAAGTGATTAATACTATCATTTTCTGATTCCGGTTAACAATAGTATATTTTTAAATTTTATATTTGACTGCATTTAAATGAGTGTGGCACGATTATCTTCAGCCAAAGTCTACAACTTAACTTACGGTCCTATCGCCTTCAATAAAACAGCTATAAAAATCCTGCTCTTTTTGCAATTGAGCGCTAGTCAACAGTCGAAGGTATACGACCATATAGTCAGAGTATCCCTGCTCATTGAAGATCGATTGCAGTTCTTTCTTGGCTTCCTCCACGCTTTCTATATCTGCCAGTCTTTTAAGCACCTCCATGTACTAGAAGAGAGCAACAGGATTTTCTTGGGACTTTGTTCCGAAATATTCACCTACTGTGTCGTAGAAATCTTCAACAGTAAACTGCTGAAATCCCAGTTCGACTAGAACATCCTTGCTATTCTCTGCTAATTTATAAAACTTATTAAATTCCTCCTTATCGCTCAGTAAGCGCTCGAGAGTCGCGTAACTGAAGGCCCTGAAGAAGCAATTGCCATCGGGGCGTGTTCTTCTAATTGAACGGTATTTGGAGGCCAAGTCTTTTATTTTTCCTAGATAAACCTCGTCGGTTGAGTATTCAGAGTTGAGTGATAATATGGAATCGGGCTCTCCAACCAATGGAATGGCTTCAGATATCTGGAACAAAGAAAAACAAAAGAAAGAGAGAAGACTAAAGAGAAGACGTTACGTTTACTAAAGAGAAGTTTGGTCAAATGGGTTTATTTTGTTCGTCTTTTTAATTGGTTGTTTGCTTGCTCCAGTATTGCTACCTCGGCAAACGCTTGTCCTCGAGACCCTAAATATTTGTTGGTTTATTTAAGCAGCGTAAAAGCCTTTTTTTCAAGCAAGTACTCATAGCGCAAACAGGGCTCTGCCAGGTATGACACACATAAAGAAATGGACTTCTATCACTTAACGTTAGCGCCAATGACTCCCTTGAGCGATTACAAGCGCCAATAAAAGGGACTTTGTCAGCGGCAGTTGAATAAAATTCAATTATACCCCTTTGCGTTTGAAACCTTTTACCTCTTGCTCTATTTGCCTCTGTTGAGCCAAGATGAGTTCATCCTGATTCGCCGTTGGCTCGCTGTTCTGGCCTGAACGGTTGGCAGGAGTTTCGCCGTCGTCTCCCATTTTAGCAATTTTGCGAAACAATCCGGATTAGCGAAAATACGAAAATCAATCGGATGCTTCAAAACAAACCAACTTTTTATCACTACTGTCAAAGTGACAATTTCAGAAACGACCTGTGTTGGCACATACTGCTTAATGGCGGCGGATGCGCTGACGTTAAAGCATTAGGCCAGGAGATGGCGTGAGCGGCAATATGTTTTCTCACTCTCCAAATTGGTGGTTTTTTTCCAAAATTGTGCTCAAAATTGCCGTTTTGCCAATAGCTTAAATCAAAAGCGAGTTTTTGAAAAATTAACAAAACTGCTAACAAATCTTTCCTTTCTAGATCTAGAACTGTCTGGATCTAGAACTATCTAGATCTAGAACTGTCTAGATCTAGAACTTTCTAGATTTAGAACTAGAATCTGGAACTTCCTTGTTGGAACTGCATTGTTTCAGTGGCTGCTTCGATCCAATTTATTTTAAGGTGTCTATAATTAATTGCAAGTTTGATCGTTTAGGTCAGGGTCTACTCTGATTGTTTTCGTTTTTTTTTACTTCATTAGCGTTAGTTCAGTAATTTTCGTCATGTGGCCTTGTTCAAGCAATTTTAGATAGTCATATTTGGCACGTTTAGCCGATACTTTAATTGCCTCAAAAATTCCACGCTAAAAAGGCTCAAGTCAAGCAGTTAACTGAAAATGGAAATAGTTAAAAATGCACTTAAAATAAATTTAAAAAAGCACTTTGGAATACCATCAATTTGCTATGGTTGTACAAATAAATGAATCATTCTCATTGAAGTTATTAACTGATGCGTGATGGTCTATAACGGTCTTGTAATTGATGTTCCAATTGCATTCTGGAGAAAAAGCAGTGGCGGGTCAAAGGAAAAATTACCCAAACTTTCTACGAAAGGATCGAAGCGAAACGAGCACGTTCCAAGCAAAAAAAAAGAGCGCCGCTCGAGCAACTTGCGATGGGTTTTCCTGAATTTATTGAACAGTTGGGCTTAAAAATTCGCAAAATCTTAAATATGTTCATAAACTAGCAAAAAATGTTTGCATTTACAAGTACGCCCATGCTTGAAGGTTCGTTCCAACCCACTCCTGCAATGGATCGATGATTCCAACAGTGCGAATGGATTTGCCGGCCAGCGCAGTTTCAGTATAAATAAGCCGAAACGTTTTGAAATTTTTATTCGAACAAAAGCGATTTTATTCAGTGAAAATGCCGTCTCCTTGTTCTACCTGTGACGGTAATTCATCGGAAAAGATTCGTTCTTTCACCACTTTACTAGTGATTTTATATTTTTCAGATTCCTGCAAAGATTCCCAATCCTGCGGAACCGATTGCAAATGTGGCCCGAATTGCAAATGTTCTGAAAAAACGGGTAATGTACACATTTTTAGTTTTGAGGATACAATTTTTATATACAAAAACAAAGGGAAAGCAAACAATTAATTTTTCTTTTGGAGTTCGCTGCAACAGAATCCGATAGGTCTGATTAAATTTAAATTTTTTACTTCTGCGTAGTTCTTTAAACATTTTTCGTTTTTTCTGTGAAGAACTGGGGACAATCCTCTCTAAAAGAAGTGGGAAAACGTTTATTTTTATTTTTCTTTATACAGACAAACCAGCAAATATCTAATGCTCTTTATTAATTATTAAAATTATTATTTTTAAGATGTTTTTTTGCAGAAAGTTGCCCGTGTCCATCTGGGGCCGACCATGAAACTTGCGACAAAAAGTGAAGCTAAAATATTTACAGTTCAAAATGCTTGGCGAAGGATTGTCAGTTAGTTTATTCTGTATTTAAACAAACATGTATGTTAAAGGAATTATTTTTTGTATGATTTCAAAACCAAATTGGAATTAAATATTTATTTGAATGAAACCATGAACTGTTATTTTTCTTATTCATTCTTCTCAATCCTGGAGAAAGAAACGGTAAAAAATAACGAAATAATAATTAAAAGCGTCCGGAAATCTGAAGAAAATTTGCACCAAAACTTTTTATAAATATTTTACTGTAAATGCGACTAAATTTTGATGAAAAAAATCAGTTACACCGCATTTGAGAACGCCTATTGTAAGTAAAAGCGAAACGTTAGGATGAAACACTGACGGAAAGTCTAAGCCCGAAAAAAAATCAGTTTGTATAAAAATTTTAATATTGCGTAAGATGTACAAAAATCTATACAAAAAAAATCTGGCCAAAAAAATTGCAGCGCAAAAAATAACTATTCGTACTTATGTTTCGTAAGGAAACTAAGAAACCTGGTAGATCCCAGTAATTTGGCTCAAAAGCTGAGCGGACTTCACTCAAAGCAATCGACATATTTTCAAAATGTATTTGTTTTATTATCCGTTAAGTGCACAATAAACCTACATAAACTACACTATAAAAATAAACTAAAAATGTATAATTTAGAAAAGATCCATTGATACATTACAGTTACTGCATAATATATGGCATTTTAATGCTAGCATAGTGGTAAATCTAATTTCTTCAGTCGATATGTACAAAATCCTGCCTAGTGACTCCAAGCTGCTTTCCCCGTTTAAGAGCCATCCAATATTCTCGGGTTGAGAGAGCCAGACCTGGGCAAAAGCTCCTTCAAGGAATAATATCGCTCCGTATCTTCCTTATCCACTGAAGTGATGTGTTGGAAGCAGCAGGGCTGGGAAATGTGGCTCTTTGAAGGCAACGGCAGCGGCTTTTTCTCCTTTTTTTCCTTTTTCTTCTTTTTGCCTGAAAAACCTTTCCCATATCATCAAGGAATTTCACAAGTACGAAGCTTTTACCCGGAGTGCTTAATGATATGTTCTCCGGACAGGCCACTAGCTTTTCTATGTGGTTCCACATCTCTTCGGCTGCTGGTTTTGTGTCGAAACTGAACCCGGCTTGGATCGTGTGGTCGCTAGAGTATCGCATTGTGTGAAAAGAGCCGCCGTCCACTTGATACGAAGATAAATTATCTATTGTGTCCGACCACAGCATGAAACAGGTGCCTGGAAAATGGAAATCACATTTATCGAGAACTTTGGGAGTTTTCATTTAAATAACAATAGAAACTCACCTCTTTCAGCCAAAGCGATCTGAATTCGTCGCTTATCTCTGGCTCGAGATTCGCCACAGTCCAAAATAACAACTGGAATTCCGGTGTATTTCAACTGCCAGTCTTGGTCGCTTGGTCCTTTTGTGTACAAGTTTGCTAGAGAATTACTAACAAATACCTGGAAAAGGGTTGAAAACATGTTAAATCGAATAAAAAACGCGGTTTTGTATTTATTTTCTTAAACTTCTTTTTCGGTGAAAACGTGCACGTTTAACATATTTTTTGTAGTTACCAAGACAACGAATTTAAAATATTGGACGCAAATTCGAGTTTATGCGATTAATCTTGTCTAAAAAGTCAGAAATGCGTTTATTTTTTAAAATTCTTTTGGAAATTGTAAAAATTCGTTCAAGCCTAATTTTCTGCAGAGGAAATTTAAGAAAATGGTCGCAATTTGCATTCGATTTTGACCAAAAATGGTCGTGATTTTGCGTTTGATTTTGGCTCAAAATGCGAATAAGTTTTAAATTTTTTTCGCAATAAAAAAAGATTTAAATGGGCGCATATCCGCTTTGTTGGCCAAAATCGAATAAAAAACGCGGTTTTGTGCTTATTTTCTTAAACTTCTTTTTCGGTGAAAATGTGCAGGTTTAACATATTTTTGCGGTCACCAAGAAATCGAATATTTAAAATTGAAAAAAATGAACGAAAAATTGGTTCATGCCAAATTTTCTCCGGAGGGAATTTAAGAAAATGGTCGCGAGTTTGCGTTTTTGCATTCAATGTTGACCAAAAATGCGGATTCAAAAAATGGTCGTGATTTTGCGATTGATTTTTGGCCAAAATGCGAATAAGTTTTAAATTTTTTCACAATAAAGAAAGATTTAAATGGGCGATATCCGCTTTGTGGGCCAAAATCGAATAAAAAACGCGGTTTGGTGCTTATTTTCTTAAACTTCTTTTTCGGTGAAAATGTGCAGGTTTAACATATTTTTTTGCGGTCACCAAAAAATCGAATATTTAAAATTGGGCGCAAAGTCGAGTTTACGCGATTAATTTGGTCCAAAAACTCAGAAATGCGCTTAATTTTTTAAATTCTTTTGGAAATTGCAAAAAGTCGTTCATGCCAAATTTTCTCCAGAGGGAATTTACGAAAATGGGTGCAAGTTTGCGTTTTTCCCTTTGATTTTGACCAAAAATGCGGATTTAAAAAATGGTCGTGATTTTGAGTTGAATTTTGGACCAAAATGCGGATTTGTTTTTACATATTTTTGCAATTTCCTGAAATAGGAATTTAAAAAATGGGCGCATATCTGCTTTTTTGGGCAAACGCGGTTGCCAAGAAAACGAATTTAAAAAATTGGGCGCAATTTCGAGTTTACGCCATTAATTTTGTCTAAAAACTAGGAAATGCGCTGATTGCTGTAACTATTTTGGAAATTGCAAAAATTCGTTCAAGCCAAACTTTCTCCAGAGGGAATTTAAGAAAATGGGTGCCAGTTCACGGTTTTGTGTTTGATGTTGGCCCAAAATTCTGATCAATTTTTACACACTTTTGCATATTCCAGAAGAGGGAATTTCAAAAATGAGCGCATATCCGCTTATTTGGCCAAAATTAAATGAAAAACGCGGTTTTGTGATTATTTCCTGTAGGTAAAAATTGTCAGCTTCAACAATTTTTCGCAATTACCAAGAAAGGTAGTTTAAAATAATTGGTGCCAATTAGAAATTTTACACTTAATTGTCCAAAACGCGGAAAAGCGTCCATTTTCTTAACTCCTTTTTCTGGAAATTGGTCAAATTTGTCAAACCTTCAAATTTTCTCCAGAGGGAATTTTAGAAAGTGTGTGTTTTGCATTTGATCCTGACCAAAAATGCGGATGTAGGCCCATTTTGTTTAATTCCTCTTAGACAAAAATTGCAGCATTTACACATTTTTGCAATTTCCGGGAAAGGCAATGTAGAAAAATAGGAGCATATACGTGCTTTGAGCCAAAATCAACTGAAAAACGCCTATTTGCTTAACTTTTTAGACGCAAACGAGGTACAAATTCCTGACTTGTAACTAAAATTCTTCATCATAAATTACGATTTTTTTCCGAAACCGTTAAACCTAGAGTTTTTCACCAGAAAACCTTTTTGTGTAGACAACAATAGCATTTCAAAATAAAAGTTCAAATTGCCAATTTGGCCAGTGGCGCAGACACAGGGGGCAAAAGAATCCCACTCAACCCCAACATTTAACGCATGAAAAAATGCAGCTTTATGCTTGTAAGAAGCTGCTAGTATGAGATAAAAGTGTGTGAAACTTCAATTTCCTATCTGAAATAGTTCCTGAAATGTAGGCGAAAACGCCTACAACAACAACTTCTAAAGAACAAACACATTGTCCCTATAGACAATGACAAAAATATATTTAAATAACGAGCGATACAAAGTGAATCAGCTCCGGATAAAATGCGTAATGTTATCGCGCCCATTAATATAATCGAAAATAACAGATCTTCGATAGATTCTTTTTTAGAATACATCATTTAGATATATTGTTTGATAAACGGGGCGTGCCTGCGCAAATATTGTGTTCTTGACTTGAGGCGATAGCAGACGACACTCCCATATTTGTTGGTTCAATATCTTGTACCGTTGGTTGGCAAACACTTATGGATTTTTTTTATTTTCATCTACCTTAGACGAGCCAACAATTTCCAATTGAATCAAGATTAAGCAAAAGCCCGATAAGACTTCATTGGCCGCATGAGTGTTTGCCTCGTTCAATCCCAATAGTTTGTTACATTTTGCCGAAATTGCATCGCAAGTGGCTTGAATTGAGGAAACAATCAAACCGAATTAACAGAATGTCACGTTCTTGTCGTGTCTGAGCAATTAGTTCTGCCGATTGTTAATTTGCAGCGCGATTCTTTTCCGAACTGAAGACCCAAACTTGAAGGTTTCAAAACAAGTCATCGTATGTTAATTCCGCATTGTTGTGTAACACTTTTTTTGGGCAAACCTGTGTTTTAAGTCCCCGAAAAAAGGCTTCGACTTTCTGCCGTTCCAGTTCGCTAATGTGACCATCCAAAAGCTTCGGATCTTGTGTATCAGAGGAGGCTTCACTGTCTGCTCTTCCTTCGCTCCCATCGTGTTCACCATAGCTGCTGCCCGACGCTGTTGTACTTGAGTCTCCACTGTTTTCTCCTGAAAATAATTAAACGAGGGTTTAGATGAAAATGTTTTAGTTTTAGGCAATGTGGTTGGCAAATTACGTCTTGAAAAGTTCCTGGTTTAGATGAACAGTGTGGTTTTTTAGGAACATGTTTGCCTACTTAGTTCAGAATGGACACAAAAAATGCACGGCAGAAGAAATGAAAATCTGCCTAAATTCCTTAAAGAAGAAGTTGAAAGTTCAAAATCCACATATTTACAACGATGTTCCAGGTTTGATTCTTCAGGAAATTTTGTTTTTTTTTGGCTGATTCTCTCTGATGCTCGTCATGGTCCCCTTCTTTATTCATTCGTAAAAATCTGTTATGTCTAGAATCAAGTTTATTCGTTGCTTATTGCACGTCTTCTGGAACCAAAGGAAGTTGCAAGAGACTTTCTGAAGCATCAGTGACCGCTCAATTGGCTGCAAACCCAGCAGGAAACTACTTGCGATTGTAGACAGCGAAAAAACCCAAATGAACATGGAGGCAGAAAATAGGCGATAATTTCCTAAACCTCATGCATAGAAAAAACGACAATGGAAAAAAGTACTTAAAACTCGACTATCTCGATTGTTATGTACAATGAAACCTGTAATAGCTGCAAGTGATTTGAGACAATAAAAAGTCAACTAAAATTAGCGACTGAATCTCAACATTGTTCCTTTCAAATCAAGCCTGAGAACGGAAAAATCGGCCTGATATAATTATGATTATGATTGAATGGTATGCATGTATGGTGCATATCAAAAAGTCGTTTTCAGCAGTACTGTAGACACGTACTCATACTAATCAAGCATGTATGTAGCAGCGGTTTTTACAGGAACGTGACTCTTATCGGCAACAAGTCATTTCTTTGAACACCGGAAAAACGATAACGAACGTTAGTGACCAAACAGTACGGTATCTCCCACATTCTTCATATGATATCTTGTGAATATTTGATTTTATATTGTTTAATTTCAAAATATTAATATGGATGCAAACATACTGTTTCTATTTAAACGAGATTCATGCTATTATTTTGGCCGAACTGAAGAATGAAATGGAAATCAGTACCTGTGGACGAAAGGCGTCGTCTGAGCTGGTTCCTATGCAAAAAATCTTGATAAGAGTCGTATTTGTGCGAAAGTCTCTCCATGGCGATGTCTGAAGATGGGGCAGTATTCTCGGTATTTCGAGACGACGATATTGATAAATGCGACATTCGTCTTTCGATAGGCAGACATGTGGGGGTGTAGATAAAGCGGTCGTTCGGCTTCATTACAAATTCACCTGCAAAAAATAACTTACTTAATTATTTAAAACACTTCAGTAGAAAGTTGTTTAAATTTGTCTGACCCCTACGCAAAAAAACTTTCGATTATTACCTGTTGGATGGTAAAATTACACTTTTTAACAGTCGTTACAGAATCTTCTGTTCCTAAAGATGAAGACAGCCATTGGCTAACTGATAATTGCTAGTGTCCACAAATTCACTTCCCCTTTCATTATTGACACATCCTAACTGTAATCTTTGGCCAGTTTCGGTACTTGGTGATTAGCGGAATTTTATCATTAACTATTGATTTAGGTTCATTTCGTTGATATATAGGGTGTTTTTATAGTTGCCAGACTAAGAACGTTAAACATAGGCAAAATGGGACTAAACAGATCATTTGAATATTAATCAAGTTTCTAGTTGGTGGATTTTTAAGATTTAAAGCCACTTTAATTGTGGATTGTGTTGTTTTACTTATTCAGCTAATTAAAACGAAGACTAAGCAGGTCAGTATATAGAAGAATTTGTACCGTTTGAGCAGTTTTGTGCAAATACAGTTAAATATAAAATTGGCCCAGTTTGGTGCCATTAGGCATAGCCTGTTTCTGTTGTTTTAACAAGCGAATGGTTCAGATATGCCGATTTTCAAGTAAAATGGCTCAAAATTTCCTCCCCTTGTTCAAAAAAGCAGTAAACTGTGGGAAAAAACTTCTTGAGGTTTTGGCATTTTTAGCCCAGAATAGTCTTAGTTGCCTAAAATCAGGATTCACCACTATTCTAATGAAATTCACACAACTTTTAGACTGAAGTGTTTCTTATAAACGGGTAGAATTTCGAGTTCCGCCTCGATTGCAATCGACAGATGGGAATGTTTAAAAGAGCCCGTGCACTTGTGCAGCAACTTGCATTTTTAGATCAGCATAGACTTGATTGGCAAAAATCAGAATTATCCACGATTTCTATAAAATTCCCAGAACTTTTAGGTTGAGGTATCTTCTATAGATGGTGCAAATTTCAAGTTGCTCTTGGATCGCAATCAAAAGATGCACATTTTTCAAAAAGCGCGTGTAATCGTGTGAAAATATGCAGTTTAAGGCCAGCATAGACTTAGTTGCCTAAAATCAGCATTTACCAGTATTCTAATGAAATTCACTCAACGTTTAGACCGAAGTTGCTCCTGGACCGCAATCGGAAGATGGTAATTTTTAAAAGAGCGCGTGTAATTGTGTGGCAACTTGCATTTTTAGATCAACATAGACTTGCAAAATTGGCAAAAATCAGAAGTATCCACGATTTCTATAAAATTCATAGAACTTTTAGGCTGAGGTATCTTCCATAGATGGGGAAAATTTCAAGTTGGTCTTTGATCGCGATCAAAAGTAGCACATTTTTCTAAGAGCGCGTGTAATTGAGTGACAACTAGATCAGCATAGACCGAAATGGCAAAAATCAGTATTCTTCACGATTCTAATGAAATTCGCATAGCTTTTAGACTGAACTGCTGTTGATAGATGGAGAAAATTTCGAGTTGCTACGTCAGCAGATCGATATTTTTAAAAGCGCGCGTAATTGTATGACCACTCGCATGTTTATGGCAGCATAGACTGAATTGGTAAAAATCTGCATTCACCACGATTCCAACGAAATTGACACTACATTTAGGTGAAAGTGTTTTCTATGGATGGCTAAAATTTCAAATTGCCCTTGGGGCGCAATCGGAGGATGAGAATTTTTAAAAAAGAGAATGTATTGTGTGAAAATATGCATTTTTAGGCCAGCATAGACTTAGTTGCCTAAAATGAGTATTCTCTACTATTCTAATGAAATTAACACAACTTTTAGATGGAAGTGTTATCTATACACGAGTAAAATTTAAAGTTGCTCACCTATCGCAATCGAAAAAGGGGAATTTTTAAAAGAGCGGGTGTAATTGGGCGGCAACTTGCATTTTTAGATCAGCATATACTTAATTGATAAAAATCAGTATTCTTCATGATTCTTATAAAATTCGCAAGTTTGAATTAGGTCTGATCAATCAAAACTCCTCAAGCGACAGAACATTTTCAGTCTCAAATGGCGAAAAATTCGAAAAAATTTCAAGATATACAAAATTTCTTCTCATTGGCTGTTGTCATCTTGCATAGACATGCTCAAAATCAAAGCCATGTTTCCAACAGGGCAGAATAACGGACAAATTTTGTCAACGTTTTCTCATCTAAAAAAACACTCTGCACTTAAAATTTGATGTGTCGTTTATAGTTTCCCGGTTAAACCAAGTTAGAACTGTGATGTCATAAAACAGCAGCAGAATGGGCTCCAGTTAAAAAATAATGACGTTAATAAAAGAAAGTTCACTGCCCTTATGGCTGTAACATTCCGACTGAGGCAGTTGAAATTTAATTATTTGTAATTAGCATTTTACGGCTCAAATACAGGACGGTTTTGCAACTAAATCAGCCACTTTTAAATAGAAACTCCGTTATAATATTTATATGAGTAACAATGACAATGCTGAGTGTTTCAGGCTTTTAGATGAAAAACTCCTCTGCTTCAAACAAGGACAATCTTAATTTAGATACTTGAAGCCTATTAGATACAATCATAAATTCCCTCGTCACGTAGGAAAGTACGACCTATCATAACGTTATCTCCGTTGTCAGCTTTCCTTTAAACACTTTATCAACTAATTTTATTTGGATCTCCTTCCTTTGAATCGCACTACTGAGTTACGTCAACGTTATGCATTTGCCCATAGTCCAATTACGAAATATGCACCATAATTAGCGTAAGAACGTGGAATCGTAAAAAGCAGCAATCAGATTGTGACGAAGCTGAAAATGCCGAAGAAGTAAAACATCGAACGCCCATTGCCTGTACAGTTGCATTTCCGTTAGACTTTGTACTTAGTGAAGAACCACAATTTTTACGCCTAAATCATCCGATGCATTCAAGTTAAATTACCTCGTTAATTACTAGATGAAAATCTAAAAAGTGCAACTTTTCCGTTTAGATTAGCACGAAAAGATATTTGCTGACATAATTTGAGGGCAAAGTTCGCCTGAAATTGTACGCGTTCAATTGTGCGAAAAGTGGAACAGCCACTGAATCTGTTCCCGTGAGGAAACATCTACATAATCGAGTGAAGATTTATAAGGAAAATGCTTATAATCTGTGTGAGAATGCGGGTCCAATTAAGTATTCAACAATGAAATAAAACGTTGGTTTTTCATTTTTCGTACTACTGACCCCAAATCCGAAAACGCCCCGAGTCAAGTGAAGAAAGTAATTTCTCCGGTTCTTTTCCGTCCTGTCTGGCAAGTGCTATCACTTTTTTCCATTCATCATGGCACTCGTTTCCTTGTTTGTCAGGTATGATTCATTTTTTTTTCATCTAAGGCAAGTGTTCTTAATAGTTTTGCTTTGGGTTTCGTTGTCGGCACATCGCACATGGAGCTTTAATTATTCCACATAAACTCGCTATTCATTGCTGAAAAGAATAACACTTTTCCTGTTCTACGTTTACGAATGCGGTTTCAGGTGTTTTCGCTGGTAATTTGCAAATAACAATCTGCGTATTATGCTAATTTAGTGGATTTAATTAACAACTGGGCATTTTACCACGTTAGACATGAGACGAAGCAGGCCTGTTATAACGTATCAATTTTCAATAGGTATTTGGCTTTCCAATTCTCATCATTCATATATTTTCGTCCTCTCCTGTACAATATTTGTTTAATTAGTAAATAAAAGCGCTTCAAAGGAAAATACAGTTCTGTCGTCTCCAGGTTATTTTCTTTGCAAAGGAGTTTTTTGTCCTTTACAGCCCTGAAAAGTGTCTAGTTTCTCAAGGTTCATTGCTTTTTAACGATGATTTTATTAACGTTTTGTCATAACGTGTACTGAGGTTGTTGGCAAGATTTTAAGTAAAATTGCTGAGTTTATCGCGCATTTAGATCGTAGCGAAAATTTCTTGCAGACGTTTCGCAAGCACGAGTGGCTTGCATCTTCCGAGCTGGTTTGCTGGGCGAATCTCGTAAAACTCAGCAGCTTCATGACCGCCAAAGTCGATTCTTTAGATATTCCGAGTGGATATTTTTTAACATCTTTAAAGCGCATCGAATACTGAAGGTCTCATTAAGTGGATGATATCATCCAAATGAATCAACGGCTAATATCCGCGATTCTGAGTATTTTATGACTGTAGGTGGAAACATAGTGGAACAATAAATAGTAAACACCTTAGTTTTTTAGGTGGATTTATTAGCATAATTGTTTGTTTGCATCAGATTCATTAATATTGTCTCGATTGTTTCAAGTTTGCTATTTTTTCATCTCTAGTTTTGGATCTTTTGGTCTAATATTTGACACAGTTTTTGCCTTATAAGAGTTCTGGAGTTGTCGCTTTTAAAAATAACTAGAAATATATTTGTTTTACATTTTTTTGTTAACAAGTAACCATTCCCAATACAAATTTGTGGTCGAATAGTAAAAAGCCCCGCGTTTTTAGAGCCAGCTTTTAAAAATTCATAACTTCCAACGTAAAGCCGATATTAAAGTGAAACTTTGCCTGTTGATGGAATGAGCCCTTCTTTGCACATGGAAAAAATTCTAATCAATTTCCACAGTCTGTTGATTTTTTCAAAATTAGACAAGGGACAATTTTTGCAGCTTAGTGCTTAAAAATTCAAAGCTTCCAAGAATCTCAAGTTTTCTAGATACCACTTCGCATTCCATCTGAAAATGATATTTTTAAAAAGTGGAGCAAGTTTCAATGAATTTCGAATTTCTGTTGATTTTCTGTAAATTTCTAAACTTGCTGTTAACTCAAATGAGACAACTTTTTTGTATGTTTGGGTTAAAAAACTAATAACTATAAATACAGCAACTAAGAAATAATGTTTGCACAAAAAATTGTATTCGAAATGTGCAAGTTTTACATTAATTATACACCTTCTATAAACTTGGGGATATTTGCAAATTTACTGTTGCACCAAACAGGCCAACCGTTCTCGCGGGTTTACAGTTAAACTTCCATAACGACCAAAAATCCAGCAGATATCAACCTGCAATTATATCAGTTAATTGAAAAATGCCTTACGAGCACTGTGAAAAATTTGAATCAATTGCGAGCATCTATTCCGTCTCTGGAAATGTCTAAACTCGGTGTTTTTTTAACAACAGAAATGCGCCACCTATTTTTGCAGGTTCCAGTTTGAAAGTTCCAAACTCCACAAACATCGAGCAGATGGAAAACTGCAACTTTGTGGGGTGAGGGAAGAATGTTTTGTTTGAAAATGTGGAAGTTTTGAGTAAATTTCAAATGTCCATTAATTTTCTACACTTTTTCAAACTTGCTGTATAAAAAAACAGTAAAAACTGTAGTAGTGTTTGAAGTATAACTTTCAAAATTAATGTTTGGGGCATTAAACTGGAATATCCCATGTTGATTGACCAATTCTTGCTTTGAAAACGGGAGACAAATGAAATCAATTTTAGTTAGTCGTAAACTTTCTAAAAAATTTCAAAAGTGCTGCTGAGAACTGTTACACCGCCCATATTTCCAGGGTTGCCCTTAAACATTCATAGCTCTCAAAATGGGGTAGACATAAAACTGGAAATTTGCAACTTGATTGAACAATATGTGCTTAAATAATGTGGAAACTTTCAGTATATTTTGAGCATCTGCTAGTTTTTTAGAGCATTTGAAACTTGGCGTTAGGCGTAATGTAAAGCAGCGTATATTTGCAGGTTTCCGTTCAAAAAATCGTAACTCTTAAAATCGAGCGCCTTTAAGCCCTTAACGTTGCAGGATCAAAGATGAATAGCTTCGCTGAAAATGCTAAAGTTTTGAATCAATTTTCAAGATCCGTTAATTTTTGATAAATTTGCAAACTTGCTGTTAAAAGGTAATGTTCCGTTGCAGGTTCCGGATTCTCAAAATCACGCAAACATTAAGCCGAATTTTAGGCTCGAACTGACTGGTCCTTCCCGTAAAAACGTGGAACAATTCAGTTCATTTTAAAGACCCGCTAATTGTCCAAGCTTTGTGTTAAAAACTCAACATTGCCTCAGTTACAAAACTTGGAACTTACTTCATACCATCAACTATTTTCGCGTCTTCCTCTGCGAACATCAGCATGTCTCGTATTGTTCTTTACAGTGCCTTGTTGATTTAATATGCTTTAAATACCGTGTTCAAACAATATGTTGTTCAACTTCCGCGTGTCATTCCATCAAGCCATGTAACCAGCCATATTCAAAGTAATGCCTCGTCACATTTCGAAACCGCATGATAATTCGCCGCCAAATGCGCCATTTGAAAGTATATTAATATAGATTCCATTTATGTGGGGTGCAGTTCATAAAATGTTAATACACAGATCGATAGCGAGCATGCATTTACGGTTCCAGGGTGGTTTAAACTGGGGGGTTTTCTCAGGAATTTTAGTCCCCAAATGGTGTGACGATGATCTCAGAGATTTGGCATCCGAAGACATTCCAACCATCAGGTGAACAAGAAATGGCCCTTTGCACCGTGTCTTGGTCATATACGGTCAAAGACCGACGAAGACTGAATGCCTAAATGGCACGATTCGGGTTTTAATATTCAAAATTCAAATTTAACGACCTAAAGTTTTTTTATAAAGAACAGAAGTTTTAATGAACATTCTGGGAGATTGGGCAGTATTGGAAACTGGGCTTTTGTCAGATCAGAAGCAGTTTCAATAACTCCTCATTAATCGGAATGGATGGGCAAAAAACGTAAAATAAAACAACGCCAAAATTGGTTTTCTCTGTAGAAAATGTTCTCTACAAACATGTGCAGCTTCACTAATCAGTTTCGTCCTTAAAAAAATTAAATCGGGATTATTTTGCTCAATTAAAGCTCTAGTTGCTGCGGAATGTGTTCTTGGAAATGAATGTTATTCATCACCTCGACATCCATCCAACAAATTGATCAAAAGAATGACTTCCATGTGGCAGGTCCGAGACCTGCTTCGAAACCTGCACACCCCCAAGGCATTGGTTGAACCATGCTTTTATTTAATATCAGCAGAGGCCCATGTCGAAGCATCTCCTTTCTTTCGTATTTGCCACATATTTCCATTGGCGACTCGTATGTGAAGAGAGAACGTTCCTGATAAGCAGCAGGAGATTTTTTGCAGACTTTACGGCGTTGATTTTCATTCAAACCAGTTTGCTGCACTTCTTTGAAAGTGGGCTTTTTAACGGTTGATTTGGTGGTTTCTGGCTGTTTTTGAATCGCCAAAGTTGGCACTGCACTGACTCCTGCACTCAGTATCCAAGTCTAGACTGAAAAATCTTTTGCAATTTCCATGTAATTCTATTCGGCACGACAATCCAATAAAATATCGTTTCCGCACGTGACTTTTTACGTGAAATTTCAGATTAACATCGGTTCCCAGAAGAACGGATTATTTGTTCTTTTGTAAAAGACGTAACGCGGCTGCTGTTGCTGTTGGCAAATCATCCAAAATTGTGTGTTTCTCCACAATTTTGTGTGAGCGATGTTGCAATAGAATGCTTATAATATTTCACTCGTAGGTCTAATGTGAAAAAAACACTTGAAGTCACCTCGTGTTAACCTTGTGGCAATTAACCCATTTTGCGATAAATAAAAGAGAAATTCTAATGTTGTTGTTTTTCCTTGAGACAGTGCGCATTTTTCAACTGGAGGCTTTTTCATTTTTAACTCAATTTTTACCAGAAAATCTTCGGAAACAGTATCTTTCCATTGTATTCAGTTCAGCAAAACAAGAGCGTTGCACCCAGATTAATCGCAAAAAAAAGCTCTTATGAGTTATTGAAATGTATGGTAATATGGGCAGGTTTGGTTGTTCAATAGCAAATTGCTAATGGGAATAAAATGCTGCATTTTTTGCGCAATTTGTTATGAAAACCAGTGATATGTGCATATGACAGTGCAACGTGAGCTTTTATCTTTAAACTAGCAGCGGCAAGATTGGGGTTAAATGTTATCGGGCACAATTAAATAAAAGTTAATACTAAATTTAGAGTTTACACAACGATAAGATAAAATGGCTTTCAGATTAGGACTGGGATGCGATAAAAAAGGTATCTCTGGCTGTAAAGTCGTCTATTAGAACCAAATGGCTATTTTTTGGTTAATTTGTGGCTTCAATTGATTGGAAACAGATTGAGGGATTTGGGTTTGAACTGCTTTTGAAATTCCTTAATCATTTTCTTCCATATTCCTCGTGTTTCCTCGCAATTTTTTTTTCAGCTAAAGGAAACGCTTGGAAAACCAGCAAAGCTTTGCAATTGAAAATGTTCATGTGCTTAGTGACTTTTGAGTTTGACTAGACAACTCAGTGAATTTTTAGAAATTGACGCAGTGCTACGGAAATGGCTTGGTGCGCCAGCTCAGCGCACCGGCGCAACAAGTTAGTTTCGTGGTTGGAAAAACGTTTTTTAATTGCCTTAAAGCCTTAAACCGCTTTAATAAATGAGTTATGATTCATCAACTCATAACACTCAGAGAGTGCCAACAACTCAACACAGTGTTACCCAGGCTTCCGGCCGGAGTCAAATTTGATCTAGTGAAGTTCGTGTTTGCATTTTCGAGCAACCAGAAGCACAAGCGAGTTTTCTGGGAGTAAAAGTTGAACGGAGATCGTCGAGGACGACAGAGATATTTTTTGGCAAACACTAATCAATTGACAAGTTTACAGTGCTTTTTGCCTTGACACTAGTTCAAGAGAAGTTCAATCTAAGTTGCAGTTAATTTAAAAAAATAATTTCTGCCAAAGTGAGTGAGATGGCTTGATGCCGAATCATGCATTCGAAAGAGCGCACTTTCTTCTCGCGATGGGGAAAGTTTTGCTTTTGAGCCATCATCAGGCAGGTGGCCAACTCAAATTTAAAAGAAACTGTGTGTAAATTGCGTCGGAATTTTCCAAAAATTCATCTCGGCCAAACCGAGTGAAATAGAACGTAGCCAAAGAGTGTGTTGGAAAGAGAGCGCATTAATCTGTGGATTTTGTCTCTGCGATTATCGGGGTCGATTTGAGGAACCTTCCAACTTGGGCTGCGAGTGTTTCTTCGTGAACTGCACTTCAAAAATATATCTGCTAAACTAAGCAAGATTAAACCAAGTGGAGAGTGAGTATGAAAGTTTCATGTTTGCACCATCATCAGGAATAAAATAAGCGCAAAAGATCTTTAATCAATTTCTGCGAATCTACTGGCGATGGAACGATGCCAAGCCATTTAGGGACATCCAAAAGTGTCTAATGTTGTGCTGAACCCAAAAAACACTTTCAACTGACGCCTGGAAAGGATTATCCAAAAACCAGTGTCGTTCTCGAAGATCGACACTTTGGGCTGTCGAAGTTGTGCCAAGCCCTTTGCGCACGACACTGGCTTAGAGCCAAAAACACTCTGATTTAAGCATCGATAATTCAGTGAATTTTCAGGAGTTGGCGCAGTGCGTGTGTTATAACCCATTAACCGACGAGTTGTAACTCATTAACTCAGAGAACGGAAACAACTGAAAAGCGCAACTCAACACAGGGTTACGGCAGGCCTACTTTTGAGCCTTAAGTCTTTGCTTGCTATTGTCAAAATAACATTGCTTTGGTAGAGATAAGAATAATTAAGTTAAATAATCTTGATAACTCATTAAATGACCGAGGATTTTTTGACCTTAACTAAACGTTAACATCCTGCTCTGCCAGCGAAAAATCGACCATAATTTTGTGCAAAATACTGACAAACTTAAGCACTTTGTATTAACAAGCATACGACTTATGCAGTGCATGCAGACTGTGTTTATCTGCAGTTTGCAAATAACTAAATTGTGATCGAATGCGAGTCTTTTTCTTCTTCTTATACTTCTTTGGGTAAAGTTGGAAAGTTTTCCAGTTGAAAATGTTCATATTTTGAGCATGTTTTGGGGTCGAGTCTGACTGGTGATTGGGTAGAACCACCAAAAAATCTAAAGTACCTGCCCAAGAAAAGACGTTAAAAAATCAATTTTTAGCTATTTTTTAATAGTAAGTATCCGCTTGTATGAAGAATAAATGGACATTTTAAAGACTCTTGGAACACTAGTGACAAAATCCATCTCTTCATATACCCGGCACTTAACTTATAAATTTGCAACTAATATCTAGAGCATTTCTTTACCTCAAAAGAATTGTGAACTTGTTGGTTTTGATAAGAAATCGAAATCGATTTGAATCTGTAAAAGTTAGTTAAAAAGTAGTAAAATGTAAGAATTCCACTCATTTTTGAAGGCCTGCATTTGAAAATTTGTAACTCCCAAAATCGGCCAAATGTTAAAGTGAAACTTTGCTTGTGGATTTCCCAAGTTTTTCGATAGTTCTAATGAGTTTTGAGCTTTCCAAACGTTTTTAGATATTCCCAAAGTTCATAATGAAAGTGAATAAATGAGTTATAAAAGCTTTGAATTTGAAGCAAAAAAACCGCATGTTTCGCAAACTCTTTATTGAAAAGTACGTATGGCACACCAATTTAATTTTTGCGGCTTCGCGCAAAAAAATCAAAATTTGCTGCCTAAATGAGATGAGCCAACCACTTTTGCAGGATTGCGTTTAAAAATTCGTAACTCCCGAACTTCAGCCGTAATAAAACTGCAATTGTGGCAATTAGTTAAAAAAATATTTTGTTTAAAATACGAACAATTTTAAGGAATTTAGAACAACGATGAATTTTGCAAAAATTTTCGAACTTACTTTAAAATCAAATTAGAACATTATTGCAGCTCCATATCAAGCTCGAATTTTGGGGCCTCGTATTATTTGCTCACTAAGATATTAAATGTATTTTTGGGGCTTGAAAACCGCACTTTAGATAAGCTAGGAAATTTTGGTAAGTTTGCAGCGCATTAAGCAAAAAGCCTTAAACAAAAAAACATTGAAGACAACTGCGGTCCATATTTACTCAACTGCAACCGCATCCGTTTCCGGAATTTAATATTCGCTCATTGTTTGCCTACGAGACGCATCTACATAACTTTCCCAGTTATGCAGGTAAATCTTCGAGCGAAATTAAGCGTCTGCTCCAACCAAACAAGAAGGTTTCCATTAAACCATCCTGGGGAAATAACCATGACATCACATCAAGTTGCGCATTTTATTAAACAAAACTGATTACTGGCTTAATAAAGTCCGGTTAAATAATTTTGTTAGTTGCAACGTTTTGTTAAGCATGTTAATAACAGTCGAGAAACATGAAGTGGGTATTTAGCATTTTAATTGTTGCTCAATTCTGAGCGATTAACAATTAGTGCATGTACGTAGTAAATGGGTTTTCAGTGCCAGCCATAAAATGAGAATGGTTCAAAAGGAAAAAAGTTAATTTGAAAATTTTCCAAGTCATTTAACCATTGCTTGTCGCTCAATGAAGATTTGCAATCACAGAATGCAATCCTAGTTGAAAACAATGTCAACGTAATTTTTCGTGGTGTTGAAATTGGGTCAAGAATTATAATAATTTTTATTTGTTGCTTTTTTGCGCGCCTAATTGCAAGCTGGCAAAACAACCAGAACGATGCGATTACCACAGCCATGGGAAAAATGAGACTAAGTTTGCTGTAAGGGAGAAGGTTTGATGATCTTCTGACATCAGATAGATCACGGATTCAATGGATTGAAAGTGACTTACCAGAAACTTTAAAAAATCCAAAAAGCAGCAACAAACAAACCACCAGGTTCCGCACTCGCGTTTTACGGTATTCAAGAGCGTTCTTCGTTACAACCGGAGGCGCGTTTCGAACCGAATGACGGCGCCTTGCAGTGAGTAATTTCAAACAAGCAGCGTTGTTTTCATATTTCGCTTCTCCATCCAATTTCCAGTCTCGATTCCTCCACCTGACTTGCGTTCTATCACTGTTTAAGCGCTGAAAACTGAAAAGGATTTACAGTGTGAGCATCAACATTGTGGACAATAATTTCTTCCCGGCGTTTTGCAAACACGAGTGGCTGGCATCTTCAGAGTTAGTTGCTGCGGAGAATAAACCAAGAGAAATTCTTGTCCACGAAAAACTAGCTAATGTCAAGCAAGATCAGCAAAAAAGCCACCTTAGATAAAAATATGAAGACTTTGGGTTCCGCGCTTAGATTTCCTCAGCATTAAAAGCAATTTTTTGCCAATCAAACTGAAAGAACCCTGTGGTGACCTAAAATTGGATTAAATTGCACGAAAAAGCGTTGCCATCGCCCTGGAACATATTCTAATTATGTTATAAAGCTCTCGAACAAGGGCAGGGCGTAATTTGCTCGATTTTCTTTGATCACTGACCACACCAATGGGCTGCAGCTATTTTTGCATAACCCGATATTTCAGCTTTTTCGTAATGGAAGGGTTGAATAGAACATCCCTATAGGAAATCGATGAGTTCACGTTACCTGCATGATTCATCGCTCATACAAACATTCAAGTGTGTTTGGCTACTATGAAAGATAATATCGCAGATAAAACGCTTGTTTACCCTCAATATGCAATGGGTTTATCTGTGAATGTTAGAGTAATCCAGCAAAGTTATAGAAAAATTGACTCTTGCAGACAGAATAAATTGAAGGTTTTTAACGTTTGCAAACGAGTGGCTAATCGCAAAAAATGGTGACATGTTTTGAGGTAATCGGCTTTAGCGGCAATGGTAAAGCAGTATTTCTTTCTTAAATGATTTCAAAAGCAACCTTCTAGCTTAGCTCTATTTTTATTAGCAGTTTTTGCAAATCTGCGTGCTAAATTTGCTGATTTTTCGAGTTTAACTGATTGCTTGGAGTCCACAACAAATCCGGCAAAAACTTGCAGAATTAATTGAAATTAGCTAGTCTCATTTCTGAAAGTTTAAATTTCGAGAAAACCCTGTAAAATGTAGTAGAGAAGAGGCCCAAAATAGGTACAAAATTCAGAAAATTCGGCAAAAGTGGGTACGATCTACGTTTTCCCGAACAAATCGATCTGATGTTTTTGATGAAAAACCGCAAGCTTCTTCTATAAAGTACCCTCAAAAGCAACCTTTCAGCTTGTCCCAATTTTTAACAGCAAATTTATAATATGAAAATCGCCCTCTGAATGTGACCGATTAAGAATTGCTACTTGAACCATCAAGTTTTAAAAATTTCTCAAAACTCGAGGAAAATTAGGCGTAAATCGACTTTTCCCACATTCATAGAGCAGAAGTTTGCCTACAACGTGCCCTTAAAAGCAACCTTTCCGCTTCTCCCAATTTTTAACAACAAATTTATGAAAATCAGCCACTGAATGTGACAAATTAACAATTGCTACTCGAGCCATCAAGCTTTAAAAATTGCGAAAAACTAGAGAAAAATAGGGCGTAAATCCAATTTTTCAGTATTAAGAAAAACAAAGTTCCTCTAGAAAGTGCCCTTAAAGAAGAACTGTCAGCTTGCCTCAATTTTTATCAACAAATCTTTGAAAATTGTCCGCTGAATGTGACCGATTAAGAATTGCTACTTGAACCATCAACTTTTAAAAACTGCTCAAGACTCGAGGAAAATTAAACCTAAATCGACTTTAGCAGGATTCATAGAGCAAGAGTTTATCTGTTAATTTCCCTTAAATGCAACGTTTTAGCTTCTTCCAATTTTTAACAACAAATTTATGAAAATCGGCCACTGAATGTGTCAAATGAACAATTGCTACTAGAACCATCAAGCTTTAAAAATAGCGGAAAACTCGAGAAAAATTAGCTGTACCTAAATCAAATTTTGTAGTATTGAAAAAACAAAAGTCCCTCTATAAAGTGCCCTTAAAGGAAAACTTTCAACTTGTCGCAATTTTTATCAACAAATCTATGAAAATTGTCCTCTGAATGTGGCCGATTAAGAATTGCTACTTGAACCATCACCTTTTCAAAATTGATCAGGACTCGAAGAAAATTACTCGACTTTTGCAGGATTCATAGAGCAAGAGTTTCTCACTAAGTTCCCTTAAAAGCAACGCTTCAGGTTCTACCAATTTTTAACAACAAATTTATGAAAATCGGCTACTGAATGTGACAAATTAACAATTGCTACTCGAACCATTAAGCTTTAAAAATAGCGAAAAACTCGAGAAAAATGTGGCGTAAATCAAATTTTACAGTATTAAAAAAACCAAAATTCCTCTATAAAGTGCCCTTAATAGCAAACTTTCAA
>NW_026017110.1:5741228-5838998 GCF_020466585.1 Dendroctonus ponderosae | reverse complement strand
AAATGTGATTAACTAAAGTTGTAGCTTGTAAAACTGCAGTTTAAACATTTAAGCAAAAACCAATAGCTACGAACGTATTTAATGAAATTGAGACTTGATTAACTTGCAAACTTTTGAAAAATACTCCCAAATTCACATAATAAGCTCTTTTCAGACTTCTCTTGCTTGATAACTTTGGAAAGCAATTCTTGATAAACCCTAATTAACCACTTAATTTCAAGCAATATTTCCGTTACATTAACTTCAAAGGTCAACGGAATCCAGGCTCGTTTACGTATCTGCTTCAGATACATTTCGGAAAATTACGGATCACGTAAAAAAGCAATTAGAGCCACCAAGTGAAGTGAATCACCGCTGTATCTAAAATGATTTGCTCATAATGCGACGCTAAAACTGACTGAGATCACACGTATATTCAGAAACAATCATATAGTTGTTTTCTTAAACAACATTTTAATTTACTATAACAAGCCATGCCAAGATTACAACCGCAAGCGCAAAGTTCAATGTAAAAGTGTGCAGCCAAACACATTAATCAATAAGACCATATTTGAACTATTCTCTAAAGCAAGCAACTAAGTAAATATAAATAATTGTTCAATTATCACCATTTATCCATCAAAGTTCTTCAACAATTGATCATATTTAGATCATCATGTAACATTTACGTCTGTTCAGGTTGGGAACACCCTGTAGGTTTTCACTGATTAATAGAAACGTGTTCGTTCAAGAGCGTTTAATTTCATATGTCCCTTACAGAAAAGTGTGGCAGTGATTATTAATACTGATCTAATGGTGTCTTCATTAGTAGTCAATTAGTTAAAAAATCAACAATTCCAACGGCCCTTAAGAGTAGTCCGTCAAATCCTCCCTTGTCTCTTGAAGAGATCCTCGTCCGAATTGTCCAGATCCGCGCCATCAGCGTACCCAGAATCGTCGTAACGCGAGCGATCCGGAGTCCTGGATATTCGGGATCCCCCCGTTGGAGACCTTGCGGTTAACCGGAGCACTGGATCGTCGTATCGTCTGGAAACCAACGTGAAGTCATGATGGGCATCCACCAACTTCTGCAGCCTCGACACCAACTCATAGTCGGGCATTGGCAGCACAATTCCTAAGATTTTGGCCACCGAATGCTTGAAGCTTTGCAGCTGCGACTCTCGTCTTTGCACCTCAATTAGTTGGTCCTTCACTCGCGAGATTTCATCTCTGGATTAATTCAAAAAAATAAGTCTGTGGTTTTAGCATTGCAATCGCCTCACCTCAACAGCTGCAGCGAATGCTCGCTGATGTTCCTCTCCTGATCGATTGTGTCTCCAGTTTGGCGTATTTGGTCCTTCAAAATCGTCACTTTCCTATTGTACTTTGTTCTCAAAGTTTCTGAGTCCATCAGCTTCTTTTGAAGCTCCTCGATTTTCCTCCCTCTCTCTAGCGCGGTTATCTAAATTTTCCCTGCAATGTAAACTAGATTGACCCGTTGGTTGTTGCTCACCTTATAATCAGCTGCTTCAGAGAGCTGACTGTTCATTTCGCGTATTTGGCTCTTGGCTTCACTGAGCTGCAGCTGCAGCCGATCCACCTGCTTGATCAGCTTCTTAATCCTAGCGTTGGCTTCATCGCGTTCGCTTTGCAGCAAGCATTTGGTCTTGGTGTTGTCTTCCTGAAGCGACAGCTTCCGACGCAGAAGGTCCAGGTGGAGGTCTTTCCTTTGCACCTGTTCCCTTAAAGTCCTGACTCTGCGCTGAAGCTGATAAACGAGGGCGGTCTGAAATTGAAGAAGCATTTAATTGATGGTTTGTGCACTTGAAGATCAATGACTAGGTATGCAGAATATTGAAAACAGCATTAGCTGTTTTCAGCACTGCACATGAAGGTGGGTTGAGTGTGCTGAATAATTTAATACCAGTTTTTTTACGTGAAATAATCAGTTAGCTTTTGTTAAGAGGAAGAGTCACTGGCAGGCCCAAAGTGTCGGCATGTTTGGGCGCTCATTGGCTTTTTTACAGCAGCTTCTTAAGAGTTTCCAGTGATTAACCAGATATTCAAATGATGAAATGAGTATAAGAGTAGATGAATGTCTTACATCGCGCAATGGGACGTCATGGAAAGATCGTTCCCGTCTCAAACAAGACAGTCGAGGTAAAGTGCCGTATCCGCAGCAAAGCAGCTTTTGAGAGAAACGAAAAATCAACTACAGAATCCAAACTAGCTGCTAAGGAAGTGGAAACTTTACCTTGTCCACTAGTTTGTCGCCTTCCAGTCTGGATAGTTGCTCAGCTCTGAGCAGCAACGACTCCGTGTGCAGATCCACGCCAATATCGTGCGAAATTTCATCCATATTTAGGGCGCGAGCTAGTCGTTCCAGGAAATTCATAAACTGAAAGTCAAGCAATTTATTTTTACCAAACTGATGTTAATTAAACGGGGAAGGAACTCACAGTGCATTTGTCCCTTTTGAGTGCATCCCTGGATAACTCGCAGGAATTAATGTCGACATCCGCTTTATTCAATCGAGCCTCCAGGTGATTTTTTTCGTCTTCCAGCAGGCGAGCTTTGGAATTGGCCTGGTCGCAAAGCGCTATTTGCCTGGAAAGCTGCTGGGTTTCATGCGCCAATTTTTCCCTCAGGCTTTCAATTTGCTGCAATCCACAGCGCAAGTGAAGAATTGCAAAACCCCGCTATTTCACAACTTACCGCAGTCTTCTCTTTGTTCTCGGATAGAACTTCGTGCAATTTTTCCTTGATGGTCATCTCGATGGAGTCAACAAACCGAGTAGGAGTGCTCAACTGTATAGCCAAAGACTCCAAAGTATGCTTCTGTTCTGCTTGCAATCGCTGGACTCTGTCGTCCCTCACCTTGATTTCCTCTAAAAAACCATCAGTCAATTTTAGTTCTTCTGTTAGGGGAAGTTTTACCTCGCAGTTGACAAATCAAAGACTCCTGCTGAGCGATATTTCCACTGGCTGAGCCCAAATTTCTGGTTGAAATTGACAGTTTTTCTTTGATTTCGTTAAGTTCTCGTTCGGTGACGCGATGCTGCATTTCAAGGGCTTCTTTTTCCTGCCTGAGCCGATCGATTTCAAGTATCTGAACAAGAGCCAAGTTATTTAATTGTATTCACTTCGTTTGCAACCAAGTACACAATTCTAATAAAATTGCCTGGATGATTGATGCCTTCACCTCACGAAACTTTCAAGTCTCTATCTCTCACTGCTCTAAACCATCGAGTGTTCTAAAGAGCCTTTGGTGACTCAAAAATGAGACCTCCAGGGGTGCAGATTTGACGCTTGAATGCAAAACCCTCTTTTCCTCTCGCTTTCATTGGGAACCTCAAATGCGTCTTAAAAAACTAAGGAAGTTGGCACCAAAATTAGGGCAATTTAGAAAGAAAGTCGCTGGTAAAGTCACACATTTCCCGAGTTGCTTCCAAAGTCGTTTTTGTATCCTAATTAGAATCTTCCTCCGAATATCGTGCTTTCTTTTCAATCAGTGAAGCCAAAATTTTAATATTTTAACAGAAGAATGAAAAGAAAACTGAAAAATTAGACTGAGAAAATTCTTCGCGAAGCTACACAATTATACAGCTTCTCCCAATTTTTAACAACAATTTTATGAAAATCGGCCAATAAATATAACAAATGAACAATTGCTACTGGAACCATTAAGCTTTAAAAATAGCGAAAAACTCGAGAAAAATTAGGCGGAAATCAAATTTTGCACTATTAAAAAAATAAAAAATTTGCAATATCAGCATAGCAGAAAAAACTAAAAACACTTTAGCAAATGAATGTTTCACAAAATTTAAACCTAGGATTGACAAGTTAGACACGCCTAATGTAATTTACAAAATAGACTGTTGGAATTGTGATAACACATACATACGTCAAACAGGACAATATCTAAAGAAAAGAATATACGAACATAAGTATAGCCTAAGAAAAAATAACGAAAATGGTACAGCATTAGCACAGCATGCACAACAGAAGTTGCATAATTTTGATTTTGATAACACACAAACTATCTGTTATTTTATAAAAACTGATGATGGTGGAAAGCTTTAGAGGTTGCGAAAAACTCGAGAACATTAAGGCGTAAATCAAATTTTGCAGTATTAAAAAATCAAAGTTCCTGTATAAAGTGCCCTTAAAAGAAAACTTTCAGCTTGTCTCAATTTTAATCAACAACTATGAAAATCGTCCGCTGAATGTGACCGATTTAGAATTGCTACTTGAACCATCAACTTTTAAAAATTGCTCAAGACTGGAGGAAAATTAAACGTAAATCGACTTTTGCAGGATTCATAGAGCAAGAGTGTCTCTATAAAGTTTCCTGAAAAGCAACGTTTCACCTTTTCCCAATTTTTAACAGCAAATTTATAAAAATTGGCCTCTGAATCTGTCAAATGAACAATTGCTACTGGAACCATCAAGATTTAAAAATAGCGAAAAACTCGAGAAAAATTAGGTGTAAACCAAATTTTGCGGTGTTAAAAAAACCAAAGTTCCGATATAAAGTGGCCTTAAAAGAAAACTTTCAGCTTTCCTCAATTTTTATCAGCAAATTTATGAAAATTGCTTAAACTCGAGGAAAATTAGGCGTTAATGTACTTTTGCAGGATAGATAGAGCAAGAGTGGCAAAAGTTCCTCTACAGAGTACCCTTAAAAGCAACGTTCTAACTGGTCCCTTTAGCAATTTTTAATAAATCGCACATTAAATGTGATTAACTAAAATTGTAGCTTGTAAAACTGCAGTTTAAACGTTTAAACAAAAACAAATAGCTACAAACGTATTTACTTGACTCAAAAATGAGACCTCAAGGAGTGCAGATTTGACGCTTGAATGTAAAACCCTGTTTTGCTCTCGCTTTCATTGGGAACCTCAAATGCGTCTTAAAAAACTAAGGAAGTTCTCACGAAAATTAGGGAAATTTAGAAAGAAAGTCGGTGATAAAGTCATACATTTCCAGAGTTGCTTCCAAAGTCGTTTTGTATCCTAATTAGAATCTTCCTCCGAATATTGTGCTTTCTTTTCAATCAGTGAAGCCAAAATTTTAATATCTTTACAGAAGAATCAACAAACAGAAAACTGAAGAATGAGACTAATTGCTTCGCGAAGCTACACCACTATGATCTATGGCCAAGCACATATTCATCGAAAGCTCTAAAATGTTTACTCAAAGCAGTGAAAGCATCATATATTTTTTGGAAGCTGTTCTTCCCGAGAAAAAGCGTTGACCAAGTTGAAGCACTCTAATATTACCCACATATTTCCAGTTACTCTCAGACTTACCTGGACAGCCGATTGCCTCTGTATGCACTCCTTGTCAGCTACAGCTCGCTCAAAGTTTTCCCTGCATGTTCTCAAGTCCACTTCCACCGATCCCAGAGTGTCGTTTATATTGTGCGCCTTACTTCTCAATCGCGAAGTTTCCTAATAAAATCAACTGGAATTTAGTACTTTTACGCTGTTAACTTCATAGATTTACTTGCCTGAACCAGTTCTGAAGCCTTGTGTACCAGAGCCTCGGCGGAGATGCTTGAAGTATCTACAGCGTCTACACCCAAAGCCCCAGACAGCCGTCTGACGAAGTCTTGGAACTGCAATCTGGCAGATTCTTTCTTTTGCTCTTCTGAGCTGAGCTCGATTTCCAGGTGTCTGACTTTGGATTCAAGTTCTTTCGCTTTTTCCTCGCTGTACCTACAACCGAGGCAGCAAAAGGTGGCAACTAGACAGAGGGATTGGGGACAAACCTGATGTCTCTCTGGGCAGACTGGAGGGAAATTTCGTGTCTTCCTTGGGCGGCAAACAGGTTTCGCTCTCTTTCCTCCAGCTCGTGAACTCGCTTCTTTAAGGAAGAAATTATGGCATTTTGCCGCGCCGCCTGCTCTCTCAGCTGCTCGGCTTCCACTTGCAGCTCCAAGCAATGCTGGTCCCTGCTTCGGATCTGCGACCTCATTTCTTCCACTTCTTGAGTCAGCCGGTCTCGTTTATACTGCAAAGCGGCCAGCTCGCTTCTAAGCGACGTGGCCACGTCTACTTCTTGATCTTCCATCTAGAGGCCCACATGAATTGCTTTTATTACGGATTTTACTGGTAAAGCTTACCGACTAAGGAACTAAACCACATAACGCTGCTGCAGCAGAGCTGCATGGTGGAACGCAAATGCCAGCTCAAAAATAGGGAGATTGCGTGATTAGCGATCATATAAATGCAAAATTATTCCAGTTTTACAATCGATACATTTCAATTTTGCATTTGATGCAGTTCAGGTCAAATTAGATGAGATTTTTTGTCAAATATTTGATGAAACAAAGGTATGAAATACCTACACATCTGAGTGAATTAACTGAATGGAATCGAGCTACGGTTGAAAGAGGCCGGATGGAACTAACACTGATAAACAATCAGGGTCTATACCGAAGCCATTCAGAATTAATGGCATCATTTAGTGCCATGGCACGAAACCCATTTTTTCACATTATCTTGGATATCTACTATTGATTTTGGCAGCAAAAAATTCACTGATCTAAAATGGATCTAAGGTGTGGTTGCTGCAAAACTGCATCATCCTGTATATTGAGCACCTACAGCGTTTGAAGGCATTTTGCCTGTATGTAGTCCAAAACTCAAAGAGAGCAAAAAAGAAGTTCGACTGCATGATTAAAAAAGGAGAAGGGTCAAGTCTCAATTAATAGGCGCAACTGTTGGGGGCGGGGCGTGAGTTTGGCATTTAGATTGGGAGGGGAGGGTTAGGACTGGGTAACTCAGTGAATTTTTACGAGTTGGCGCAATGCTGCGCAAATGGCATGGTGCGCCAGCCCAACGCACCGGCGCAGTCACTGCAGTCACTCAGTTCCATGGCTGGAAAAACGTTAGTTTTTTTAGTTGTTTGGAGTGTTATTCCGGCCGCGGGTCTCGTAAAGGTTTAATCTACTTTAATAAATAAGTTATCTCTCTGAGACTCATTGGCCGATGCGTTACAACCCATTAACTCATAACACCCAGAGAGCGCAACAACTCAGCACAGTGTTACCGAGGCCTACTGTCCGTAGTCAAATTTGATCTAGTGAATTACGTTTTTGAATTTTCGACCAACCAGAAGCATAAGCGAGTTTTTTGCGAGTAAAAGTTGAGCGGAGATCTTCGAGGACGACAGAGATGTTTTTTGGCAAGCACTAATCAATTGACAAGTTTTCAGTGCTTTTTGCCTAGACATTGGTTCAAGAGAAGTTAAATCTAAGTTGCGGCTAATTAAAAAAAATCATTTCTGCCCGCAAAGCGACTGAGATGGCTTGATGCTGAATCATGCATGAAAGAGCGCACCCATTTCCTCTCGGGATGGGGAAAGTTTTGCTTTTGAGCCGTCATCAGGCAAGTCGCAACTCAAATTTGAAAGAGACTGTTCGTAAATTGCGTCGGAATTTTCCAAAAATTCAGCTCGGCCAAACCGAGTGAACTAAAACGTAGTCAAGAAGTGTTAGCCAAGAAGTGTGTTGGAAAGAGCACGCATTAATCTGTGGATTTTGAAAGTTTTGTCTATCTGCGATATTATCGAGACCCATTTGAGGAACCTTCCAACTTGGGCTGCGACTGTTTCTTCGTAAACTGCACTTCAAAAATGTAAATCTGCTAAACTAAGCAAGATTAAACCAAGTGGAGAGTGAGTATGAAAGTTTCGTCTTTGCACCATCATCAGGAATAAAATAAACGCAAAAGTTAATTAATCAATTCCTGCGAATCTACTGGCGATGGAACGAAAAACACTTTCAACTGGCCCCTTGACAAGTTTTTCTAAAAACCAGTGTGAACTAAACCACTCTGGTTTAGAGCCAAACATACTCTGATTTAAGCCTGAGTAACTCATTGAATTTTCAGGAGTTGACGCAGTTATAACTCATTAACTCAGCAACAACTCAAAAGCGCAACTCAACACAGTGTTACCCAGGCCTAGTTGTGGGGGGGAGGGGGGTTGGCACGGCATTCTCTTTCCAACACTGATTTAAAAATGTTCCTTGTTGCTCTTGTAAAGGGAGCTTCTCAGCATTCGCTTACTCAATGCTTGCCAGTTTAGCTTGCAAATTTTTTGCTTCATATTTTATTACGTTATTGATGAGATGAAAGCGTTTCAAGCTAATTACAGGAAATTTAAATACAGCTTTAGTAGCAACAGAAATTTCACTTTAATAATATAAATACCTTATCGGATTTGCACAATATCCGAAATATTTCCCAATCCTCTTCGGTGTTTCCAACTACTATCGAATCAGCGGGTTCTTCCGGTTCCATGTTGCCATTGCATGGCAAACATTTGTTTATTTATAAAAAACACTGAAAACTCTTAGGCGAATGAACATGTGGAGTAATGGAAAACCTCTGTGTTTTCCATGAAATGCAATTAAGTCACGACAGGCATTCGAAAAGGTTAAATCGATATATCCAAGGAGGATTGGAAGGGCTCAACAATGGGGATGGGACTACCTGAAAGCACTTTTATCTACTATCGAATTTTTTTTGGGGGGGCACTTGAAATCAAGCTCTTCAAATTGGGACAAAGTCTAATTAAATCATTATGCGTTTTGTGTCGAGTATGTGGAAATCGCTTTATTTCAATGTCTGTCTGTTCACTCTAGATTAATGAGGTGTTTTCGCGTCCAACTAAACAAAAATCAAGTGCATGAGCAGGTGCTAGGCTTGATAAATTTAATCAATTTGCATCACTATTATATAAATGTGTGGAGATGAGCGTGATTGAATAGTCTGTGATGGGAGACCCCATCCGAAATAACATGAAAATCACTGTGCTACTTTTATTGATTTGTTTCACGGTTAATGTGAATTCTATTGGAAATGTTAGCTTTTTCTTCAGGGCATTTCAATCGTTGCTTAATGGACAAGTGAACTTGGATCCGGATATCGGATTAAATATTGTGAGTAGCTTAGATTTTAGACAGAAAGACCGACGCGGCAATAGATGAATTTTTGCCCAATGGGTCAATTTTTCAGTTTATTTTAAATAAAACCTAGAAGCTTTAAAATTTTGCATTTTGCAGCACTTATAAGGCGATGTTCCTAGAAACACTCTAAAAATAGCCAAAGTACATATTTAATGAGCCAAATTAAAATTAAATGGTTAATGGATCGTTTAGCGCGCTTGGCGCGATCGATAGTACAAACCTGCAGAAAAAGACGGTTTAACACAGAAGTTGTGCAATGGATATTCAATGAGAAAAAGCCCCCCTTTCTAGACAAAGAAGTCTATTTTCTTTGACTATTGATTCTTTGAAAATTCAATGCTCTAAACGCAGCGATTGGTGTAAACTGATTAAAAAACGCGGGAAAAAACTGAGGGATTTTTTAGAAAACTATTTTGCCTCGTAGTACATAGTTTTCAGGCGTCTGCTGCAAGTGCTAGACGCGCGGACTAAAGGAACAAATATATCTTCAACCATTAATCTGCGAAATACATTTATATCAAATATTTTTAAATATTTCTGAGCCGCTGGTCGAATATCAGGCATTTCCAAACATTGATAGCAGCAGCCTTAATGTATATGTAAATAATTATTTATTTAGTAAATGAATTGATCATAGTGTATAGTGGGTAGAGTGTTGTGACTAAGATTTTCACTCAAAACGGGCAATTTTTTTAATGTTGGCGAGATGAAATTCAATTTTTTGTGGTGGACTATTGCGCTTTTGCTCGTCGGCAATATAGAAACGATTTCCCCGGATGGACGTAAAAAGCTTTGGAAAATTGTTTGGGATTATTGGATGTGTTTTCTTGGATATTCGCAGTTCAGTTCAGACAAGCAGCTGAATATTGTAAGTTGTTTTGCAGCAGTTTTAACTGAAAATGCCTCATTTTCAACTAGTCATCGTTATTTGATTATTTGATGATAGCCAACAAGGCTTAAGTGGGATTTTTTTTGGACTTGCAATGGGAAAATTCTCACGATTAGCAAAGATAATATTTATTAGTCACAAAAACCGACTTTGTTGTAAGCTACAGTGGTTTGATTGTAAATTCGCACTGTTTGATCATTTAATTTTGCTTTTTCCTGATAACTCAATCAAATCTGGTATCCTAAACCTCGCTTAATATGAAAGTTTTCAGAAGCATTGATTTGAAGCTCCATTTGAGGTTGCAGCTCGATTTTTGAAAAAATATGCCTAAAATGCATTTTCGGAGGATTTTGAAGCTTAGCTTAAAATCAGCAAGTTACTTTGTTACTTTTCAATAAAAGTAACCTTTTCTCGTGTTTGCCAAGTCTTCAATTTCACGATTTGAAGCTTTTTTGACTGACTTTCCTACAGTTTCTAATGCAAAAAAACGAACAAAAAATGACTAAAATGACTCAACAAGCTTAGAATTAGCGATTTTAGCTCGAATTGTTTGAAAATTTCCGACAATCTAAAGAACATAAAATGGTTCTTCAAGTTTTCAAGAACAGTACTGGCTTCCTCAGTCTTAATATTACAAGCAGGCCAACTAAAAATAAATAAAAATTCCAGACTCAATTGCTGAAGAATTACAACTACACAGTAGAAGCACACGATGTTGTAACTGAAGACGGTTACATTCTAACAGCCCATCGAGTTCCGTATGGTCGAAATGGCGCAGGCAAAGAAGTTCCAAACCGCCCAGTTGCTCTTTTAGGACACTGTTTGGCCTGTTCTTCCATAGATTGGGTCTGGCAGGGGCCAAACAACTCTTTGGCCCTGATGTTGGCTGATGCTGGTAACTTTTCCTGTGAAAATCGAGGACTTTTGTCGCATCTAGTCCCATTGCAGGCTACGATGTTTGGCTGGTTAATAACAGAGGCAACGTTCACTCCATGAGGCATCAGACTCTATCCACGTCTGATGCGAAGTTTTGGGACTTCAGTTTCCATGAAAAAGGCTACTACGATCTGCCAGCAATTGTCGACTATATTTTAGATTTTGCCCAAGTCGATAATATCACTTATGTTGGGCATTCGCAAGGAACCACAGCCAGCTTAGTGTTGACCACTTCCAGGCCAGAGTACAACGATAAGTTCAATTTGATGGTGCTTTTTAGTCCTATTGTATATTTGGATCATATGAGCAGTCCTTCAGTCCGGTTTCTTGCTAAGTACTTCAGCTTGATTAAGGTGAGTAATTTTGTGGTAAATTTCTTCACGATAATTAACAAGGTTTTTTGCATCTGAGCCAAAGAGTTTATGAAAGATGAGTAGACTGTGAAGGATTTCTGATGCAATTGTTCATTTGAGACAAATGCATGAGATCAGTCAGTGCGTGGAAAATTGCGGGAAAATCTGAGCCACGAATGAAAAAAGTCATAAAGGTCAATAGGAGTATTTTACAAAGCACCAGAGTAGCGAATCCAGTGAGAACGTACCTTGAAGATGTGCGACTTCGAAACTTTCCAATCATGTAACACAAACACTGTTCGATTTATTGGTAGAATCCGCAATTTTGCATTTCTGTTTTATTATTTTAAGGAAAAATTATTTTTTCATTATAATGTTATATTGTTTCATTATAAAGCAAACTTTCTTTAATTACCGAAAATATCCTGAAAATAATGCAAATTTGAAACGTTCCAAGTCTGTGGCACAAACATTGCTCGACTTATTCGGAAACTTAGCAGATTCTTTTCTAATCTAGTTTGGGGGAAGCAAATTTTATTGCAGATTAATGCATTCCTTCCCTAATTTGAGTGAAAATTTCTCCAAACTGTCCTGCTGACAGTAGCAAATCCAGCAATTTTTCGGTATATAGAGCAGACCTTTCCTGTTCATAGGACGAAAGATTGTTGTAAATAAAAATGTACGATTTTTTTCGAAAATGCTTGGTTTGAAAATTTTCCCAAACATATCCTGAGGACGACGCAAATCCGAAACGTTCCACGTCTATAGCGTAAACATTACTTGATATACTGATAAACCCGGCACCTTCTTATTTAAGCCAGTTAGGGAGAAATGTTTTTTAGGCAACAATGTGTTGGTTCTTTACTTTGGGTAAAACTGACTAGATTTTAAAATTAGCAGACAGCAGACACTTTAAAAATTGTTCGCCTATAAGGCAAACTTTTATTGTGCCAACGTCGATATCTTCAAGTCAATAAGTCGCTTTGCTTAAATAAAAATGTAAAAGAAAACTTGCGATTCCCGCGGAAGTTCGTGTTCAGAAAATTTTTCCAAAAACACATTAAAATTGATAAAAATGCCGAACTTTCCAACTCTGTAGCTGAAGTTTCGTCCGATTTCCCGCTAAACTCTGGTTTGGCAGTAGTTAATTTTTTCAGTCCTGGTGTCCAGTTCCAGACATTGTGTTTGATCTCTGTGCACAAAATCTGCTACTCTCGTGCAAAAAACACCCGGATAATCAAAAGCTCATCTCCTCTTCTAGGCAGCATCAACTGTGCTTAATGTGCACGGAATTCCATACACACCAGCCATTAATATCCTGGCAGAAACAATATGTAACGAGGACAGCTCACTTCAAGGATTCTGCATATTTTTGATCCAGTTATTTGCTGGATTCGACTACAACCAAGTGGATCGAGTAAGAAGTTTTTCAAAAACACATCAATTTTACTCCACATTTTTCCCATCTTAGTCCAAATTGGCTGTGTATCTTTCAAACACCCCGAACGGGATTTCTATTAAGGACATGGAGCATTTCATACAGCTGGTTTACTCAGGTGCTGATTCCAGACTTTCTTGGCAAACTGGATAGAAATTGAATTTTTTTTGCAGGCGAATTTCGGCAATTTGATTTCGGAAGCGACTTGGCCAATTTGCTACATTACAAAACAGCTCAGCCACCCTCTTATGACTTTAAGAACCTTAAAGCTCCCCTTGGAGTGTATTACGCAAAAAATGATTTCCTGGCTACCGTTACTGTAAGTTGCCAAAAATGATCTTTCTAGCGTGGATATGTAATTTTTTTTTCCAGGACGTCGAAAGGTTTCTTGCGCAGCTAAGCCACGACACTCTAGAAACATATTTAATTGACTACGATTTTTTTAACCATTTGGACTTCGTCACTGCTAAGGACGCAAAAAGTCTTCTTTACGACAGAGTGGTTCGGCTAATCGACCAATCAAACCCCTCAATTACTGCCAACCGGTTAAAATAAATATGAAAAACCGTTCAAGAATGTTTTTCCTTTACTTGTAACTGTAGTTTCAACATTACAATTGTTCACCAGACACATCGCAACCATAAGCCAGTACAAAATATACTTTTAGACTAAAAAACAAATGTACAAGTAACACAGTCAATAGATCAACTAAATAGGAACTAAACCTAATGGTTAGTATAAAAAACGGCACAATAAATACTAATCTCTCAAAAAAATAGACTTGGAAGGACATGTTGCTCACAAAAATTGTTTTGGTCCAATATGTACACATAGAGATTGGTCCTTACCAGCTCAGTGGATAAAACATTCCCTTATCTTCCCTGAGGATTTCGATTTCCTATTAACGGTTAAACGATAAACGATTCACGGCTCTGTCCACTGCGCTCAATTAATTACATTTTGAATAATTTGTCTTAAACTCTAAGAAGCATAATATCGAATAGAATCTCATATGGTTAGTGATATTATTTCTCAAATAGTGATATAGTTTCAATATTATGCATGCGCTAACATCAAAAGGGCATTAATATATATATATTTATTTGATTTTCAACAAAACCTTAACGGACTTCAATTGGTAAATATATCTATATATAAAATATGACTGTTTATAAGAAGATAAATTTCAGGCCTAATCTATTCTATTTCGAAAAAATGCCTACTCACCGGCTATTGGGGGCTGCCTCTTTTCCTATCACGTAAATGTTGCCCCCAAAAGCCTCGCTCTACGAAGCAGTATAAATACTGTATATATTTAGGTAATTGAATTTGTGTATTGCTTTCGAAGGGTTTAGCCGAAGAGGGCTATGGAAAATAGAGTTTTTCGTTTGCAAGCATTTTTTTATTTGGAAACTTCGAGCCGTTTGCTGCGCTGATTGTTTGAAACAGCAACCAAATTGCTACTCCGAGTTTGGAACATCAAAATCATCGCAAGAACTGAAATTTCCTATTTTATTTTAATTTTGAGCAAACATTCCAACATTTAAAAATTCCTCCAAACTTTCCTCTTTGTGATAGCAATTCCAAAAAATTTTCGGTCTGAAAACTGTTCTTGTTTCAACGCCGATGTCGCCAAGGCAGTACGTTGATTTGTTTAGAAGAGAGATTTTTGTAAAGAAAAACTTGCACGTTTTTACGGGCTGCGCACAAAAATGCCCTGAAGAGGGTAAATTGTTTAAAACTTTTAAATCTGTCGCAGAAATCTTGCTCTATTTTTTGGTAAAAGTTGCAAATTTCTATCTCTACCAGTTTCAATAAAAACGTATTTTTTTCGGCAAATTTCGGCGTACTAATGTATAGTTTCCACCCGCCAAAAAGGAGCGAGAACTTTGCAAAAAGCACCTGGTCAATCAGGAGTTCGTGTACATTTCCATTTTGGAAAATTTACCTAAATTCTGCTGCCAAAGGTTTTTTTACCTAATAAAGAGTCGGCGATGTTTAACAACATTTTTATTGGCCGACTTACTTGGGCTGGAAAAACTCTATTCTCTTTGGAGGAAGGTTCTCCTTAGTGAAAGGCCGAGCCAATTTACTCCACAAAATGTTCAAATGTCGCATGTAAAACAAAATTAAAAAAAAAACTGACAAATTCACACGAAAGTTCGTAGCTGGTGACTGGTTCTCACAGAACCTCCAGTTCTCATGTATGTCCACTTTAATTTCACTTTCTTTCATTAGATTCTTCAAAAAACTCTTTCTAGAAAATTGTTCCCCTAGTGGCCAATACTTTACCTAAATCCGACCTTTGATCAAAGCGGCACCTTTTCCAACATCTTTTGCAGCAAAAACGACCCAGCTAACGCTAGAAAACATGGCAGTTTCATACGATACGATTTCTTGGTAAATAAACGTAGCTTTAACTAAATTATCTTATTTTAAGTTGTACCTTAATTAGGGAAGAATCTTTAAGCGTATTTTTAGAACGAGATGTTTCTTATGAAATAATCGTCCAGTGGGGGTCTAAATTGGTGTGACTCGCTGGAAGGGATATTTTAGTGACTAAAAAGTCGCAATCTTAACAGTAGTTTTTCAAAACACACTTGTTGAACGGCCTTTTCATTCACGTCACGGAAAACCGTTTTGAACTCAACTTGCAACATTAAAAGAGGATTTGGTTTTAAAAAAAACATCCCTAATTCACTTGCCGAGGACAGAAGAGAACAACCGTAGTGAATAAAAGAGTTGGCAGTAAAAACAAGACAGAAGGAAAACACAGCAGGAACATAGAGAAGACATTAGCGAAGAAATCCTTGAGTTGAGCACACGAAGTTAAATCGATTAGCTCTACAAGACAAAATACTGCAATCAAATCAGTGAACGGAATAGTTGCTCTTGAGCTGCAGCAAAACATGCCAACTTAGATCAGAGATCCTCTTCTGCTGCTCAGCACCGGAGAAGTTTTCAACCCGTTTTGATGTACCGGCATAAGGCTGCCATCCCTTGTTTCCGCACCATCAGCAGGCGAGTTGAAATTATGCACCTGCACCCTCAAGGAAATTGCTTCCCCTTGACAGTCCTTTTTTTCCGGACTGTGTTCGTTGGATTCGGTCGTTGTGGGTTCCGAAATTTCCACGGAAATAGCATTGGACGCTTCCACAAAAATATTCGCCTTTCCAGCTGCCTGCTTATCAGCTAGTTGATGCTGCTTTTGTTCCTTTCGCTCTTTGGGACTTCGTCGCGGGCTTCTGCTGTTTGCCCCATTCGTCCACATGCTGTTATCCGGACTGGTTGGCATATTTTTTCGTTTACTTTCCGGGTCCACCATTCGGAAGGTTTCGAGGAATTCGTTCAAGTCCACTAGGCCGTCTTTGTTGATGTCCATCATTCGACATATTTCCGAGAGTTGGTCCTCGGTCATGTTGCACGGCATGTGTTCTTTGATAAGGTTGCATGCTTCGGCCAGTTCGTCTAAACTTATGTAACCTGCAATATAATGAAAGGTTAATAATACGGGGGTCCAAAATAGGACTGCAAAAGTGTCAGCCAAGGTTTTGTTGAGTGTCTGGGGAGCTCAAATCGCCAACTTAAAATGCTCGAGAAATTCGACAAAAGAGAGCCGCAAGTCAAGTTGATTGTCTCAGTCCAATTACATTTTTTGTACAATGTTGGGAAGATTTTATATGCTTTCAATGCCATATCATTCACTAGAACATTCAAGCCAAATTAGGAAACTTTTTGATCAAGAACTCACTTAAAAATCACAGCTAGTAAAGCCCAAACAACAAATAAAATCCAAGCTAAAAAGCCACCAAACCCAACAAAATGTGTTTTTTATAATTTCCTACCTGAATTGTCTTTGTCGATAATGCGAAAAATGGCCTCCAAACTGCTTTTATTTCTATACAACGTCTCGACCACTGTGCTAGCTCCTTGCACGCTCTGAAAAACCCCGGAAAATCATCAAAAAAACCCTCAAAAAACTTTTAAACGTACATTTAATCGGGCGCTTTTAACATCTACAAATGTGGTTTGATATTGAACCAACTTGGTATCAGGATCGATGGTTACTAGCTTGTCCTTCAGCAGTCGCCAGGGGATTTGCAGTCCAGTGCATTTTTCCAGAGTTATGCACCATTGTGTAACCGTGATATATCCTAAAAGTGTTCAGGACATTTACAAAGAAACTTCCGCTCCAAACGCAAATTTACCAGTATTTTCTGGATCTAAATTGTGAAACTCCTCCTCAATAACGAACCGGTTATTGAGGATTTGGGCTTGCAACTCTTTGGTAGCGCCCGATTCAACCAGCCCCATTCGCTGATAGAAATTCAGTTTTCTTCTGCCCGCATTGGCCATGTATTGAACGAAATGTGGCTCTAAATTGGGCCCCATCAGCTTTACATAAGCCCCATTATTCGAGCCGATTTCGTAGTAGTTGGATGCAGAGAAAATCGTTATTATCTTAAACAAACCTCTGGATAAACCCCCTTAGATTCGTTAGCTGATTTTTTTACTCACTAGGTTGTCGTGGCACATTTCGTATCCATCAGCTTTACATTCGTGCGATCTCACCACATAGGAAAGTCGATTTTCTTCCAGAAATTTCTTGGTAACGTCCGGACCGAAGTACGTGCCTGCTCCCCTTAAGGCGTTGGGGATGCATCCTTTGGTTTCTTGGGGATCTGACCACAAAATATCAAACACCTACGAACAATACAGTTCAGTCAGATAAATGGAGACCTTGATCAAATTGAGTGGATTTTTTAAGAGAGAGGAGAAACGTGGCTAAGAAGATCCAGTTTGAGACGAAATTTGTCCAGCTGGAAAAAATCTGGCATTTGGGCAATCTTTAAAATTTATGAAACTTTAAATATTTGTACATCAAATGTCGTCTAAAAATTTCAACTTTTTACAAGCTTTAGTTTGAGCGGAACAAATTTAAAAAAAAAGAGAGCACACTGAGTACGAAGAGGCATTTTACCACCGATATTGCCAAGATGGACAAAATCTGGCACACGGGCGATTTTTGTAAAACTCTAAGAATTTTTTTTTACATCGAGTGTCGTCTAAAGATAGTGAAAATGTCAACATGCTTTAGTTTGCGCGGAATACATTTTTAAAGATGAGAGCGCACTTGTGTTGGAAGATCCAGTTTGAGAGCAACATTCGTAAAGGTGGAAAAAAAATTACGCTCTGGCAATTTTTGCGAAACTTCAGCATTATTACCATCAAATTTCATCTAAATATGGTGAAAATTTCTAGTTTCTACATGCTTTAGTTTGAACGACGCAAATGTTTAAAGGAGCGAGCACACTTGGGTACGTAGATCCATTTAAACTCCGATATTTGCCAAGATGGAAAAAATCTGGCACATACGCGATTTTTATAAAACTCTAAGCATTTTTTACATTAAGTGCTTTCTAAATATAGTGAAAATTTAATATAGCAACTTGCTTTAGTTTGGAAAAGCGAATTTTTAAGGGAGACAGAGCGGTTGGGTATGAAAATCAATTTTGAGATCAATATTTGCCAAGCTGGAAATAGTCTGGAATGTTCGCAATTTTTAATAAAACTTTTAGCAGTCTTAGCATGAGCTGTCTTCTACTGATGGTGAAAAGTTCAAGTTCCTACTTGCTTTAGTTTCGACGCCGCAATTTTTTACGGAAGAGAACGCGGTTGGTTCAGATCATCCATGTTGAGACCAATATTTGCCAAAGTGGAAATAAAATCTGACATGTGGACATTTTTTATCAAACTTTGAGCAATATTAGCACGAGCTGTCTTCTACTGATGGTGAAAATTTCAAGTTTCTACTTGCTTTAGTTTCCACGCCGCAATTTTTTACGAAAGAGAACGCGATTCGGTAAAATCATCCATGTTGAGACCAATATTTGCCAATGTGGAAAAAATCTGACATGTGGACATTTTTTTATGAAACTTTGAGCAATATTAGCACGAGCTGTCTTCTACTGATGGTGAAAATTTCAAGTTTCTACTTGCTTTAGTTTCCACGCCGCAATTTTTTACGAAAGAGAACGCGATTCGGTAAAATCATCCATGTTGAGACCAATATTTGCCAAGGTGGAAATAAAATCTGAGATGTGGACATTTTTTTATGAAACTTTGAGCAGTATTAGCACGAGCTGTCTTCCACTGATGGTGAAAATTTCAAGTTCCAACTTGCTTTAGTTTCCACGTCGCATTTTTTTACGGATGAGAACGCGGTTGGGTAAGATCATCCATGTTGAGACCAATGTTTGCGAAGGTGGAAAACACCTGACATGTAAACATTTTTTTATGAAACTTTAGGCAATCTTAGCACGGGCTGTCTTCTACCGATGGTGAAACTTTCAAGTTCCTACTTGCTTTAGTTTCGACGCCGCAATTTTTTACGGAAGAGAACGCGGTTGGGTAAGATCATTCATGTTGAGACCGATATTTGCCAAGCTGGAAAAAATTTCCCATTTTTGTGATTTTTATAAATCTTTAACAAGTCTTAGCATTATGTGTCTTCTAAACTTCGTGAAAATGTGAAGTCCCTAGCTGCTTTCGTTTCTGGCACGCGAATTTTTAAAGAAGAGAGTGCGCCTGAGCAAAAACGCCCATTTTCACAACAGCTGGAAACATGTGGGATTTTTCTTAATGTTGCCCTATTGAAAGCTATGAATTGGAGATTTCTTGATGACTCCAGCTTCGGAATAGAACAGCAATATTTGCAGTTTCTTAAAGTGGTACAATCCCATATTCTTTGTTCCCTTAAACTGATTTTTATTTTTTTTATTTAAGGGGCAATTTGGTTTTTGCAATAAAACCTCACCTTTAACTCGTCACTCAAAGTAATAAGAACACTTTTGAAAAAAGAGAAATTCTCGACCTATTGAAAGCTCAAGTTTCAAAAAAATTAGTTGATTTTTGTCAGAGAAGCTCAATACATTGATTGAGCATAGAGGATGAAACACCACAGCACAATTAATTAATTAATTCTGGCGGCAGTATTAAAGGTTTTGGTGGTAGATCCGATTGTACATTGAGCCAAAACTTTGCTAATCCTTTTAAGGCGGCCATAATTAAAGACCTCAAATTTCGGCAAACTGAGAATCCCTTGACGAAGTCGTGCTGTTAAATATGCAAATGTTCCCACGTGCTGGAACGAAACGCTTCGTTGCAGAATACGAACAGTGGAGAAAACGCAAATGGATAACCGCTCTATTCCTCTTTGTGGGGTTGTAAACATTCAGTTTGGCTGGAATTCATTAAGGAACGAACCTGTGCAACTTCGCGTTATTCATAAATTTATTTTTATTTCTTTAGAAATTTGGAATTAATTAAAATCCTGATTTTTTCCAGGTAAGCAATGGATGGCTTTCTTCAACTGCACTCTCAAGCTAGTACCGACTCGAATTTTACATAAGTTATAGGCAAACTTGCCCCTAATTAGCTATTTGGTTTCGCCCAAAATCCTGACTTTTGCCAATTTAGCAAATTTAGGTTTCAAAACCGATGGTTTTCTACAACTGCACTCTCACATTTAAAATGCTGTTACTTTGACCGGAATTCAAGTAGCATCTTCAACTTTGCACCGTGTTGAACATGCACTTGACCCTAATTATGTGCGAAGTTTTACGAAAATGCTGGGAATATAAATTTTTCCAGCTTAGAAAATACCGGTTTGAAAATGGATAATATTGTTCAACTGCAGCCTCTCATTTAAACAGCCCAAAATACGCGAAAAGAATTTGAGGCAAACAAACGTACTGGAAACAACTAAATTGAAGTCCTAAAAAGCAGATCAATAAGACAACTGCTGATTTAACTAAGGGATTAATTGGGCAAAATACAATTAGTGCATTAATTAATAGTCGCACAGGAACAAACAGGCCGTGAAGGCATGGATCAAATTAAAAAGTTTGAAAATGAAATGAGCAAAATTGACAACATGGAAAGAACTCAATTCAGAATAAAATTAATTGCTTCAGCAAAATCACGGTAGAGCGAAGAATGAAAGAGTGCAAATAATGCAAATTTGAACTTGGGAATTTAGTCAATTTAAATAAAAAATGCCCATTCCAAGTGAGCATTAATAATAAGAAATGCATTAAGAAAAACCAACAAAATAAATGCCAACAAGCCATTACAAACATGCGGAGAAACTAATTTTGCTAATTGAAAAATGAAAATATTCTCGACTAGCGTGTCTTTCAATGAGCGAATAATGTTGGCAAAAGTTGGATGTTTATTTGCCGAAACTTAATTTATTAGAAGATGATAGATGTAGGGCAACTCACCTGTTTCCATTCAACTTTATTGATAGCGTCCGCACCCGGTGCCGAACTGTCACAAAGCGGAGGCCTCAAAAGTGAAACATACTGAAATCGAAATTAATAATCAAATATCGCCGACAAATCCGGACGCTAATTGAACAATGGAATCGTTTTCCATTGTTCATTTACCCAAATTTTCCCGTGGTTGGAATAAATGAAATCCTTGCAACCAATCAATTGAGTTTGTTACCTTTTCCCTCTCCAGACTCCGAATCATTTCCAGATCGGTTGTGTCCGAAATTCCTCCATGCACTATCAACACACGGTTATTGACGATGGTCCCCAAAGGCAGCCACCGGTAGACGCTTTCAAAAAGTTTCAAAATCCGCTCGTGATTTTTCTGCAAAAAATTTCGCTTCCTGAAAACCATGCCAAACAATAGATGCAATCGATCAGAGTAACGAGCTTGACAATCAAGGGAGTGAAAATTCAAATTTTGGCCATATCGGTGATTAATTCCGCTTTAAAGTTTTAATTTTCCGGATATTTCCGATGCGATTAAGTTCATTGTGTAAATAAGCCGGCAAAGTTGCGACAGATAATGGTTTTAGCGCTACTGGATACAGGCGTGTAATGTAAAAGTTCCTAATCTGGTCAGGTTGTTTTGAGTTGTTTATAGATGATTTACCATGAAGATGATTGATGTTGAATGCCAAACTTTTCTCCATTAAGCTCACTTTTATTTTAGCGATGTTACAGCGGCCGGAGCACTGGAAACTCCTACTGTTTTCCAGGTTCGCGGCAGCACTGCAGCTCACAATTATTAACGAACTTTTTTCGAGCAGTCAAAACTCTTTTTGCTCTAATTTTCGACTGGGACCAAAAAACACAAGACGGAAGCACCGTCACCAATTACGCTAATTGGCTCAAATGGAGCCACTTAATTGGGTTTCAATAAAGCGTTTAATTCAGGGGAGGCACAAAAGGCCCGAAAGCCTGGCAATTCGATTAGCTCGTACACATCAAGAATTTTCCACTTAGTATCGCCTTCGGCTTTAATTAGCCACTTACTTGAAGAGATTAGGAAATGGAAAATGCCGAACTTCATTTTCTTCGGTAAATAAATCAGCCTAATGGCCATTTAGAGTCAGCGATGGGCTTCGGGGTTCAACTTTAAGGTCGGGGAAATTACATAACAAGCTTTACTTTGACATATAATACGGTTTCCAACGATATGAGGTAATGGATATTTACGACGCCGACGGGATAACAGCTTTACTGGGCTGATATATTGGAATAGGGGAAACATGTACTTTTTTTGATAGAACTTTGCTTGCGATCTCTAGTAGAAGACACAATTTGGTGGACGCCGAGTTTAGATTATCAAATTGACGCACTGAAATGCGTGAGATAAAAGGCCCTTATCGTACGAGAGTGTTAAAGCTACTCGATCTGCCCTCGAAGCAAATGTTTGACCAAATAATAGCTACCTAGTAGAATTATCTTAACTATACAGTTTATTGGAACTTACCCTGTATTTAGACTGCACTTCCCGTATAAAACCATATCTGGAAGGACAAGTAAAAAAACCTACAATTCTATTTCCTCAAATCTAGTTTATAAGTTCACTCAATATATTCATTCTTCAGACCTGTTATTGTTTAAAGAATGCTTGTTTTATCCACCATACGCGGTGGTCACTTACTACTATTTGGTTTTTCCAATTTTCCAGTTTTTAAGGAGTTTTCTTCCTGTCTTTTTGAAGCTTTGGATATTGAAACTCAGGGTTGATTTTCGCTAGCTCCATACATGGAAACCCATTTCGGGAATCGGGAATGGGACGTTCTTTACCTTTGATTCATAATGTGATCCTCATGATTTCCTCGATTCAAGTAGACACCGCCAGGAAAGGCGATCAGACACAATAGCAAAACGACGATCACTTCTAAGCCCCGTTTGCCTCGATCGACAAAGTCGCCGTTGAAAACGTAAGGATTTTCCGCTGATGGAAGCCCATTCTGGAACAAATGCAAAAACGCTTCTAATAGTTTCCTGTCGCAGCCCAAAGCACAACCAGATAAAATACGGACAATTCAGAAAATAAATGGCCCGTCACAGCACAATGCTTGATTCAGCAGAAAGGTGCAATGGATCATAATAAAAAAAATAAAGGAACAAAAGTTTCCTTTATTTAGGCAAGTAATGTTCTTAGAGCAATCCAAAAAAATGAGGTAATTTAATTTAATTGAAGCGCGCTTGATATTCACGAAAAGCGTTTTGAAGCAAAAAAACGCGAGAAACCGATTCATCTGCATCTTCAGCATTTGAAAATGCAAAATTTTTCACTTTGTATCAAATTTTTTTCTTTCAAATTTATTCACAAATTGTTCTTTATACAAAACGTGCAATGACAATCATCTTTAAGTGAAAATAATCAGCTTCAAATAAAAAAACGCGCTGTTTTCTTCATCTATGAAACAAATTTGCATTTTGTACAAGTAGAGCAAAATTATTTAATTTTTTGCATTTTTTGCTCGAATTGATCAAATGAAACGCGCTTTACACATAATTTTTCAATAAGGATTATGTTTAATTGAAGGAAAACGGTTTGAAACGAAGAAACAAGCTGTTTTTTTAGACAGAATAATCAGCATCTTGAGCGAGTGTAATTAGCAACATTCTTCACTCTTAGAAAAGTGTCTGCATTTTTGCTTAAATTTACAATTGAAGTGCGCTTTCTGAAGCGTTGAAAATTTTCGCATACAATTTTTCAATATCGATCATCTTGTTAACTAAAAAAACAGGTTTGAAACCAAAAACACGTGCTGGTTTCTTTGGAGGCAGAATAATCTGCATCTTCAGCAAATAAGGTTAGTAAAATTATTCATTCTTACATTTTTCCATTTTTTCCCCAATTGGAGACGCAGCTTACACATAAATTTTCGATAACAATCATGTTTAACGTTTCTGAAGAAAATCGGTTTGAAACGAAGAAATGCGCTGTTTTCTTTAGATACAGAATAATCTGCATCTTGAGCGAGTGTAGTTTGCAACATTCTTCACTCTTAGAAAATGTTCTGCATTTTTTCCGAAAACGGAAACGCAGCTTACACATAACTTTTCGATAACAATCATGTTTAACTGAAGAAAATCGATTTAAAACGAAGAAACTCGCTGTTTTTTTTAGATACTGAATAATCTGCATCTTTAGTGAATGGGGTTTGCAATATTCTTCACTCTTAAAATTTTCTGCATATTTTGCCCAAATTTACAATTGAAGTGCACTTTCTAAACCGCTCTAAATCTTGAAAAATTATTCATTCCTTAATGTTTTTTAGGTTTTTTGGCAAATGGAAGCACAGCTTACATAAATCTTTTCGATAAATCATATTCCAATAACTGGAAAAAAATTCGTTTGAAACGAAGAAACACGCTGTTTTTAGACACTGAATAATCTGGATCTTGAGAGAACGAAGTTTGAAACATTCTTCACTCTTCAAATTTTTCTACATTTTTTGCCCAAATTTACAATTCAAGTGCGCTTTCTGAAACGCTCAAAATTTTCGCAGAAAACTTTTCAATAACGATCATTTTATTAACTGAAAAAACTTGATTGAACCCAGAAATAACACTGTTTCCTTTGGAGACAGAATAATCTGCATATTCAGCAAGTGAGGTTTGCAAAATTCTTCATTTTTTAACTTTGTATTTTTTCGGAAGTGGAAGCACAGCTTTCACAGAACTTTTCGATAGCAATCATGTTTAACTGAAGAAAATCGGTTTGAAACGAAGAAATGCGCTGTTTTCTTTAGATACAGAATAATTGAAGTGTGCTTTCCAAAGCGCCAAAAATTTTCGAATAACATTTATCTTTTCGATAAATCATGTTCCAATAACTGGAAAAAAATTCGTTTGAAACGAAGAAACGCGCTGTTTTTAGACACTGAATAATCTGGATCTTGAGAGAACGAAGATTGAAACATTCTTCACTCTTCAAATTTTTCTACATTTTTTGCCCAAATTTACAATTGAAGTGCGCTTCCCGAAGCCCTGAAAATTTTTCGTATAAAATTTTTCAGGGCTTTTCCAGTAACAGTCATTTTTTTTTAAATGAAAAAACATACTATTTTCTTTGGAAGCAGAATAATCTGTATCTTCAGCAAATAAGGTTTGCAAAATTCTTCATTCTTCAATTTTTTTGCACTTTTTTCCAAATGGAAGCGCGGCTTACACAGAACTATTCGTTTACCATCATGTATAACTGAAGAAAATCGGTTTGAACCGATGAGATGTGTTGTCTTTAGCGACAGAATCCTCTTGATCTTGAGCGAGTGGAGTTCTTCAGTTTTTTAATTGAAGCCCGTTTTATGCGGAATTGTTAAATCACTACTATGTTCAATTGAAAAATCGAATTTAAACGAAGAAACTCGTTGGCTGCTTTTCTGACAGAATTATCTGGCTCTCCATTATAATGAATTTTCTAAACTCAAATTTTTCCAAATTTTTTAACTGAAACGCATGTGACACAGATTTTTCTGAAGAAGACATAATACATTTGAAAAACCCCGATTTTTAAACACGAAAATGCACTGTTTTTTAGCATAATAATCTGCCTGTTGAGCGAGTGTCAGTTTCAATTTTTTTACGTTTATCTCGCCAATTTATTTGTTCAACCGCGCTCGGAACCAAATGTCTATTTGAAGAAACCCGGATTGAAGCAAAGCAGGCTTGTTTTTTGTTGCTGTTATTTCCCTCCTTGCTAATCTGTTTTCAAGTTGACGCACCAAAAAATCCCATCTGAAAAGTCTGAGATTGTCTGGGTTCGATCGGATTTTGTGGTTTTTTCGTGTCTGTATGATCTTCGCTGCTGTTAGTAGAGTGTAATTTTTTTTGTCTTTTTTAAAAGCCTGTACATTGCGGGAACAGACGCTTCTTAAAGCGGTGAAACTTGAAAACGACAATGAAAAACTCGCTAATTTAATATAATGCCAGAGCACTTTGCTGGTGAAAGTAACTGTCGTTTGGGGTATAATGAAATGAAGTGTCTAAAGTGCTGCTTGGAAACACCGAGCAGCAAAGTGGGCAAATAAACGCGAATAGGTAGATATTAATATCAGTTATTGATTTCAATTCAGCCAGAAATTAGCTACTGGTTGCGTCATTTGGCCCTAAAACAAACAGATTCCCAGCTGTATCCAACCGCGTGAGTTGCTGATTTTTTGTGCATTTTTTTAAAATCCTCCATGTCGTAAAACCCGAACACTGATTGCTCAATTTCACTCTGCTGTTGACGGGAAAAGTATGGAGGCAAGCGGATATTTCCTCGGGAGAATTCATTGACACTCCCCAAAAGGATTTCCTTTTCCCGTGCTTTTACTGACGAAATAAAACCGCAAACTTTTAAAGAAAATTGCTTTGTTTTAACAGCTTGATCACGCCAGAAACTACTTCTCTTCACTGCAACCAACATACGTAAATTATAACTTATTTTAAGAGGAATGTTGCGTTTTCTGATAATGTTCATGCAACGCCATTAGGCAAGCTATTAAAAATAATCAATCATTAAACGACACGCAGCCCACTTCGTACACAGCCGTAACAGCGATTGTATTTTCCATTGTCATTAAATGGAAGCTCGTAAATACTTTGCTGTATTTAACGCAAATCACAATATTGTAACAGTGTATGTAACTGTGTATGTTGGCAAAACATCAAAACAAACCATTACGTGTGTGGATCTCATTTAATTCAAGCCAGCGGTTTTCGAAAAAAAATAATCTAACCTGATCCGAATTCCAAAATGCAACCACACTCCCAAAGGAAATGAGCGGAAGCTGATGATTTACTGTCCAGAAGATTAATGAACTTAAACTTGCAAAAAACTCGAACTTACCTTATGTAAAATGACGAGCAAATCATCAAACTTCCCATGCAGATCGCCACAAACAGTGATTTGCTTGGAAAGTGCTGTTGAAACCACACTGATATTCGGCAATCTTCGAAGCGCTGTAACTGATCTTCTAAGGATATCAGCGACCACTTTAGGAGGCAACCTAAAATGCTAAAATTAAATTAATTGCGATAATCACCCATTGGAAGAGCGCAACTTTATCCAAATTAGACCATTGACTGAATAAATTGCTTCACTACTTACTCTGTGTTTCCGAAAAATTTCAATTAGCTCAGTGATTTTCTCATCGGTATAGGGATACTCGAGCACAAAATTCCTCAAAGCTTTCTTATCATCTTGGTCGATCGAATATTCTTCCTCTGGAGACTCATCTTCAAACTCCAAGTCCAAATTGTCTGCAACCGTAATTATTGCGTTTTCATCCGTAGGCCGGAGACACTAGACTTACCAAAGGAGGAACTTCTGCTGGCCCCTTTCGAGTTGTAACCATCTCGATTTGCTGTTTGTGGAATATGTGTTAGAAGAGCATTGAAGAAATTGTAGAGCTAGAACAAGAAAATTCCTCCAAGTCAGATCAGTGCCTCCACTGCGTCCAAACTTTTATCTACCTTGACTTGATCCTGTTCACCAGCATATTCCAAAGTCTGGAAAATAGTCCATGTGTATCGCCTTCGCACTTCTAATCTGGCCATGTAGCTGCGATACCATTTCTGAATCAGCAGCGACGCTTTAATGGCTAAACCAAAAAAGTGCTTCAGAATGTGATTTTCCAGCCTTTCTTTAAACGGAAACTTATCACTGTTAAGGTCGTCGTCGCCTAAATTTAATAATAGACCCAGATTGTTCGTTTAGTCGCAAATCTGCCAAACAATTTGAGTGAAAATTTACTAAATTTAGCATTTCGCCGGACTATAAATAGTATTGGCTCGAGAATATTTAAATTGAAGCATTTTCATTAAACCTCTGCTGCTCATTTTGTGCAAAAGATGCAACACAACACGCAAACGCGAGATATAAAAAGAGAAGGAAGCAGTTAGGGGGCGGAGCCACGAGCGCTGTTTCTCCTTCTATCACACGCAGGGATGATTTCACCTTGGTCCACTCGAACTTGGAAATATTCTTAATAACACTGTGTGGTGGCAGATGGTCTTGATCCATTCTTTCAAATTCTAGCAAATTCTTGTGCTCTTAACTTAAGTTTATTACGGTTACTTTACGCAAAACGCTTGAGCACAAAATATTTTTTTTCATTTTTTCGCCTGTATTGTATGAAAATAAAATGCCGCATGAAAAATGTATGAGTTTTATGTGTGCAGCTCAGCGGGAATACATATAGATTTGGAATGGATTTCCATAACGGATTTATTACTAAAAAACGGGTTTGTACTTCGTTTAATGCGAAAGAATAATATTATTGGACAAATTGACATCATAAAAGTGTACCAGCGATTTTCAATGTTTGATCTATTGAAACGATTTCTTTAAAAATTTAGCTTACATCTAAAATTTTTCAATCTATAAACTGCAGTAATTTTTTACGCGATTTCACTCATTTGCACGTCACAGCAATAGCGAAAATGCGTGATAACAAAGTATAAAAAATAAATAAAACCACAAAATCGACTGAATATTCGCGTTGCAATTGGTGCTTCTGATTGCAATCTCTTGTTTTAGCTTTGAATCGCCCACGGAGCAATTAATTTTATTTCGGCCCTTTTATGTTGACTTTGCGCTATCGGAAAATCGAAAGGTAAGTGATCTACGGTCTTAATTTAAGGGAAACCGCAGCATGTAAAACACGAACGTTGCAATGCGGAAAGAGTTAAAAATAACTGCTAAATCACAGTGAAATTTGAAAATTTTATCGAAAAATTTGTAATTTAAATAAAGAAGGAAGTAAACTTCTTAGCGTTGATTCGGTTGGATCTTATTTGCAGCTTTGCTCCAACAGAATAATCCAATTTGTCTCATCCGCGTCTTTGAAGGCCCAGCTTAAGCGGCTCGTTGAAATGCTGGCTTCATTCCAGAGTCGTTCCACTTTGAATACTTATTAAGTTTTGGTCGAATCTGTGGAATCTGGGCGCTCAGAGGCCGAAATCTATTTGCTATTATTTTGTTTGACCTCCTGAAAAGTTCCATTCAATCCCAGGAGATGTTAAAGTCAGCTGAAATCCTCTAGCAGGAAAAAATATGAGAAAATGTAATTTTCGGCGCCTTCCAAAGTGTTGACAACCTAATCCATTATGTCTGGATGTTTAGCTAATCCGGGCAAAGTCTTGTGCATTGTTTGCGCCTCGAATCAATACGACCTTTTGGGGATTAGCGAAAAAAGCCCACCTTAGAAGCGTGGGGAAATCGATCAAGTATTTCCTCGATATTCATGAAAGGTAATCATAAATTTCCCCTGAAGTGTTTGCTTAAAATATCGAACCTTTAAGCAGCTAAAGGACTGTAAATTGAAGTTGATTTATCTCGGCTTAAACTGCACTTAATAAAAAGTTTCTATTTTTTCCCCCAAGTCACTTACTCTTTTCCAGCTTGGTCATTTCCAGCTCATCCTGCCCGAAACATTGCAGTATTCGATCGGGAATAATCCTGCGAAAATCGGCGATTTTGAAGCTCAATCTTCTTTTGGGTTTTGGTTTTGCTTTCAGGCAGGGAGTAGCGGCCATCATCTCCGACTTCGAGCTATCCGATAGTTCTTCGTCTTCATTGATGACCGGTTTTTTCTTCATTTTAACACAAGCGCATTGTGACATGACTTGCTGCAAAGCCTGAAAGGAACCTGCAAAAAACAACGTTTTCTAGTTAATGTGGGAAAATCTAATTGGAATCTTGTGATAAAAAGCAGCTAAAAAACGAATGGAGATGCAATACTGAATCCGAGCCAATATCTGGTCAGAAAAAATAAATTACAAATTCGTATAAAATTCGAAATAGTCAATATTGGAACGATAAATCGGCCAATTAATATTTATTGATGGAAATTATTATACACATTTTGTCAGGCCACTGATCATAAATCGCAGATCCAAATGGAAAAGAATAAAAGGGAAAACCGGCATTTCAAATTGTTCCCGTAGAACGCGAAAACAATTATTTGTGTTAAATCCATATTTCACCTGTCCAGATCCACAAAAATATTTTCGTTACCACCATTAAATTGACATTTCACGCTTTTTGCGTCGATTCTAATGGACCATTTATTATAGTCGGGATGTTTATTATTGATGCTGGATTTGATTTTCCTTGGTTAAGCTTTGGATGAAAGTCGATGTTTCATTTTGCTATAGACCCTGTTCTGGATCACATCATTTCTTAGATTGCTGATTGAAAACCTTGTCTCTGTTTTGTAAATTTAAAAGCAAAAATCTGTGTTGTTTTCAATGTTTTCATTATATTTCTTGTTTTAGAAGTTCTGGCTAATATTCCGTTTTTATACAACTTTATGTCTACTGTCTCCATGTGTGATCATCCCAGATTTCCCATTTTCTTCTGCTTTTACTGTCATTTTTCAGCTTCTTTCCTTTCCAAGTTCCTATAAAGAATGAATTAACTTTCTTTGATTTGCTGCCTGTTCATGCTGGTAGGGTTCTATTTGCATCTTGTCAACTCTTTTTTCTTGCACTTCCCTTCTTATTTCCCAACTAGCTGTTGTTTGTCGCTTCTCGTTGTTCTTCTGCCTCGTGTCTTTTTGCCCTTCTGTTCTTTTCAATCTTTCTTTGCTGCTTCATCTCTTAAAGTATCATTTGAGGTAAAAGAGTTACTTTTCAACGCGCTTTTTCTAGTGTTTTTGCTCGAAAACCAATTGGTGTCATCCAGTTGTTTTCCAATGATTATGACGTTTTTTTCTTTTGATTTTTGGCAAATTTTTCTGCATCATTTTTCAATAAATAGTTCAAACGTGTTTTCGTGTTTGACTTCCTGTCGTTTTTTTTTTCAGAGAAAACGAAACAATTTCCTTACTTCTTTCTATGCTTTCAGAAACTCTAAGTCCTCATTCTGGATTGTCTTGTGCAAAAAGTCGCGAATCTCTTATAAAAGGGCAAATATTTGCGATCAAAGAGGTTGAAGTTTGGCTGAAGAATTATAAACTTTAGCAAACAAACAAAACTGCTCTGAACTACCGGCTGAACAATCCAAAGTTAAGCCAGCAAGGGAAGGAAATCGAATAATTTCCGTGCGAAATGTTATAACGATATGCTTTTAGAGGATAATTCGAGTAACCGTCATTCCGTTTTTGCTCTATTCGTATCAGATCCGGGCAAATAAAAAGTGTAAATGCCCACACGTTCCAACTTTAAATAATCTCATGAATATTGCATGGAGCTTTTGGAATAATTTGAAATTCGGGGCGCGCTTTAATGCCAATTCCCCCGAAAAGGGTACAGAGAATAAAATCTGAGCGTAATTTTACGCCCTAGGAGCCTAAGTTTTTAATAGCATTCTGCGCTCTTAGGCAATTAAGCGTCGCAATAAAAACTCCGAGATCTTACCGATAAATCCAAAAAGCTGCTTTTATTGGAGAACTTCAGCCGTTTGAGATCATTAGAGTCTACTATCTAGATAAATAATATTTCCTCATCGCGCCAGATGAAGCTTTTAATCCAAAGTTACGGTTCTGCGTCAAATAGCAAACGTCGTTTAACTCGATTTAACGCTGTGGACAGAACTCGTTAACCGGTAGCAATAAAGAGCTTTTCCATCACCGCAGGCACAATTCGAAATATTATGCGAAAACATTAATTAAACCGAAAAATTCAGTTATTATACCAGCAGAGAACAGTAGGAGGGACAATAAAAAATTATCGAGAAACCAAGAAAACTACTAAATCACAGAGTAAAAGCCAAAAACCGTTACGATTGCGACAAACGAGCGACGTCTCATTATTTTCAACGACCCTGAAGTCGCCGAGCTCCACTAAGTCTCCCTCAATCGATTTTCTCACAATTTACTTAATTCTTGTATTTTCCATGTGGGAAAACATTCGCCTTTTTCACCTTGCCGCTAAGCTTCAATGTTTTACTTCAATCCAATTTGCCACTTGATCGACCCGTTCGAACGCCTAATTTGAGCGAATAACTGACGAGGAACTCGGAAAAATATTAATTTGCACAAGGTTTCAAAGAATCGGTTTTGAAAAAATTGCAAAATGGACTTGGAAAGAAAACACAGATAAAAGCCTAAAAGTGAGCAGAGTTGTAATTAAATAAAGCAAGATTTGTTTGCAGGCGTTCAGATAAATACTTGTAGTATTTAAAGTCACCGAGTTTTTAAGTAAATTTTGAAATTACAAACAATGAAATAAAACTGATCTAACGCGAGACTTTTGAAACTTTTTAGCTGGTTTGTGCTGCTTGCAAGCGGAACAAAAGCCGCATCATGTTTTAAAATTACACAAAATATACGTAAGAGTATATGAAACGTAGATGCGGGCTCCTTAACTCGGAAATATGGAAAAGCACACGTAGAAAGGTGTCGGACATAAGTCCCCCGTTAAAAATAACATTCTCTGAATAAATCAGCTGATCAACAACTTTATATTTAGAATTTCCGTTTTCTAGTTGAATTTCGATTGTAGTATTTACATTTTGATTGCATGCGGAACGCATTTCGAATAGTTTAAAGCACTCGCATATGATTTTCCTGGGTCTTAGGACAATTTTTGTACTGTTTTTAACCCAGTTCAAATAGGAATGATAAAATCAAGAATTTGCACAGATGCATTGCAAGATAATTTTCAAAAAAAATTGGTTGTGCTTGTTCTCAATCAGCAGAAGAATTTCATGGCAAAATAGTGTAAAATTACCAAGGAAATTACTAATGTGGCAAATGCAGATTTTCATATTGCAGCAGCATGTTTATGGACGAGAAAGCGAATATCGAAAGCAGGCGAAATTTTTGTTGCTATTGAAGACAAAAATTCTCATGTGATCATCATAATGAAAAACTTTAAAGCGACATTTGAAATGAAATGAAAAAGCCACAACTTTAATGAACAAATATTCAAACAGTGGAAAAGTTAACAATAATGCTTTAACGCTTTAAAATTCTAAACTGCAGCTAAAGCTGCAAAAATATTTCCAACAACTAAAAAATATTGCTAATAAGAACACTGAGAATAAAATTGAACAAAAAACGGATCGTTGCAACTGAGATTGAGTTAATCGCACCAGACGACGATATAAGTTTGGAAAACATGACAAAATTGTAAGATTCTGGTCTGCCCACACATATTTCAATTAACTTCCAACTCATAACGCAATTAAAGATTTGAAAGTAATTGCCAAAAATACCCACTATACAGACCTATGTTTACTGGCAAATCCTGCACTGTGAGATCCTAATTATTCCAGCAGGAATATCCACTAAAACCCCGGTTAATTCACTACCGAACTTGTTTCTACAAAGGAAAACCTTTGCACCGGTAAAAAAGTATGTCGATCACGCGATTTTTCTCCGTAGTTTCCACGCTGCGAACGAAATTAGATTCACTCGAAACTGGCGTCGGATTTAGACTGAAAAGACGTCCCGACGCCCGAATTTGACGTTCCTGTTTTCCCATTTGAAAATTATGGTGCGCTAACTAGCGGACGCAGTGGGGAGTTTGGATTCAGAACTCATTTTTACTCCGATAAGGGTTTTTGTCAACGTTCCCGTAGAAAACAAGCTGAAATTCAATTCGGAAATTCCTAAATAGGGATAATCTACAATAAAAACCCATTAATACAAATCACTGATTTATTTATTTGACTTCGACCCTAGTCAAAGATAGTCGGCCAAGCGTCGAAGTCTCATTTTAAACAACTTTTATACAAATAGAAACGCAAACAATTGGTACATGTATAAACGACAAAAGTATATAATTGAATACCTTCAACGATTATCGTTAACAGACGTTGACAGTGCCTGAATTAATTCATATCATTATTGTTTTGCAAAACAAAAAGTTTACTTTGTAATTTACAAAAACTATTCTCATTACCAGAGGGTTGACAGTACCTGAATTAAATAATTATTGTTGTGCAAAACAAAAAGTTTACTTTGTAATCTTCAAAAACTATTCTCATTACCAGAGGGTTGACAGTACCTGAATTAAATAATTATTGTTTTGCAAAACAAAAAGTTTACTTTGTAATTTGCAAAAACTGTTCTCATTACCAGAGGGCGTAAAGTATGTTAACATGTTCAATACAATAAAATAATAAAATTTCAATTAAAGATCGTAGCTTTCACAGTAATATCCTCTGGGGATGTTTCATAAGTTATAATTTTCCGAATTATCAAAACACTACAATATAGAATTAATGGTTAAACGAGCCACGTTATAACTAACTGATCCACGCACGCTTTCACACTTTCTTTAGTTCACTAGCAACACTAGCTATTATTCAACAGTGGCTATTTTCAGTCTGTTGAAATTTTGGAGATGCATGGCGTCAAATTAAAACTTAATGTCCATTAGATATTGCACTCGCGTTGCCTGTTTCAATGATTGAGTCGCTCGCTACACTATTTATGTTGAAAGTGTGCTTCCCACTGAATATTGTTTCAAAAAAATTAAAAATTGATTTAAACTACGTTAAGTTCAGTCATTTAAACTAATAAAGGAATTTAAAAGTCAATCAACCCAACCATTGATGGAAGGCAATTCGAGAGTAGTTTAAATCCAGATAATTTATTTTTTTACATCAAAAACCTCACCAATAATCTAACAACACAGGCGTTTTTGAGCTATGGCCAGAAAACATCAATTTCTCAAAACTCAATTTCTTATTTAAGATCATGTAAAAAATTCATCTGAAACAACTATAAATGCCAAAAAAACTCATAGTTTTGGATATATATACATGTATTTCTTTTTTCTCCGGTTCAATGTGTGACAAAATGTTACGTAAAATGTCCATACGTTACGACCCATAGAACATTGAGCCGAAAAAGTAAATGTTGATTAATGTTCCACACAACTTTATTTTTCAAAACAACTTGGGGGGTATAAAAAATCCAAACTATGTGAAAAAAAACCTGCTCTAAAACCACACTTCATAATTTTTTCATTGAAATATAAGGTGAGTCATAACACAAAAACGCCATCCTGAAAGCTTGTTGAACTACCCACCCTTACGCAGTAAATCAGTTGATTTCCTGCTCCATCCCGTGATTGGTCTGAGCTTGTTGCTGCGCTTTGATTTCCTGCGCGGATTTGAAAGCTTCTGCATGTGGGAACCGTTGGCGACATTTGGCCACAAATGAATCAATCTGCGATTGAGCGCAGCTCCCGAGCGATCCATTGCGCATATTTTTGAGAATCTCTGTACAAACCTGCAAAAATCAATGGGTGACAATAAATAAATATCGCCCTTGCGGAGTGATGACTTACTTCAATATCTACATCGGTATATTTATTGTTCGCGATATCCTGGACTAAACTAAGGGCGTCTTTCTGGGCTTTATTATCTAATTGATACATAACTATCGCCACTTCAAGCGCCGCCTTTAAACTATCCTTGTGACTATCTAGAAACTCCTTGTTCAAGGTTTTCGCATCTTTGGTACTCAACAAGGTCTTGGTTTCAGTCGTTATCTAAAACATTGTTGAATATAAGCGCTAAAGCAAAGGCAAGAAAACCAATAGCAACTTACCACTTCAGAGACAGCGTTGTCGTAGTTGTGTTGATTATCTTTGACTACCCGTAGAAATCTGATCAGGCAACTGTGTAGCTTGGGGTGTTGTGCATCCACTTGATGTGCGCGTTTGATCGACTGCAGCATCAGAAGAACTTTTCCTAAAATTTTCTGAATAGATAAATAGAACAGCAAAAGTGTGAAAGAACAAACTTTTTCTATAATAAACTTCGAAGGCCATTAGGTGGGTTTCTATCCGATCTCTGGCTAGCGTCTGAAGAGGTTGCAGAAAAATAATTGCTTGCTCTAACGGATCCTCTATCTGAAACGGTTACATTTTATTTACTTGCTTGCTGTACGTCGGTTGCAAAAGCACTCACTCTCGCTAATTTATCCGGAATGAGTTCATCCAGTTGAGGAGCGTCTGCTTCTGCATCCCCTTGTTGTCTGGATTTATTGTGCTGATCTCTTTTCACCTGGGCTTCCCTTGCTTGAGCACTCTCCTGCTCAGCCTTCTTCTGAGCCTTCCGCTGCTTGTTCTTCAATTTCTTCAGTTCGGCCGGCGCCAGATTTTCTGCAACCAACAACATTGATAAATAACTATCCCAAAGCCCTCATTGGACATGTATAATTACGGAAAAAATTAAGAGAAAGTGTTACACTTGATACAGGTCAGCGATCGTTACCGGCTGGGATAATTACTATTTTCATTAGCATTTATCGGTATTTTTAGACCCGAAAATCTAAACCACCACAATCTAAATTCGAATAGTTCGTATAAAACAGCGCCCCTTAAACAATATCACGGCACAGTCAATGAACCAAAGCAACCGGCCTGACAAAGATGATGTCTAAAACCCTTCTAGTGTTCGCTCTGATCGTCGTTGGCGCCTATGCGTTAGAGCACAAAATAATCGAACATTACGCCTATCCGAAGTACGAATTCAAATATGGGGTGCACGATCCAAAGACCGAGGACAAGAAGGAACGCTCAGAAAAACGGGATGGCCACAAAGTGGAGCAGGAGTACAAGTGGGATCAGAAGGATCGCAAAGTGGAACTGAAGAAATGGGACAGCGAGGGCAAATTTGTCAAGTTTGAAATCAAACACTAGATGAGAACCTCCAGAGCGGTGATTTTATGTTTGGGGATTTGTTATGAATAAATATATAACAGACAAAAATGCGATTTTATTTGTTTTAAATCAGACGATTTTTATGCGACTACACTCGCTAAAACTTTGTAATGGAGCCCGGGAAATTGAAGAAAAAAGAAATAAAATGAGAAAGAAAAACAACAGAAGAACGGGAGAGCTTGAAAGAAAAGACAAAGAGACCTCTCTGCTCGGGCGCCATTTTTGTAATGGCGTCCGGGGAATCGGAGAAAAGAAAAAGAAGAGAAGAGGGAAGAAAAGAAAAGAAAATGGGAAGTTCGGAAAAACTTGAAAGAAGAACAGAAGAAACGAGTGTGTCCCGTAAGCACATGATCAAAAGGGAACTGCGATATTCTTTGGATCAAAAAAATACGATCTGAACTAACTTTAATTAACAAAAAATATCTAGCTCCCCTGCTATTGATGGTCAAAGTCAAAAAAATTATCTTTTGTGAAATATCGGGAGAATGGTACGATGCATTTTGGTGAACTCGCTGTGAATTTGTTCTTATGTAAGACTCATATTTTGATGAAACAATCGAGTTCAGCCGTTTTGGACAAGTGGTGAATTCTAGAGTGTCGTGACGTGATGCTACAAGATTTTACAAGGAGCACAAAATTGTGAATACATGATTAGTGCATCAACGAAAAAATGAGTTGATTTCATCCACCAAATAAAAAGTTCTGCTGGTTTTTGTTTCTGACACTCAAGAATTCACCACTTGTCGAAAACGGCTGAACTCGATTGTTTCATTAAAATATGAGTCTTACATAAGAACAAATTCACAGCGAGTTTCATCAAAATGCATGGTGCCATTCTCCCGATATTTCAAAAAAGATCATTTTATTGAAGAACTTTGACCATCAATAGCAGAGGATCCAGACATTTTTTGCTAGTAAAAGTTAGGTCAGATCGGCTTCTTTTGATGCAAAGAATATCGCAGTACCCTTTTGACCATGTGCTTACAGGACACCTTGTATATTGCAATTTTTACCAAAAGATTCAGGCTCCGAAGCCCATTGCTTGAAACTGATGAAACGACAGGAAGAAATTATATTTCACGACGATCTCACCTAAAACCTCACCAGTTTTATCGCAATTTTCGCTGAAAGTTGTTTCGACGCATAAAAATTAAGCAATTTCTCCCCCGTTCCTGTCAATATTTTACTTTCGCCTCGCAAAAAATATAAAAAACATATTTGAAATGTTCATCTCTTTTCGATTTCAAAACTTCCAATTCAACACCGCATTTTTACATACAAGGGTTTCGTTTCAAAACAGGCCAACTTAAATTTGTAGAATCAAACAGAAAGATACAAAAAAATATGTCGACTTAGGTACGAAAGGAAAACTGCAGTGAAGACAAACGTCCGTTGCATCTTTTTCCCAAAAACCGATTTTTATTTAATGGATAAACAATAAAAATTTCAAATATTAATTTGATTGGCTCCTCAAATGCCAATATTTTAAGAGGTTGAAAATAAACTTTTGGTTAAAAAGCTCGGGTAAAAAAACTGCGTAAAACGGCAATAAATTGTCTAGTAACTGATTTTGTGGATTTTTGACTAAAGAAACAAATTTGCCGCTAATTCTTCTGATATCATCAATTGACAAAAGAAAAAAGAGAACAAATAAGATTGACGTCGACGCATACATTTTTCTTGCCGCAAAATAATTTGGAAAATAATTTTTCAAAACATATGTAATATCTACAATTATCATCTTTATCCACATAATTACCATTCTGGCAATTACGTACTAATTGAGTGCCAAACTCGAATAATCAGCATAATTAATACAGAAAATAGATAGTTGGACATTCTCTGACCAGCCGCACATAAAACGTTAATTGGGCATTTTTAGACCCAAAAATTTCCCCATTTCCTTGCACCAATCCACGCTTTTACCCTCCAATATTAAGCTGTATAAAAGCCTTAGTCAAAGGGCGAACAGGCACAGTCGATCCATAGTAGCTGAACGAAAATGTTATCCAAAACTCTCATCGTGTTCGCCCTTGTGGTTGTCGGTGCCTACGCTTTGGAGTACAAAACGTTCGACTATTACGCTTATCCCAAGTACGAATTCAAGTATGGGGTCGAGGACCCGCACACCAAAGACAAGAAGGAACGGGCAGAGAAACGCGATGGACACACGATTGAACAAGAGTACGCATGGAGCGAGAAAGACCGTGAAGTTAAAGTGAAGAAACTGGACGAACATGTGCAACAGTTGAAGTTCGAAACCAAACATCATTAAAGTCTATCTGGATCTGCTTAGTTGAATTGTTCTTAAGCTTAGGATGTGAATTAGTGAAATCAAGTTTTAAGGATACGGCTGATCGGGGCTCTCGCGAATGGGGATGGACTTTTCGACGACAAATTATTTTTAACTTAGTTACATTTGTACCTGCCCTATGGTCTTTCTAAGTTCTCTGATTGTTAATAAAATGTTTAAAGTACCGACTTTTTTCTAGCTGGAATGACTTGAATAATTCAATTTTTATCCTGGCAGTCAATGAGTAATTAAATTTTACGGTTGCACTCTTCCGTTGAAATTAAACAAGTTTTTACCGTTCAAAACGCAATTTGGATCAACGTTTTGAAATACTCAAAATTAGTGTGGCTCTGTGGTTGCCGAGACCGCACGAAATTTGCTGAGAAAGTTTTGAAGGAATGAGGCGTCGTCAAACCAAGGAATTAAGAATTTTATTGATAAAGTACGCAGAAGTGGAATGCTGGTGGGCATGACACATGATGCGCATGCTCATCCAAGGCGTACGCTTAAAGCAGTTGCGGCTGTGGGCAAAAGTGTGCGTCTTAACGCGTCAACATCAACTCGGCGCAAAAGTCAACAACTGAACATTAGTCGTACCACTTTAAGGAGGATTTTGAACAAAGATCTTGGTATGTATGCGTACAAAGACCAGCACGTTCAAGAGTTGAAGCAAATTGGTCATCAAAAACGTTTTCGCTTCGCTGATTGGACTTTAATTGAACGATGACCCTGATTTTGGAAGAAAAATAATATTTTCGGATGGCGCATTTCCACCTTGACGGTTGTGTTAACAAGAAAAACTGTAGAATTTGGGGCACCGAAAATCCTCTCGTCGTCTTAAATAAGCCCAACATTCAGACCGAGTCACTGTGTGGTGTGGATTTTGGAGTGGTGGCGTGATTGGGGCCTTTTTTTCAGAATGAGGCTGGTCGGGCCGTTATAGTCAATGGCAACCGCTATCGAGATATGATAAATGACTTTTTGTGGCAAGGATTGAAAAATATCGGTCTTGAGGAAGTTTGGTTTCAACAGGACGGTGCGACTTGCCACACCGCCTGGGCCACCGTCAACCTTTTACGCACAAAGTTTAACAATCGTCTAATTAGTCGTTTTGGAGATGTTAATTGGCCACCGCGCAGCTGCGATTTAACACCACTAGACTACTTTTTTTGGGACAAATTGTTAAAAAAGTTGTTGATAAAGTTGATGCGGACAATCCTCCAACAATTGACCACTTAAAACAAAACATTCAAGCTCAAATCGCTCAAATAGACCAGCAAACTGCTAATAAAGTGCTCGAAAATTGGTGTTCTAGAATGAGGTACTGCCGAGCGCCAGCAGAGGTGGCCACTGGACTGAAATCACTTTCCATACTTAATCGGAATACACATTGTCTCATATGAAATTAAATAAATAATAAAAAAATCAATTTTTCCTATTCTTATTGTTAATTGGCGAATTCAAGCTTATCGAGAGGAGAATTATTCAAAACTAGAAATTGCAAGACCCATCGGGCGCAGCTTATGGGTAATCAATGCTTATTTAAAAGACAGCGAAAACTACGAAAATAATCGACAAGGACGCACTTCAACTGCAACAACACTAAGAGAACGTCGTGTAATTCTTCGACTTACATCCAATTCTTCGCCAACAGCTAGACAAATAAGGGATCGAAGTGGAAGTAATGCAACTGTACGCACTATCCAAAGGGTAATAAAGAAATGTCCAAACTTAAAAAAGAAGAAAACTAGGCAAGAAGCCTTTGCTGCTTGTACCTCATCGACAAGAACGTTACTGAACAAAGGAATGGAAAAATGTCGTTTTCACGGATGAAAAGAAGATTAACCTGGATGGTCCTGATGGTTTCCAATATTACTTTCATGAGGTAAGGATGAAAGAGGATTTTTTGGCTCGCCGTCGCAGTCGGGTAAGTTTAGTGGTGATTTTGCAGCAATTTCAAGTCAAGGCAGAGTTGGCATCGACTTTCTAGAAGGTCAGCAAATTGCTCAAAAGCATTTGGAGGTGCTGCAACGGCAAATTGCTACCATAACAGCTTTATTTCCGAATCAAGAATGGATATTGCAACAAGACAATTGGCCAATTCACACCGCCCAAATAATCCAAACCTGGTTGACTGCCAGTAATACAGTAAAGTCCTCTTATAATGAACCCGGTTATAGTGAACTTTCGGTTAAAACGAACCTTTTTCTTTAATTGAGATGTCATCCATAAAGACCAACGTATTTTTTACTGGTTATAACGAACCCGTTTATAACGAACTTCCGGATATAACGATCACTTTTTAGGATAGTTGTATATTCACTTTCCGTTTATAACGAACTTCCACGCTCAGCAACACGAATCGTGCGGAGTTGTTTATATTAGTGAGAGCGAGAAACAGGCAGTGACATGTTTTTTGCCGCGCTATGTATGTAAATCGTGTTCGAATGGAAAAACAAAAATGCAAAGCTTTTTCACTAAATGAAAAGTACGAGATTATTAACAAAATAAAAAGTGGAGTAAAGCAGAGTGACATTTGCAAAGAATTTGCACTTGGAACGTCTACTGTTGCAACAATATGGAAAAACAGACACATTTTATCAGCGTATGACAAAACAAATGTTAGATGTAAGAAGTTAAAATTATCTGCACATGAAGAGGTTGACAAGGGACTTATTAAGTGGTTTACTCAAAAAAGACAAAAAAACGTTTCCATAAGTGGCAGTGTTTTGCAAGAAACGGCTAGTGAAATGGGGAGTAAAATCAAAAACAAGGAGTTTGTTTGTTCTGGAAGTTGGGTAGAGCGTTTCAAGAAGACGCATAATATCAGTAGCGGAAAAATTGTTGGAGAGTCTGCCGGTGTGAACATGAATGTGGTCAATGATTGGTTGCATAATGTATAGTCCACCATTCAAGACATGAGTACAAAGATATTTTTAATGCTGACGAAATGGGCCTATTTTATAAACTAACGCCCGACATAACACTAAAATTTGTCGGTGAAAAATGAGCTGGGGGCAAGTTATTTAAAGTACGCCTTACACTTTTGGTAGCGGCAAACATGTCGGGAACAGAAAAAAAGAAAGTTATTGGTGATAGGAGTCAGCTCATCCTAGATTATTCAAAAACAAGATTTTGCCAGTAAACTACAAAGCAAACGGCAAAGCTTGGATGACATCGGGCATTTTTAGAACTGAATTGTGCCAATGACATGAGAAACTAAACTTTAAAAACAGAAAAATTGTGCTTCTGGTCGACAACTGTCCCGCGCACCCTAATGTTAAATTAGAACAAATCAAGTTGGTTTTTATGCCACCGAACACAAGTGCGAAGCTCCAACCTATGGATTAAGGAGTAATACATTCGCTAAAATGTCATTACAGAAAAATTATTATGATGAAAATGGCAGAGGCGCTCGATAAAAATTAAACATTTTCTATAAATCTCTTAGATGCAGTCAATTTCATTCATAGAGCTTGGCGAAAAGTTAGCCGAAAAACCATTGCAAATTGCTTTAAGCATGGTGGATTTGTAAGAAAAGAAAATCATTATGAACCAGACGATGAAATTCCACTTAACGAATGGTTAGAAAAGCATAGACTTTGACTACGAGTATGACACAGATGAAGATGTGCCCAATGTTGTCGAAGAACAAGTTAAAACCAAATTGAGTGATTGCCAAGATGCCAAATTGCTTCGAATATGTGAGCATTGATAATGGCATTCTTACAGGAGAAATATTGACCGATGAGCAAATTATAGACTCCGTAACCTCATCTACAGCTTTAAGCGATAATGAGAAAGATTACGATTTAGGTGAAACTGATTGTACTGTAGACACTAATGCTGTTCCAACCATTTCTGAAATGACAAAAAAAGTGTCAGAAACTCGGAATTTTCTACAATCACGCCAAGTTCCTAATCATATCTGGGAGTCATTTTGTGATCTTGAAAACTACATAAATAACATCTATTTTTGCAGCAGAAATGTACAAACAAAAATTACAGACTTTATGAAGTAGATTTCAAATTGACTTTTGTTTATCTTTTTGTGTTCCTTTTAGTCATACTACTAAACTAACTTCTACTACTCTATGTAGAAATGACGAAATCAAATACACCACGTATTTTTGTATTATTATTCGCTTATAGCGATATAACGAACCAGTTTGAGTTCATTTTTCAAGTTCGTTATATCCGGACTCAACTGTATTTCAGTTCTGGACTGGCCTGCTATTTCCCCAGACTTAAATATCATAGAAAATTTATTGGGTTAGTTGGTCAAACGCTTTTATACTGATGGAAGAGTTTAATAATAGAGAATTAATCGCCGCTGTTAGAGCCGCCTGGGACGAAGTCCCAGTGAATCTTTTAGAAAATCTATTCAATTCATTGCCTCATCGAATGTTAGCAGTCATTGAGAAGCAGGGAGGGCATACCAAATATTAAAATAAGTATTAGGTTTAAATGTTGTGTTCTAGGTTAATTCTAAAATATGAGAGTAATCAAGTGTCTCATTAAAAAAATATATATGCAGAAAAACGACCCTAAATCTGGTTATAAAACCAACATTTTATTGAAGAAGGAGAAACAATAAAAACAACGACAACAAAGATGCAAAAAAAGCACAAACACAGAAACAGTTCACTAAAGAAGGTACATGATGGCAGCTTTTCCACTAGTAAAGTCCTTTGCCGATAGAGATCTGAACAGGCACATCATGGGCGTCCACTTTGGCGACTTTCACAATGCGGTCCTTTTCGCCCCAAGTATACTCCTGCTTCACTAAATCGCCATCCCTCAGCTCCACACGTTCCTTCCTATCTCCGGTATGCGGATCTTCAACTCCGTACTTCAACTCGTACTTCGGATAAGCGTAGTAATCAACTGTGTGAATGGCGCAGGCAAAGGCCACCAGAAGGGCCAACATGATCACCACTTTGCTCATCATCTTTGAAGCTGGTTCTAATTCGAGTGGCCAACAAAACGACTATAATAATCCGATTCCAGGTGCCAGCTTTTATACGCAATGGGTTCCCATTCACCGGGGGCCTTAGGTAGCACAAAAATGCGACCGAATAAACAAAGCGGTCGAAAAATCGAAAAGCCAACCGACAAGCTTGGCAGCTTGAAAAATCGAGCAAACGCCTTTATATTTGATTATTAATAAGCTGTGATATGGGTTGACAAAGAATTGCCCAATGGCTCGCCCCATGTTTGGACAAACTATGTGGTCTGCTGGCATGCATTTAAACCGGATCAAACAGGGGTTTAATCATTGAAGTACAAACTACTCAAGTTTTTCAAGTGCCATCATGCATCAAAAATACTGTGCTTTCTCCTTACACTGAAACTGGAGAGGTTTGAGGGAGAGAACAATTTGATTCATATTTAATTCGAAATGTTCAACTAGACGCCCCTGATTGGCCATTACTAGTCCGCCTACATTTTGCTGCAGTTGCATAATCCCTATTTCTCAGCTTCGTTATCAGCAAAACTTTATTATTAAATAATCTATTCAAAATTCATCATCAACTATGCAAATCCAGCCGTAAAGGCAATAAGACCAAACGCTGCGGCGAAATAAAAATCAGACATCGATATGGTCTAATGATCGCGACACATTGATCTATTTAGGATTAATGCCAAAACTCGTTTAAGTTATTCCATGTATATCAATTGATTTTACGTGCTTAAGTGGATTTCGATTACGATTACGATTGGGGAGTTTTTACATCGATTTGAATGTACCTGTTAGGGTGTTATTTGAAGATAAATACCCCCAAAAAAGTAAATTTCAGCTGATAAACCAGAATAGATTATGGCTTTCAACATTAGTTGACTAGACCTAGACTGATTTATGGATTGCAATTAATCACTGCTAATTAACAGGATAGCGAGTAATTTGTAATCTGCACTGGGTTCCACTGTGGGCTTTAATTTATTCATTAGAAGTGTTAACATCGGTTCTAAACCCAAAATTGGTCGTACCAAGTCCTAAACACTGTGATCAACTTTAAGCTTCGATTTGTCCTAAATAATAAGGCAGCATAATTTTTAAACGGTATCAGATCGCAAATCGGCACCAACGTAATTAGTAACCGATAGTAATTAGTAATTAAATTGTCAAAAGCGCGAAAAATCGGAATATAGCACAAAGTCGCCCAGATTAATACAGGAAAAATGCGTCCAATTAACCAAACAAATGGAGAACGACTTTGAGTGGTACTAAAGACGGAAAATTATGAAAAATGTTGCATAACAATGAGCTATAGACCAGGGACGAAACCCTGATTTTAGATCCATCTATGCAGAGATGGGGTTTACCAAATAAGACCAGTTTTCCCTCATGGAAATCGATGAGAAAACCAAAGTTGTATTTGTCACATAAAACCTAAATCTTCCGTTGAAAATTGCGTCTTGAAGATGACTCTAAGGTCAAACCGCAGAATTTTTCTATAAAAAACGCAAACACTTTAGATTCAAATTACAACAGTATACCATAATTCACATTTCACTTCCATTTTGATTCTGCTTCCATCGCATTTTGCGGGTGATACATTCGCTCTGGGACTAATGTTTACAATCACCAAAATGCAGCACACCAGAATGCATAATATTCAGACCACTTGCATAGTTGAATATTCGGTGCAGTTTGTCGCAAAATCTGATGCAATTCTCGTAGAATCTGACCATATGCTTCGATTTGTTTAGTGCAAGAAATAGGCAGTTACCGCATGCTCATTCGGTAGTATGAGAAATAAAACCTTTTTTTCGGTGAAAACCAAGAATTCGTACAATCAAACTTAATCGCGTTTGTATTATGACGTTTCGCTAGCAGGCATGGCTATCATCTTCAGAGGTGTGTCGCACTCGAAACGAATACACGTTTGGAGCGGAAAAGTTAATTTTCACGATCGGAGCAGGAAGAACTGGAAGTGATAAATATGACGAATCAATTTTGCCACAAGAAATTTCAAAAAATTGAGTGAACAGTTTCTCTTGAATAAAGTATTCTTGCGGAACATTGAAGACTGTTACTTTAGCACCAAACGTTTAGAAGTTATTGCTAAACAACCACCTCCAATCCCTTTAAGAAACACTCTTTGGGTCTTTTACCCTCTAGAATAGGCCGGGGTAACTCAATGAATTTTTAGGAGTTGGCGCAGTGCTATGCAAATGGCCTGATGCGCCAACCGAACGCGCCGGCGCAGTAACTCTGCTGTTGCTGGAAAAATGTTGATGACTTTTTCACTTCTTTTTAGATTTATTTTAAGGGCCATTTAGCAATTATATTATTAACATTTCTTCAAAATTTCAGAATTTTACAGTTTTATGCTCGATTTTCTAAAGATTCACATAAAAATATTGGCAATTTTAAGGTATTTTTTGCGCAAAATTATGAAATAAATTTTATTAGAACACTCGCCTCCTTCGTCGCTTAGTTAAAAGTTTTGAAATCTTTTCCAGCTTCGAATTTGGGACAAGAATCAAATAATTTTCTATCAAAAAACGAACAGAATCAGTGAAAGTTTATAATAAATCATTTGGGAAACTCGTCACCTTTATTCATCTGAAGATTGTAAAGCTTGTTAAAAAAATGTGTTTTTTTTAGTTTTGACTGATTTTTTTGCTTTACTTTCCACTCAAAAACGCTCTATTTTGTCGAGTGTCGCTTAAAAATACTGACGATCTGGAGGTCTTTTACGCGAACAATTACAAGATAAATCTATAGCTTTGTACGAATTTTACAAAAAGTTTTTTCAGTATCGAATACGGGTTAAAACAGAAAATAAATTTATCCCGTTTTTTTCCGAAAATCATTAAGATTTTCTCAAAATCCGATCACAAAACTAAAAGTTTTTAAGCAAAATACAAAAAAAACATTATTTTCTGATGATTTTCTTCTTCTTCTTCTTCTGGCAATAATGAGGTCCTTTCAGTCAAAAATTACAAAATTAATTTTGCAGGGAACTTTAGAAAACCATTTTCAACTTCGAATTTGACACAAAAACCAAATAATTCATGTTTGTATGTATTCAGGTTGTGACCGAAAGTAATTAAGATTATCTTGAAAAACGGCCAGAGCAAATTTCCAAAAACATATTTGGAAAATTCGCTACCCTCATCGCTTTGAAGATTTTTCAAGTTTCTTAAACATTTCAGGGCATTCCAGTTTTAGCAAAGTTTCTATTAAGCAATTCTATCTACGCAAAAGACGTATAATTTTTTGTTTTACTAAAAATACTGACAATCTTCAGATATTTTCTGTAAAATTATAAAATAAATTTTATTGGAACACTCGGCTCCTGAACAGCTTTGTAAAATTTCTTCTGAAATCTTTTGCAGCTTCGTATTTTGGACAAAACCCTAATAATTTTTACTGGATTTGTTACCAAAAATACTTCCCCGAACAGAATAAGTGAAAGTTTATAATCAATTATCCGGAAAACTCGTCACTTTTGTCATTGTGAATAATTTGGTTTATTTAAATTCCGGTTTACAGTTTAGTTACAGTTTGGTCTTCTTTATCGTCTTTTTCGAATACCCGTTTTACCTTTCAATTTGGGACAAAATCGAAACAAAGTAATCTTGTTTTTTTTTCAACAAAATTTTGGTTTTCTCAGAAAACTACCAGAGAAAGCAAAAGCATATAATCAATCGTCATCCTCGTCGCTCTGGAAATTTTTAGTTTCTTCAAAATCTCCGAATTTTCGCGTTTTGGATCAAATAGTTTCAACCAATCGAATGCGCAAAAGCAATATGTTGATGGCTTTTTTTGTTAGATGTTAAAATTTCGTCACCGCCCATGAGTTATTCTCATGGACTCATTAACCAATGAGTTAAAACTCATTAACCCAGAGAGTGGCAACAACTCAAAAGCGCCGCTCAGCACAGTATTACCCAGGCCTACTCTAGAATAATCTCCTCAGTATAATTCGTGTAGCCCTAACGGGTAGAATTTAGCGTTACCGGTAAACCATTGCGATAACCGTCTAGGACAATTTTCTGAAAAAACCATAACCGGCCACCCTGACACTGGGGAATTGCAGCACAGATCCGAAGCAAGTATCCAGGCATTTTTCGCCAGACTAGACACGCCCTGTCGCTACCGTTTCCACTTTCCACCACTATAAAAGCGAAGGAAATCGCCCAATCTGTATCAGTGTTCTTCCGATACATCAACCACCAAAACATCCTCGTAACATGAACTTCAAAGCGTGCCTTTTGCTGGTTGCTGCTGTAGCTGGAAGTGTTCAGAGCGGGGCAGTCAGCTACATTTCCGGCGGCCTGGGCTTGGACGGCATTGGATTGGGAGGAGGACTAGGAGGAGTAGGTTTGGGCGGAATCGGTTTAGGAGGCGGACTGGGCGGAGTTAGTCTGGGAAGCGTAGGATTGAGCAGCGTGGGATTAGGAGGAGTAGGACTGGGAGGAGTGGGCTTGGGAGAAGTAGGATTGGGAGGAGTAGGATTGGGAGGAGTAGGATTGGGAGGAGTAGGCCTGGAAGGAGTAGGACTAGGAGGAATTGGACTGGGAAACATTGGTAAGTGCATTCCCTTAACATACTGTGGAGATGGTGGAGATTTGTTTCTTTAGCCGACTTCCTTACTAAGTAAGTGTAAATTATCGTTTCCCTTTCAGGAGTGACTAAAGCAATTGATTACTACACGCCGCCCAAATACGAATACAAATATGGAGTAACCGACCCGAAAACTGGCGACCAGAAGGAACAGTCTGAAGTTCGATTGGGCGATGTTGTTAAGGGCCAATACTCCCTAGCTGAACCCGATGGAACCATCCGTGTGGTGAAATATACAGCCGATAAGGTAAACGACTTACATTGCCATAAAAAAAACCAATTAATCCGTTTTAATTCAGATCAATGGATTCAATGCCCAAGTTTCCCGCATTGGCAAAGCCATCCACCCAATCACCGGCTACGGTTCCGGATTAGGTCTGGGCTTGAAACTGTAAAAACTGCTAGAATCTAGAGAAACCCCACGATAAGACTGCGCCTGTTTAAATGGTACCGCAAGTGTTCAGCAGGATTATTTCTGGCTAAAGCTTGACTACTTAAGACAACCATCGCATCCCGGACTATCCCTAGTATTAGCTTTGGTACTACAACGTGTAGTATTAATGGCGCCCTGTATAGTGTTGCTCATCTTAGTTATAATAGACGAAACTGCCATTGTCTAGGTTGTTATAGACGTCGAAATGTACTGCTTTAGATTAGGTTGTTATTATTGTTATGAAGCATTAAATGCCTTGAAGATTAGTCCGCGGCTTTCTTTACCTTCATCTCCGATAGGCACGGTTTAACGTGCTTACATAAGTGACAGAATCAATAAAAACAAATATACTAAAGTGAATTTTAGTGAGTGAACAAATGAGAGTAAGTTCGAGTAAGAGTAATGGAACTACGGAATTTTGAAAAAAAAAATGCAAACAAAGTTTAATGCTTTGGTCGGTTTTCGTACGGTGCACTTTTCGTGTGTATCTACAATTTACTTCAACTGATTTAATCAGATTTTTAACATCACCATAAATTGCGACAAACAATTTAGTGCGTAACTCTAATCAAGCATTGTTTGTAGTGATGGAAAAATTCCAGTTGTTCGATTATGAGATGAACCGAACTAACTTCTAAACAATTATCGAAATGCTTTTACAATTCGAGTTTTATATTCGATACTAGTTTTATTTCGATTGACACTTTCGACTGAGGAAAGAAGAAAATAACTTAAAAATATCGAAGAAAATTGTAATAAATTACTGTCTTGTTCTTGCATTGTTATTCACTTGCTTTATGGGATACATTTGAGCACACATTTTTTTAAAACAATCATTACGATTATTTTTGTGAAATGTGTTAAAAATTTTCAAACTAATCCGTATCGCCGGACTCTCCAAAAAAAAAATATTTTATTTATAATTTTGAAAACTGAACAGTCCGATTTTTGAAACTTTAGACTCTTGCCAGGTTGGATGGATAATGCAGGCAAAATATAAAATAAATTAAGTAGCGGGTAGAGACCCCATTACGATCCCGGTAAAGGATAGCTCTACTTCAGGGACGCGCCCCTGCCTACGCGAGCCTTGGTTATCTCCCAATCAACATCCCGGGAAAAAACCATGTCCAAACCAAACTTCCCATCACTTCACATACACGTTCCTATTAATCCTGTTCTATACACATTCTCCAAGCCGTTTAGCCAACGTGGAGAATTAAGGCTACAGACCCCCTTAAAACTATGGCGAATTTAAAAACAAATGGATGGTGTAGCCCAGGTGGGGTGACCACAAACTGGCAAGCCCACACCTTCATGAAGGTCAGCCTCGAGGATTTTGGGAGAGGCAAAAATTCGCAAATCCAACCCATATAAAAAAATTAAGCAAAGAAAACAAGCAAGTGCAGTTTTCAATAGTGTCGATAAAAGCTGCTCTTTCAAGTCAAGAATCCACAGAATTTTATTTAAACTAAGTAGAATGTGTGAAGGTTCCTTCGCCACAGTACAGAGTTTATAGCTTCCATAATGAAAAATGCTCTTAGTAACTAAAAATGTGCCTAACGTGCAGAAAAATAGAGTCCAGTTTCATTTTGGGCTAAAAAGAAAATGGGAAAAAACAACCGAAAGATTAATCAAAAATAACAATAGACAATCGGAGCTTTCGATCCACTCATTTATACTGAAATGCATGAAGTTGCTTTCGTCAATCCAAAATATAACCACTATGTAGGGAAAATAATTCAAGAAATTGATGGATGTGGCGCACATTCGCCATTATAATTCCGGCTACGTTTAGAGATTATTAGACACAAAGAACAATCCTCTTTCCGATACCGATTATTGTTCTCATCACTCACTTACATCAACTCACTTTAATAGAAAATGTCTTCAAGTTTCCAGGATGTTTTCAATTTGCTAAGGTGAGCCGACTGACCGTTGGTAAATATGAGTTTCTCATAAATTCGTCAGGCAAAAAACCAAAAACCCTTGAATCCGGTCCATAACATCACTCGCAAGAGAAACTGCGCTGCTTGTGTGGAAGTGTGGAAAAACGCACTTTACTGGGAAATTTCTGAGAGTTCCCAGGATTTTTTCAGTTACTAAAGGGAAGCAATTGGTCGTTGGTATAGACGGATTTTTAAAAAATCAAGAAAAAACCAAAAATGTCTCAAGCCTGTCCAGAATATCACTCAAAAGAATAAACCCGCGGCTTTAAATGTGGAAAACCTCACTTTAATAAGAAATTGTTGGGAATTTTCTGGATTTTTTCAGATACCAATACCATTGAACATTGAACAACACGGATTTTTCAGAAATGATCCAAGGAAAAAACCAAAAAATCCGACCCATAATATAACTCGAAAGAGAAAGTCCGGGGATTTAATTGAGCGAAAACTCACTTTAATACGAAGTTTCTGGGAGTTTTCAGGATGTTTTCAGTTGCTAAGGCGAGGCGATTGGCCATCGGAAAACACGAGTTTTTCAAAAAATTGACAAGAAAAAGCCAAAGATCCGACAATCCGGCTCATAATATCACTCGAAATAAAAAACTCGCTGCTTTAAGTGTGGAAAAATGCACCTTAATAGGAAATTTCTGGGAATTTCCAGGATATTTTCAGTTACGAAGGCGAGACGATTGAACGATAATAAACACGGATTTTTCAAAAATTCCGAAAAATTCCACATAACTGTCTATAATATCTCTCCAAAGAAAAAGTCCACAGCTATAAGTGAGCAAAAACTCACTTTTATAGGAATTTTTTAGGACAATTTTTCGCACATTCTTAAGAAGAGTATGAAATTGGCGTTTGATTTGCAGCATATTTGCATAAGGATTTGAAAAAGTTTTCGCTCAAAATAGCAGCGAGGAGGACCCTTTTAGGACCAGACCAATCAAAATTGAGGTACTGTTCCGTTAGTATTCATTTCCTCCCGTTCCTCCTCAATTTCACACTTTTTTAAGTGGAGGTATAAAATCGAGGTTTGCTCGAATGATGCGCTCAACATTATTCAATAGCAGAAACCTTGCTTTATTCGTTTTGTAAGTGTCAACTTGTTTTCGTTTCTTCCCAAGTTTTCGGCAAAGTTGCAAATCGAAATTAAGTCAATTTTCAAAAATGCATCACTTTAAACCCCAGTTAACTAGAATGTTGGTCTTAACACCATTCAATGGAAGAAACATTGACGTCTTCTACCACCGTTTTCAATTTCCTCTCGGTTTTACTCAATTTTTCGCACTCTCTAAGAGGAGCATGAAATTGGCGTTTAATTTGCAGCATATTTTCTGGTACGACTATTGCCAAATGAAGGCATTTTGAAAATAGTTTACCAAATAAGCGAAATTAACATTTAGCCTCAATTACATATTTAATAATGCGGTTATATAATGAGATTGCACGATGATTCTGATTAAAATAGATTGAGTGAGGTGTGCAACCAACCAATTTACCAGATAAGATCGATAAAGTAAATAAATCAAAGCAGAAAAACGTGTAGTAGTCCATATTTCAACTGAGCCCAGTGTACGCAAAATGATTAATATAATTTCAAACAGGTTTCCGCATTGTTTTCAGAGTAAATTGATGTTTTTCGGTAAACTAGATCACTCTTTCGCCATTAATTTTTTAATTACTGGCCCGACTAGGAAGTACAACGGTGTTAATGGATGGCGTTTGTAACAGTTAGAATCATTTTGAAAAAAGTTTAAACTTCCGCATCTAATAACACTTGAACAGTCAAATAACTATGATTATTATATCGACGAGAAAGTTATAATTATGGAACAATTTTGAAAATCTGAGGGACGCAATCGTGGGCGTGGCGCGCAATTGCACCAGCTTAAACAATTGTGCACCCACAATTGTGGGTACCACGAGAGCTTTTACTCCACTTACATTCATTATGCACGCTTGGTCGCCCATAAATGTGCACTAGACTTTTAATAAAGGATCCTTATTAAATTTACAACAGCAAATGTGAAACTAATCTCGGGAAACCAAGTTCAGAATGCGGATCCCAAAGGCGCAACTAACCCCTTACGTTGATTAAATTTTCATGGCTCTCACAGTATTTCGGAGTACAATCAATAAAGAACTGAAGACAAACAACTAGTGAAAAATCAATCTCCTTAATTGTTGAATAGTATTAACATTAAGCTTGCAGAAACCACTCAAATAGTCAATTGGGCAGCCAGCAATTTTTCTGTTTATTATTATTTAAACGCAGTCACGATTTGAATTAAGTTTGGAAAGTACCGCAACATGTTACCATTTCTGTGCCTTATTAAAATTGAAAACCTCCCTGAAAATATTGCGAGGCCGCATTATAATTAATATTTATGGTTCCAGTTGTGAAAAATCCTACCAATTATATAAAAACGTCTGTAGGCTCATTTGCAATAAAAAAATTATAAGTCACGAAAGCCAACCTAGTCTCAATCAGAATGGGCTGTAGAAGGCGCGGTCTCTAACAGGTTGAATTCACAACAATTTGCCTGATTACGCAACGTTTCCTTTACTTTAAAACGCTAAATAAAAATGCCCGCTGAAACGTTGCCGCCGGAAATCCAACGTAACATAAAAACAGAACTGCAGGATATGCACAAGTGTAACACACAAGTTTCTGTATGAAGATCATGTTGAGTTGCAATTTTCTTTAGAATGGCTTTTAAATCAATTCGGTCCTTCAACAGATCAACTTTCTAAGGTAAAAATATGGCTTCCTTTCCTTCAGTACACGTACTCTGATTATAAAGGTTTACATAACCCAAGGCGTGGTTACTTCGAACATTCCTTGGAGATAGAATGATAAAACTCATTGGTTTTATATGTGCTATGACCAGTAACGAGCCAGTAATACGGTTTATGGCTCGACTGTTGCAATGAAAGTTTGCCCAGCTTTTATAGGAGAAATGTTTCATAAAATGGAACTAAATTTTTATTAAATAAATATATATTCGTCATTGTATTTGACGTTATTTGCTACTCTGTTTATAACTTTACTAACTTTACTTCTACTTTTACTAGTTTCAAATTAATATTCTTTTCACTTTGTGTTTTTGTGTGTCTTGTTAATTTCAATTGGTATAAATTCTGAAATTAGCGCTTTTTTCAACTATGTAAAGAATTCAGAAGATTGAGGATAAAGCTGGCAAAGCCAAACTACGAAAGTTTCGCTCAATAACAAAAACAAATCTCGAATAATAATTCATTAAATTAGGCGGTTTTCTTTGCAAAAAAACTGAGACAAAGACCATGTGTGGTTCATGTAGACAAATAGAAAAAATAGTCTGTTAATAAACAACTAATATGAACGAAAATTGTGCACAAGCAGGTAAACTTTGTCATTGAAGAAACTGATAAAAACCAAACAAAATTCGAAAGTAGAAGCAAAAACAGTGCAAACCAGAAAAATAAACAATTAAATCAAACAGAAGTGAACTGGAGAGTTGAGTTGCATTTACCCACAAATCCCCTACATATTTTGACCTTAAACACTCTTATTTTTCCGATGTCCAAACAGCGGCACTATGAATAGTTAAAAACGAATAAAACCAGAACTTTCCTTTGCTAATTAAACATTTTTGTGCATAGTCCAATTAGCAAGCGCTTAGTGCAATGTCGAAAATTATTCAACTATTTGGGTTGCGTCTGTTATCATTTGCGGACGTTATGAGGTAAGTTGCTGATTATTGGGGCGGGCAATATGAAAGCAAAAAAATGCAAAATACATACACCAAGAGCGTTAAAGCTTTCGGCTCAAAAAAAATTACGAATTAATAAAGTGAAAAAAGAAATCTCATCGATAATGAAGACATTATCTCACATAATGAATGCCCATTGAAGCAGAGCACTTTCTTCTCTCGGTTTATCTCAAGTAGTCTACTTTCGACCAGGAGTTAATATGTTTTATTAATATGAGAAAATGCGCTTAAACCAAGTTCAATGGCAACATGACGCTCGTTTTCATTCAATTATCTTTATAGCAAATTAGAGGAACAGTTGGGACTTTGAAAGTGTGTGATTATTTTATTGTGGTTCTCCATTAGATGCACAGCATGCGAGCATGCAAAAATCAGTTCTCATTAACTTGCTGGATTTTAAAAAAAATGTCTCAAGTGAACATATTCCCTAGCAATCAAAAGATAAACACCGGCAGTAATTGCGAGTTGAACAAAAGTATAGCAGCCATCTGACCTTGCTCTAATCACGAATTCTTCAGATCGCCATTGTTTTCTTTTCTGGGCTCGTGCCGCGAATTTGTATTTCCTATTAAGGCAAAAACCACATCGAAAGTGTAGGGATTCAGTTGAAAAAAGAAACCATCATTTACATACAGGCCGTTTCACAATGTGAGACGAATAGAGGCTCAAAATTAAAAAAATGCGTTCCCAGGCATTAAACATTAACAGTTTTATGGCGAATCTTTTCCTTGGACAAAGGATTTAAAAAGTAGGGTTTGTAAAAATATGCAGGATAAACCATGCAGGATAAAAGCGCACTCCACCGTTCAATAGAGCCAATAATGCTACCCCTCCATTCTTACAACATTTACAGTCAAAGTTCATGCTCCCAACACAATTCCATTTACTTACTTAGTATGACACACACAAAGGCTACGTAGTTAACAAGGTATTACTTGCATATTGCAGCCAATAAAAAGTGAAGGTCTGTCGTGAATTGCACCCTGTTTAATTGAGTGTTCACGTGAACGGTACAAAAGCTTTAGAACAAATATCACTCTCTTCCCACAACGTCCATTAACTTTGGCATTAGCACTTCCATGGGCAGGGTCGCAGGAAAAAACACCACAAACCCTTCATTCCCCATAGTAGGTATCACCAAAAACCAATGCCAACTAGCTAATATTTTTCCTCTTTTAACAAAGACTATTAATTGTATTTTTTAACCGATTAACATTAAGCAACAATAGTTTTTCCCACTATGGCATAAAGGGGCTCATCTTCCTCACGATTCTCCAGCAAATTCCAATCAATCTTCCGAATGCTGCTCGGGCATGAACTTGAAACCTTCTTCAAAGGTTAGTACCGGTCGTCTACCGATGTAGATGAAGACGGCGCTTGTGAAGATCGTGCCGCGACCATCACTTTCAATTTGCGTGCAATCTCGAAGATTAATTCCATTAAATGCAGCCACTCAGGGACAAACGATGATTTTAACGGGGTTTGCTGGTGTTTTGGGCGCTGAGACTGACAATTTCCACATAGAGCTAACGGAGGTGTTTCTATCAGCATCTTTAATGGGTATGCGGTTGCATGAATGCACGTCACCCACAACGACCGCTCAACTTTATCCTTGGGCTACTTTTTACCAGTTGGATCGTGTAACTTAAACGGGCGTTAAAAACGTATTTTATTGCCTTTCTGACTGCTGAGGATAAGCTTTTGCATGAATTTATGCGCCAAGAAACATGCAAATATGAAGATAAGAGAGAAAAATTTGCACAAAAATTACATTTATTAGTTCTAGATATAAATAGTCAGAACCTTTTAAAAATGTTGCTACATTTAGGACCGGTTTCTTGATCTACAAAACATCGATTTTACTCGGGCGTGAGTAGTCTATTCAAATTAAGACGTAACTTGTAGCATTTATGCAATTCCTTCCCTTAAAGAAAAATGGGAGCAGATCTAAATCAGTTTCCAACAGCGAGTGTTGATACCTTCTAATATAGACATATTGCATTATGATTTGCGATTAAATAGCATTCCAAGCCCGACCACAATACGAACTAAAGCACATGTGATATGCAAGATTTTTATCTACTAGTGCACACACGCAACAAAATCAAGGCCATGGTTAATAATCCCTTCGGCTCTTTGCCTTGAACTATTCCCATTTGTGCCATGAGGAGTGATCTATATATTTATTTTCAAATTCCTCTTCGAGCATTATTCCGCGTTCTTGAAATCGCGATCCGCCTTCGTTTGCTTCTTTTGCATCTCTTCGTCGGCTGTTAGGCCATTTTTCCTATGTAAAAGTGGTGAAACTACAAATTTCTATATAATGTTCAAGACAGCTGCATTATCCAGTTAATTACCGCGGCCAAACATGGCCAAACTGACCGTTTACGTGCGCACAAAGAGGAAGAAGTAGGTTTTATGACGGTCAAGTTTTTAGCTGTAGACTGAAAGGAGAAAAGCTTCAATTGAGTGGGACCAAACTCCTACCACATGGAAGGTGAAATGTTGAAATCAAAGGCTCAATTGAGAGGTTGAAATGCAAAAGAGAAAGAACGTCCTGAAAGATAAAACTTAAAAGATCGGCCAGAAAGCCAAAAAGTGAAGAGCCAACACATTTTCTATGAATTAAAAGTGGATTATTTAAGTTAGTTTAATATAAGTTTGTTTTATAAATAATGTAGGTTCAAATTGTTTATGAAATTTCTATTAAGGTAGGTAAATGTATGCGAAAGACATCAAGCTGAAATCAATCAAAACATCGGATAAATTTAGAATAAAAATCTCAACAAAAGCGAATTCTAAAAATCGGGTGAAAAACGCTAAAATATACTGTAAAATCCAGTTCACAATGCTGATTTGTTGGTTCAAAGATAATTGAAAACCCATGAAACGAACACGTTGAAAAAATATTAATTGTTGAAGACCTGAAAACAAGACGCCTGCTGCTAAAAGTTTTGTGTTTTCTACTGAAAAGTAGTCGTAAATTAGCATCCACATTTTGAAATTACTATAAAAAAAAGCTGGTGAGAAAAACCCAAACAAAATAGTTTGTGTCATTAAGCGGCGTTTTCTAGTCAAAATAGCTAAAAACAATTCCTGATAAGATTCCTACTAATGATGAAGAGAACGTAAAAAATCAAACGTGGAAGACAAATTAAAACAATAAAAAACCTACACCCAGAGCTTGTACTTTTCCTGCGTTTTTACATGCATTATACAGTAAAATTATTCAGGATTGAAACATTGTAGTCCAAAATACCTTGGATAGTTGCAGTACGTAAAGGATGTAATATTTATAGCTGGGAATGTTGGCCGATATTGGTACATACAATTACCAATACTTATCCCACATTCTTATGTAAACATGGGTGCTTAGCGCTAAATATTTATCAACTGATTAATTTGAATAATTTTTATTCGATTGTATTTAAATTAGTTCAATTCGATTGCGGAAAAGCTGTCCACGTGGTAAAAGACATCATGCTGAATTGTTGCATAGTTCATACACTGTGGCCCCATAAAAAAGGTCGCACGATAGTTGAGTAAATATCCAGATGGCCAATTTGGTTATTGAATGGTTGTGGGCTCAAAGTACCTTCATCCTCGTCGAAACCTCCATAACAGAAGAATGGGACCTTTCGTTTCAAGCTTCGTCATCGCCTTTTACGCCCGTTTATTCGATTTTGCCTAATGATAGTAATTAACTCTGCCACCTACCAGTGGTGCAACGAAAAATGGCATTTCAGACAGTTATAATTATAGGAAATTTATTATACTTTTATAAAATAATCGATCGGTCAGTCCTTGAGACACTTCCTACCAAAATTGCCTAACTTTTTAATCAGTTAATTTACTTTTAGCTATTTTCTTTTGCTGGTTTGCTTCGTTGGATTTGTATCTTAGAATGAAACAAATGGAAAACCATTGGAAGTTTTTTTGAAGAAGAAAGTTTTCTTCTCTGTCGTTTAATTAAGTCTAAGTTACTCCGTCTACTAAATCGTCTTTTTGCTAATTATTTCAATAGTTAGACCTTAAAATTAACGGCAACTAAAAAAGTTAATGGACACACATTCTCCACTTACAGGGAAATAATTAACAAAAATAGCCATACATTGTACACCATGCGTTTAAAGAATTGCATCCATTGTCTAGCTTAATTAGATTTCTTTACTGTATTTGTGATATAATTTTGTTATTGTTATATGTCATTTTTGCAATATTAACTGCCGGCTAATATCGGTTTTATTGCCTCATATGTTCGAAAGTAAATGGGCTAAGATACGGTCGAGGTAAGACTTATACGGGGCATGAGGTGAATACGGTTTAGTAACTTTCTGCAGGATTTTCCTGTATACCAAGCGCTTAGAGCATGAATCAATCGCCTTGTAAGATGAAAGGAACTGTTGATATTGATTCTATATTAGCTAGACAATAGAAACCTTCTAGTGGCACTTGGTCGTGGTCTTTCCTTTCTATTAGAACTACAATGGGGCCTAAGAACGACTAAGAAGTGTCACGGGGGCACGAATCCACCACGCCCCTTAAAGGTCACGCGGTCGAAATCGCTTAAACACCTGATCAGAATTGGTGCAAGAATGTTCTGGTGTTTCAATATTGAGAAAGATTGCGATTTCAAAGCTGAATGAATAACCGCAAAGCCAATTTTCCCAATGAGTATCTAATTAAAATGAAAATGCTAATACCATATCTGAAACCAGCAATTGTGGAAAGAAAGCTGCACTAGCAAGCAACCGAATAACGGCACAGGCGTTTAAGCTACTGGTGGAATCGCAGCTTTTCCTTATTAAGATGTAATTACTGATGTTAAGATTACGAAGAAGAAAAAAAGAATTCGTCCGGAAACAGACCTGGATTATTTTCAGGTACTTCCTGATCAGTGAATGAAAATGATGCCTATTTTACGCAGCAAAAAAGCATGAATTGACTCAGCCATGTATTTGGTCAATTAGTTTTAAAAAAAGGTAAAGTTATAAAGAACACCTTTTTAAAATTTCTTTCAATTCCTTTGAAGTGTGAAAGATTCGCAAAAGTACCGATTAACGAAATGAAAGGAGGAAAAAAGTTTGGAAAATGTGGGAGTGACAAGACACGCAAAAATATTTGTGATTATAGAAGGAACACAGGGGGAAAATGAGGAAAACCATAACAGACATTTGAAAATTGAGAACAAAATAGACCAGTCACAGAAGTGAAAGAAGAAACACTAGACGCAGCGAAAAATTTCTAATCTGCATTATCAAGGGAAACTTGAGGAGTAGACGAGCAAAAAAATGCACACACTTGAACTGATGGATGCATCTAAAAATTCCAACTAAAACCACTAAAGCATGCAAATTCATACTAAATAAACAATTGTATTCTGTGGAATAGAATATGCCTGATTTTTCTCTGAACGATATCAATAACTCGTCTGAACCGTCTTCAGTCTGATTCGTGGGAGCCAACCGCAGACAATAGAGCAATTTTTTATATTCAAACAGCACTAAATATTCTAAATTGCATTATTATGGGCGATTTTGCGTTAATTAAGCGAGGCCGGTCGCACGATAGTAAACGATTTCTCAGACTGGTTTTAAGGAATATTATTTTTTGCCAGTCTGTTGGCGAGTAGTGCTTTGCACTAGAAAATCCCATCCACCGGCGGTTGTTTGATTATTATAGGCAACAATTGCAAATAACTATCGCTTTTGTGCACTTTAAACGTTGCCGCAGTGAATTTAGCTAATTTCAAGACAGTCAAGGATAAAAACACACTATTAATTACGCTAAACTCACCTTGACTCGGCGACCGCATGATTTGTTGGAAACTAGACCACTTACGCAGAGAGAAATTAATAAAAAATATTAATGATGTGTGGCTGGACGAGACAATAAATCATTAGGATTAATTTGCTCATTTCACTAAGTTTAGTGTGAGCATACCATTCAAAGGCAAACGTACAGCGCAATCAAAAAATTGCTGAAATACCGGCTCCAAAGCAGTGGAATATTAATTATTCAAATTCAGGTTTGTTTCAACCTTTTCCGCATATTTTCGAATAAAATTGCATATAATTTGATTTTATATGTTTCTCTGATACTCTGTTAAAGGTGTTTCCATTGGCAAGACAACATGTGCTTGTAGTGCAAGGTTCAAGCATGTGCAAGATGAAATTAGGAATATTTATTAAATACAAAAATAGTTTGGTTGATTGCGGTGTAAAAATAATGTTTTTGACAAATTTGTTTAGCTGCGTCTGCGGTTGGTAAAATAGAGGCGTGTTTAGGTGAAAATGTAAATTTTTGCAAAAATAAGCGATAGATAGTGTATAGCGCCTGTCGAACTGTTAGCATTGTATCAAAAATTCCTACAAACTGAACATTAATCTATGGTAATTTATTTATATGAAAGATCAAATAAGTTTATACTATCTATCTATTGCTATTTTGTTAAATATTTAATAAACAAATTCAGCTAAAATTCTAATTATTCATGAATCTCTAAAACGCAATCCTATTGGTTGTGACGTCTCTGGTCATATAAATGGCCAATTGTTTACGTTCTGTGCGTAGTGTTTAGTTGTGTGGTTGCGTTTGATTAATTATTTTGTGGATTTAAATAATTTATAGTTTGTGTTAAACTAAAAAATCGCTTCAGAAGGATTCCTTAAAGCGTCAACAAACAATTTACCATGTGTACATATTTTTATAGGTACCGAATATTTAAAAAACGACGAACGTTTTAATTCAGCCGAATTCAAAGGTGTCAAAGCAGCAGCGTAAGTAAAAATCCGTAAACTAATTATTAGTTATTCTCTCCTTAATATACTAATCTATCTGTATTGGTTTAAATTAGGTAAATAATATATAGAATTTCACTTTTTTTATTTTGGGCATCGCGAGCGGCGTAGCGATTTTTAATCATTACGACATTTAATTTGTATTTTGGGCATCACGAGAACAATATGGTGATAGCGGATATGTGGAATTGAAACGCGAGGGTTCTTTGTGCACTGTACAAGGGAGAATTTGCCCAGAACACAAAGTACGATCGAAGGCATATTCTAATGATCCTCGCGAACAAAAAAACATTGATTTTGATTTAGGAACATCACGTCTAGCTGCTTTCAACCATAAAACTTTACATGCATAATCATGAGGAACGGTTAGAAAGAGTTTGTTTGGAGCACTTATTGAGGTATTCTTGCATCCTGGCACAAAACACCACTTATTTTGTGATCCATACATGTCACCGTTTTCCATTATGCAAGATAATAATAACAATCAATAAAATAATGATAATCACAATAACGTAAATAATAAAACAAAGCTGCGAAAACAACAAAATAAACACGAGACACTTTGTTGATATGACCTGCTACGTCACAATCGGGATAGGCAACCGACGATACGGATTGGGCGTTTTTAGCGGAAAATATCTGATTTGAATTTAAATTCGCTTTAAAACTATAATGGAGACTTTTTTTGCAAAAAAAATTATATCAGTATAATGTTTGCCATAACTACTTTCTATTTATCAACATTAAAAAAAAAGTGAAAACACCCTATTTTATATTGGAAATCGCCCAGTTTTCCATCTACGGAGTGTCCAAATTTTCGGCAACAAAATCAAATTTATGAACATCAGTTGCAAATAAAATTGTAACTTTATTCTGCATTCTTAGATGAAGTGATGTCAATCAACAGATCGACCCACATGAATGAAACTCCTCTTAATCGATCTAAAATCCGGACTTTGAAGGTTGAAAAGCCTATAAAATCGGTTGAGAAAAACCAAAGAATTCAGGTGGAGATCACAAGTGATTACATGTACTGAAACGTCTTTGAAAAAAATAAGTTGATTCACTTTTGTAAAGCTGACTGCGCCCGTCTTTGTGACGATCGAATCCGGAATCCTTGGATGGTGTCATCTAACTGAGTTACACCTTAAAACCGACACGCCTTACGTAATTATCACCCTTTAATAGAAAACAATTAGTGGATTTTAAAAAGAAAGGCGTGGATTCACTGCTCAATCGATTTCCTGCCTTCCAGTCATTGGAAAGACGAAAAAAGTCATCGAATGTGTATGCAAAAATAGCGCGAGTTGTAGACGAACCAACTCTAGTCAGCCTAATCTTCTCAATTGCAGCTTCAATGTAATTTAAAACGGAAACCTGCCCGAAAATTTTACGCCAGCGAGAACATCAGCGATCATTATCGGCTTAAGACATTGTGGATTTTTGCTCCATATCCGAGTCAGTTTCAAACTACTCTAGAAATGTAACTTCCATTTCGTTTTTATTTATTTTATTTGTATTTCCTTGCCCATTATTACTTTAACATTACAAGTCGTTGATATGATTTATTAGGCATTCGAGGTGAGTTCTTGCCTTTGAAAGGTAAAATCAAACGCACCTTGACAATGCTAATCAAATTAAAAAACAATACGGCTTTAATAAGCAGTTGCCCAACATCCAATCTAAAGTATTTACTTGGTAAACCGAGCATTTCGTTTGACATTAAAGTGTTAAATTCGAAAATACACAGGGCCTTCGCATAGCCCGAGCCAATTCAAGGTTTGAACCAGAAATTTGAGAATCGAAGACGATGAAAAAATGCAATTAAAACATTCTCTAAACGATTCATTTGCCCAGTTCGATTGATTACCTTTCGACTAAATTGTAAACAATGAAAGTCCCCACTTGGAGCCTAAGCTGGCGGTGCCGACTTCTTCATGGTGGTACCCGGCTCAGTTAGGAATCTGCAGCGGGAAAAACCGCGCGAATTATTTTTTTAAATGTTACAAGAAATTTCCGATTTCTTCTAAAACACAATGGGAAGTTTTCACCTTTAGAAAAGATTCTTCGTCCATTCAAGCAGTGAAACTTGGAAGAATTGGTGATAATGGAAAAAATGCTTGCATCCCAGTGATAACAGTGCGTTTTAGTGAAGCTGACTGGTAAAGCCAGTGGGTTACTTTCCACTTTGGATTTCGTAGATGCAACATTAAAGGTATTTTTGGGTTTTTACCACCTTTCAAATAATGCACGAACTGTTTTTATTGTAATCACTCAAACCTCGAAATTGCCGAACAAACGACTGTGGGTATGTTACAAGAGCAAATTAGCCTGCTTAAACGCATCTAACAATTAGCCAGATATTAAAATGACAAACAGAGCGTTCAGGCATTATTTACAGCAGCTGGTGCAAGCTCAAGTTTAACTTTTCCTTTTATTTAATCACGGCTAATATGAGTTCTAAGACATTAAATATTTGGCAAAAATTTGCCATCAAGAGTTTTCAGTTCCGCGCTAAATAACAAAAACCTGACCACAATGGCAAAAGCACAACTTGCAATCAATTGCCAACAACTAACAATAATCTTCCTAATGAAATAGTCAATTAGGTGCTGATTATGGACATTATTTAATCGAGTTTAATGTTATTTAACCGGATGACAACCGAGGATTTGTATAAAAATTTGGTAATCCTTTTCATATTATTACCTTTTAATTATATTAATTTTGCTTAGTTCAGTTTAACGAGCTGCAAACATTTGTATAGGTAGACGCTATTAAGGTTTGCAACCTTAATTGATTTAGATTTTTTTTGGGAACCAAATTGACCTTGTTTGGACTAAGATTGTCTACTAAACACATTGCCGAATTTTAGCCCCGTCAGTACGCCCATTGTTTTTGCATAAAAGTTGCGTCCACGTCCTTGGACAGGACAATGCGTGTGACAAAGACGACCAAAGAAATGATTGTTTTTCTTTCAGGTTGTTTCATTTCTTGATTTCGAGCGGTAACAAGACCGTGACACTATCTAAACGCAGTTCCCAGCCTTAAAATTGCTGAAATTGGGTAATTTTCGTATTTTTCTTCGGCGGTGCACAATAGGCTGAGACCCGTCCATTCGCAGCCTTTCAACTAGACCTTAATTCGGTTTAAGATATTAGGAACTTTGTTTGTTTCAAAATCTCAGAAAAATATCGCGGTTTTGAAAGCCAATATTCGAAAGAAAAAAAAATGCTGCTAAATATCGATGGTTTGTGTAAAGTCCGTCGCTTGTTAGACAATAACCGATGTTTGAACTTTTCTAGTTTTGGTATATTTTCACTGAGCATCGGTTTGAAGCATTAAGTTTTAAAAAATTGCACTTCAACAACCGCTGCCCAGACAACTGAATTAATCAGAACCAATTTCCTTCACTTAAAATTAATCTCATTGTCCAAATGAAGGTGTTCTTAATGGAAATGGGTCGAAGACGCGCACCTCTGTTTTTATTTTAAGCAAATACGCGTGGTTAAATAATGGCAAAACAATGATCTCGACTAAAGAATGTCATGTATTATTGATCGCAAACCAGTTGAAGCATTTGCGCTGTTAAATGAAAGAACCAACAAAACATTATACGATGTAGTGCGTCAACAGATGCACTAATTTCAAGAAATAACTCCTGAAATAAATTATGATCCGATTGAAATCCCCATAAAAAACCACCGGCTTTATAAAGATCTTAACGGTACACAAACATAGGAAACGACATTTTCGCTGTTTCCTCATACCAGCAGCAGCAACCGCAATGACTGCAATATGTCACCGAATAAAGTGAAGAACATTAAGACCTTTTGTGAAGAAATGTTGACATTGAAATTCTGCCATCGAGGAAAACCGGCCAGAATTCATCTGTTATCCAACTGCGATCAAAGTAGTATTCGGGTACTTACATCAAAAAGGCGCAAATAAAAAAGTAAAAGTGCTAAAGCTCTTGTTATGCCGCTTGATTTGAATACTGTTATCTAGATCATGCTCTCGTAACGATTTGTTTCCTTTTTCTTGGCTTGCGGTCAAGATACGGGCGATTAACTTGAGGCTTATACGGTGACCTGTTGATTATTGCATATTTGGCAGAACTGAGCATTAGAGCTCGGAAAACAGCCTACAGGACTAAATAGTTCCGTAATAGCAATTTCCTGCCATAGTTTTAATCGCTTGTAACCTTTAAACATCGGGCGCGGCCGCAAAACGAGCAGAAAAATCGATCTTTGCAACTAAGAACCAAGGCTGGTGGTTATGCAGTTTGTTGCAATGTTTCCAATGAAACTGTTGAAAAGCGCTCACTAATAAAAACCACTTTAATTAATTTATTCAGATCTGTGTCGAGAATCTTTCTTAATAATGAGACTAAGAAAAATTCACTGGAACCGTGTAATTAAGAAATTAACACTAAATTAAAATCAGTGTTGACAAGTAATAGTTCATAATCTGGCGGGATTTTGCACAATAGGATTTCTATTATTCCTCTGAGAAAATCTCCAACTAGATGAGAAAAAAGTTGGCATTGTTCAACAAGAATATTTGATCTGGTTTGATATCCAACCAGAAGCAACAGATCTTTGAAAACCGTTGTAACCTTAGAACAGTAATTACACGTTCAAAGCCTGTGGCTAGAACAAAACCAGCTCTGAATACTATAATTTCCTCTGAACTTAAGTTCACTATTTCGACACTTTGGTAATTCCGTTCGGATACTCTTTAAGCGAATTCCCACCAAAACGCTGCAAACTTGCCTACAATGTAATAATATCAAGCGATGATATTAAGACAAGGCTGTTTTAAATACCGAAGCTCTGATATGTCACAGTCGAGGGAAAAAATCCATCCAACGGCCCTCCTTCGAACATTCCATTCAGAACCAACCCAACAACCTAAATTGTTCGAACAAATTGACATTTTGCTCATCTGCATCAGATTAAGTGGATTTTTCACATCGCAGTGCAAAATTTAGCTAAAATATTCCTTCAACGTATGTTTGAGCGTTTCAATTGCCTTTCCCTATACATTGTGTAGTAATATATGCATTGAAAGTCACAGTACCAAAAGAGCGCAGCCCGCAAAGGCAAATAAGCCCAATTTGCAAGAAATACTCCTGGTCGGAAAAAAAATGAAACCGAAAGTGAAATGCCCCATAAATTAAGCCGAACGAGCTCGAGTCCGAGAAACGTGATCGAGCCATTTTTTATGGCATGGAGATACGTATCTTTAAAATACTCCACATAAATTGAGCATTTGAATATCATCACTAGAAAAATCCAACGTGAATTAAAGCCATCCATGTTATGACTACCAACATAAAGTGTGAAAGCCATTATTTTCAGATGGTTTACTTCTTGCCGACAGCTGACTGTTAGGATTTTAAGAGAAATTAGCTAAACAATCACATAAAGCGGAATTTAATTTGTTGCAGATGCCACATAGGCATCGATGGCCTTACGTTGTCCTGCTGCCATTATGGCTGTTTTTGCCATTTCTTTTGGCCTTACCATCGCCTACGCCACTGGCTCGCACAAGACACCACGAACAGCGACAATTGCACCGACTAGCTGGCGGTCATCTTCGAATTCTGGACTCGGATCCAGATGATTCTGAACTTATCACTGCCAGGTATTAAAACAGTTGGAACCGGACAAGAACCGCAATTAAATTAGAAGCCAATTAGTTTTCCTTCGCCCAATATTGCAACACCTTATATAAATAGAATTTGCGGTTTGTTTCCTTAGTGCTGGCGAAAATGTAAAAGGCAAAAAAGGAGGTAACGCAGACGAGCGAAAAACCCTATCGCAACAAGTGGCCGATGGAAAGTATGGACTGATCCAGAAGGAACTGTTCAAAAAGCAACCGAAGCGACCAGGAATCATTAGCTACGCCCCAAACTCTGAAGTGAGCAAACCCCTTTTGTAAAATCCTACGCGGTAAACAATGCCAAATCATTCTGAAGGTACCAAAAGACAACATTGCAACATTGGGGGGCCTGACGAAAAACGACATTTGGTTGGCGGAAAACCATCTCCTAGTTATAAAAGGGGGCGCATATCCGCCTCATGACGATAGCAAACAGGACTATATTAGTCAGATTTGGCAGCCTATTGACGACTACAGTGCCCCATTGCATCAGGTGGTTTATTTGGTCGTTTTACTTTTTCATTGTTGATAATATTGGATGAAAATCTAGGTAAAAATCCCCAAAAATCCGGCGGTTCCGCCGCCCTTTCCTGTCCAGCTCAGCGACGACGGCCCCCTTCAAATCCTGGGCACAAACTCTTCGCGAACGCTTAATGCTTCAGCAGAAACGCCGGCCTACGCCCTACCGCCCCCGCCCGGTTGGGACGGCGAAATCCCTCCACAGGGCGAATATTTCCCGGAAACAGGTAAACATTGGTGGAAACCCCACTGTTTTGTACGCAAAACTAACACCATTCAACGAAAAATCATTACTTACCACCGCGAATTGTGTGTCTAATTAAACCACCGCTTTAATTGGCTACTTGTAAAAAACCCAAAGAAAATTAGGAATCAAACGACCTAAACAATTCAAGTAAAACGCTTGCAAAATGGGCAAGTAGCCGATTGAGAACTAACACAACATTCCAGGTCCTGCCAATTCCGATCAGACCGACCCTGCTTCCGGGCAAGTTACGTTGCGAGTTCCTGCCTCGGGGGAACCCGCAGGGGGGATGCCGTTCCCCCCCACCCTTTTGAACGGCAGCTTTCCGCCTTCTTTCGCGCATTTACCTCCTGGGGCAGCCATACTCCCAGCCCCCCTAGGTAAGTCATGTATCTGACCGCATCCACAATCATCCGTAACTAAAATCTCCTGAATGTGAAGCGTTTCTTGTTCAGCAAAATAGGCATTTGCTTTATTCAATGACTGTCTAGGGAACGACACAATCCTGGACGAGGACGACCCATCGATATACTATCCACCGCCCTACAGTTTCTACTACCCCAAGGATAACACCAGCTTGGTAAGCCCCTCAGTACGGACGTTCACAACAATCCACTTCTTCCCTAAATACCATCAAGTCTACTTCCACTACTAAACTATTTCAATTGTAGGTTTTTCTAAAGGGCACTTTCATTGGCCGACTTCAAGAAGCACTAACAAAACATCTTCAACTTACCCACTAACCCCTTAGATAAGGTACTTTTCCTAACATACGACAAACTCATTTGCCGTGTAAATTCAGCCGGAAAAGCCCGCTTTTCAAACCCATTTCATCGTTTGCAGGTACCACCCGGTCCACTGGTACCAGGCATAATTTTGCCACCGCCCCCCAAGTTTTTCGCCCCACTCGAAGAACCACCAAAACCAAGCACAAGAAGACCTCCACAAACACGCCCCACTTTCACCACCACCACCACCAATGAGCCGCCACTGAATAACGAAATCAGCACCAGCCGACCAATCACCACTGTGCCCACCAGAGTCTCCGTGATTAAAAACTACAGCAAAGTCACTGTTCGCGTTTCCATGCCGAGGAAGCCTCATTCCCGACACCCCACAAAACCATCCCAGACCACTTCAACCACTGGAAAGCCCAAAGTTATCAGCATTCTACCGGTGCATGTTGATAGGTTGAATAGAACGTATCTGCCGGCTAGGAAACCTTCAGTGACCATCCTCAAGCCGATTAAACCGGAAACAGTCACGTCCAAAGCGTACGCTGAGCCAAACGAAGTGGCGCCGCCCCACCAGTTGGAACCCAGTAGGAACCCTAACAAGCATTTCAACAGGAACCCGTACAACTACAAGAATATCGCCAATCAAAGACCGACGTTCGACAGGCAGCGGGAGTGGGAACAGACCAAATTCACCGATGAAGTCATCAGCACCACCCAAGTGCCCTTGCGGTACCAGGCGACAGCAAACGACCTCGAGCTAAACGCAGTAACTCCCGGAGCAGAGCAGTTCTCTATAGGTACACCCAGAAAAAAACTAACCGAGTCAGCATCTAATTTTCCGAAATTTGCAGGCAAAAACCCCCAATTCTCCAAAACCACCAGAAAACCCCAATCGAACTTCTACTACTACGAGGAAACTGATCCAGCCTTGAATGCCATTACCACTGAAGCGCCGCAAGCGAAACCAAATCCCGCCTACGACAGCTGGAATCAGTTTTACTCAACGCCGAGAAGACCCAGCAAAGCTCCCTCCGTTAAACCTCAATACATCTACCTAACTGGCAGGCCTTATGAGAGGGAGAAACCTAAATTCCGCTATATCCCCCAAAGCCAGCCCAGGCCCAAACCTCAGACCACGTTTAGCATTCACATTGCCAACCTACAGAACCAACTGAGTCAGCAATATTTTACAACTCCTGACAGCCTTTACCGGCCAACCTCCAAGCCAGTGTACCAATACAGCTTTGAGGCGCAGAACTACAACCGACCGGGAGGCAAAGCCTTCAAGCCCTCGCAGTTAATGGATAGTAACGAGGATGGTTTTAAGCCAATCCCCAAGTATAGCGTGCAAATCCAACCGGCCATCGAGATTGTCCAAACTCAACGTCCAAACTACCAGCAAATCCAGCCGTTGAATGTGGAGGAGCCTGGTTATTACAGCAATGAGCCTCAAGCCTCGAAGCCTCAAAGCCAGTATCTGCAGGAAGTTCAGCGGCCTTCCGGCTATGGGCAAAGCGGCTTGAGGTACCTGCCTCCACAGCAACGGCCTACTGTAGCTCCTGACGCGGTCCAGGTGACCCCCTCCCGGCCCATTGCTGAATACTCCTACGAAAGCACCCCCAATCCAGTCTATCAAGGCTTCTATACGAAGCCGGATGAAGGCTATTTCGACGAGAATACCAAGCAATATTTCACGATATTTGGTAGGAAGTTGGCCAGCACTACCACGCCCCTACCTCTAGTCACTAGGCCTACCTCCCCTAGACCGGCCAGGTATAGGCAGGGCAACTACAACCCCCCCATTTCACTGCATAGTGACTTAAATGTAAACTACGCCCAACCGCGTCCTCCGATTAATCCTCTAAGTGAACCAATCGACAATCGGCCGCAAGTTGACTCGGGCTCAAATCCGGAAATTATTAAAGCGATTGAAATCACTCCTCCGCCCATTGCAAGCAGGGGAAAGAAAGAACAGTACATTCACTATCAACTGCCTGGGGATGAGGGCGCGCATTTCTACTTCCTCACTCCGCAGGCGGCTGAAAGGAGGAGGCAAGCAGGGCAATATTTTTACGAACGGGACGCGCGCGTGAGGCGGGACAAACCGCAACAAGAGGAAAAATCGAAGAATTAAAGTGAAAGTGAAAGTGAAACACGGACACAAAGTGGAACGGGTTTCATGTGTGCCGAACTAAAATTGATCTGTGATCAACTGAATTGTAGAGTAATTAATAACTGATTCTAGAAGTGCAGCTAAGCATCTGTTATTTATTTGAATTTCATTTTTTTTGCAAGCTTGCAAATATTTTTGCTCATGAAGAAGCACGTTACGTTGTACATAGATAGTATATAAAATGACATATCGACGATTAATATATACTTCTATAAACATAGTGTCGTTGAATCATCGGAGATGCACGTCGTTTCGAATTGTGTAAATATTTGGACCTTTAAAGGCAAACTACCCAAAAAACGCTCTGTTCTAAGGTATTTCACCGCCGCTAAATTGATAACATTTCGGCATAGATCGGCACAGGCCGACTCAACCAAAAATGATTGAAATAGCAATAAACCTTTTCAACACAAATTCGCAACAAGCCGCTCAATAAATTAACAGTATTGATGATTTGTATTAACTCACCTGTGTTTAATTTTTGTTCGGCATTCTCGTCCTTCAGAGGCGAATCGAACAAGTGAATGTACACCTCTATAGCGCACTTAGCCGCCTTGAAATAGAAGGGATGGCCTCGGAGGACGTCTTCCAATCTCAAAAGACCCATGTACGAGCGCAGAGTCATTTTACGCAGGCAGTAGGTGTGGAAATCGAACTGGTCCTCAATTATTTCGGCGAAATGCTGAAAGGAAAAATGTGTACGGATTAGGAAGTTGACAAATTTTTCATTTAAAGCCGTTAAGAACATTATGGTTCTTCCAAATGTGTTGCTCAGGACACACCGATTTCCCATCCCAACAAACCCCTAAAAACCAGTCATTAAAAACCAGCTTACCCGATCAATTTCGTGGCACTTCTTAAGCGACTCTCCATATTTGCCTAATCTCTGATAGGCAAGAGCGCATTCCGTCTGGAACCACATGCACTGCATCTCGTTCAAGTTCTCCATGGCTGAGACACCCTCCCTTGTGAATTTTGCGCACGTTTCTTCAGCCTGAAGCAATAAACAAGCTCTAGCTTCAATTGTGCTAATGAAATCTTCAATTCTTACCTCTTTTAACAAATTGGCTCGTAACATGTACTTGGCACATTTAGAATTAATATATCTATCTGCCGTGTCCATAGCTTGAGCCTCATCAAGGCATAGATATGCTTCTACCGGATCACCAGCATGCTGAAGACAGAATTTGTTTACATTTTCTTTCGCAAAAAAACTAGCCTTTGGAGGGTGTTACCTTATAAATCCGGCCTTTAGTAACAAATAGTTCAATTAAAGTGGGCGTATGTTCGATGGCAGTCTCAATATATGCTAAGGCTTTCTCGGTTTGATTCAAATAATCGTAATGTTGAGCTAGAAAATAGTAAGTCCACAAAATGGCGCTAGCGGGCTCTTTGGGCCCATTCGAAGACTCGGTTTCACTGTATTTATTTCCTTTCTCCAAAGATTGGACATATCCTGAAGAAAAAAATTGATATTGAATGCCAGTTGGTTGTAAAACATCACAGATTTACCTAAAACTAATTCTTCGATAATCTGGACTTTTTGGCCGTCTTTGTACAAACTCCTCAGATCAACAAACAATGGAGGCACCCCCTTTGTCAAGGCTTTTCTCATGTATTGATCAACCAGCACCCTAAACTGTTCACCGGTTGCATAGTTTAGAGGTAATCTGAAACAATGAGTATAAATAAGTCAATGCGAGCAGCCTCAAAATCAGCGACATACCTTTTTGGAGGCATCGACCTAGGGAATTTTTCAGCATATTTTCCATAAAAGTCAATAATATCACTTTCCGAAGTCAGTCGCTTTGCCTCAATCAGTTTCTTATAATACAGTGTATTTTCCGGGTTTCTGTCAATCAGTTCCTCATAGATTTCCTCTGCTTCCTTCCAATCGGCCAACCGCAAATGCAAATCACCGATATTCTCTTTATATGTGAGCTTGTCGACGATTTGATACGAGAAGGTTTTGAGATGTTTAAGTGCCTGCTTCAGATCGCCAGACTCTTGGATTACCATGTTTTGGTACAGTAGAACTTCACTATGCTCGTAGTCGAAATTATTGAGACGCTACAACAAATCGAGATGTTCACTGTTGAGCCATCACCTTCAGAAACAAACCAATTGGTTCGGATGAATCACTTAAAACTCAAACGTCTGCTACTTATATTATATTAACTTGACTTGGCAGATTTAAATATTTTTTTTATTGATTATAGCGCCAATTTACGCCTTTTAAATTTCTAGATGCAAAATAACTCCGCCGGTTATAATTTCCTTCCTTGAACGTTTTTTTTTATTTAAAACACTAAACAGAGTGATGATGGTTTAGGACCTTCGATTTAAACCATTCTCATAAAATACACAATAACAAACTCACTTGCTGCTGGTCCAAAAAAGTATCCAGTATACTTAAGGCATTCTTATAATCTACCAACAGATGGAAAGACATGGCGTACCCAATCCAGGAAGCGCGTTGTGTTGGTCTGAGCATAAGTAGCTGATACCTAGTATCCTAAAAGAACCAAACTAAGTGAAATGAGGATTAACGAGCTTATAGATTTACTCTGTATCCTTCCAGGTCGCGCATTTGAATCTGCAGCAACGACAGATCCCGTAGAATTTGAATGTTATTTTTATCCCACTTAAGTGCATTTCGGTAACATTTAATGGCTTCATCGTATTTCTTATCCGACCTAACAAGAAAAATGTATTGCATGTAAAGGCCAAATCCTCGGTTTAAAAATCTGTTGCAATCTACCTTTGTAAGAGTCCATAAACATGCCAACATACATGCGATTTCAAGTCGTTTCTAAGACCGCGTCTCACATGCTCATAAGCTTCTTCTTTACGACCCAGACAGTTTAGAGTTAAGCCTTTCATCGCCAAGGTTTCTAAAACAGATTCACGATTTCCTTAAGTTTTCTGCGAAGGGGTTAATTACAGGAAATGAATATACAGCGTCTAACGGATTAAAGGGGCATCTATATAAGAAAATAGACAGTACATTTATCAGGGCTTAGAACATATAACGCGAGATACCCTGCGGGAAGACCAATTGGGCTTAATTGAGGCTACAAATCCATACTAACCTCCATGTTCCTGAAACTTTGGATTTGACAATATTTGCTTGGCAAACTTAAGGCCATTCTTGTATTGTTTCTGTTCGTAGCTTTTCTAAAACATTTAAAAGTTATGGTAGAACACAGTGGCCCTAAGACTCTGTATGTGTATATACAAAAATACTTTGACAAACAGGAAAGACAAAAATAGAATTGTACTACTCTGAACAATGAGCCAAAGGGCTTTCGGTTACTTGACCACACTGGCGCCCTGAGGCTCCTCAAAGTGTGAAAAATAAGGGGCCCAAAATGGGGAAAGGTTCGAAGTTTTGCAGTAAATTCCAGTCTTGACTTTGCGTCGCTATTAAGCCGATTAGCACTAACCAATATTCGCTTAAACAGGGCATTCTCTTTTGGCGGCAACGATTTACTCGAGGGCATCGTAATTTTTCACAAAACTTCAGTTTTACAACCGGCAAATAAAAGTTTTTTGAGAAACCAAAACCTCGTGGCCTCAAAGCTGTCCCAATGTCGATCGCGTCACGTGACTGCTCTAATGTCAAACATAGATAAAGACCAGTCAAAAACTTGCCTTTATGACGGATTTTTGACATTGAAAGTAGTGTGGGTTTTGCCGGATACTTGTGTTACATCATACAGTAATTTTTTAAAACTCGAAAAAGGGAGAAAAAAATGTTTTTAATGGAAAAAGATAGTCAGATTTGGGTTTGGTTAACTAATATGTTAGATTGGAACACCGCATGCTCCTAAAATAAATAAGAAAATAAAATAATAGAAAATAAGTAAAATTAAAAAAAAGAAAGAAAAGGACAAAGGGCAAAGCTTAGAGAGTAGTATTAATTTTCTTTATTGTCATTGTCAGATTTTTCAACAGGATACTCTTAGCAGAAAAATACTGGTCAATAAAAAAACGTATCACGTTTCTTTATTTTGAAGAAACGAAAGGATTTTAGGGATTTTCACTTTAAACGCCCTGTAAGTAAAGATAAGGGTTTAAAAAAACAGGCTGTTTAGAAATATTTATTTTTTAACTACTAACTTACATAAATTAAGTACATGTTTAGCATGAAAATTGTATCATCTACTTCCAGCTCAACTATATTCAGTTTCTTCATCACTCTGTCTATTTTCTTAAGAACTTCCTCCTCTGAGGGAGTAAGCAACTCTTCAATCTAAAAAAATTAATGCTTGATTCAAATGGCACGAAAGAAAAAAATACAAATACAAAATGAATTAGTTGGTGTTAAGTAATTTCTTACATCCGATAATTGTTCTTCTGCAGCCCCCTGAGCTTGCATCCCCATCAGAATAGTGTCTACCCTGTGCTTTTTGTCAATAATTCGCTTGCTTTGTTGCTTTTCAAAGTGCCTTCTACTAATGTGATTGTACAACGTTTTATAGCACATTTCCAGCAGCATACTAGCCACACTCTCCAAATGTATATGGAAAAGTGTATAGTTTTTCACAGGACCATTATTTGAACTCGCCTTCTTTAATTCCTGTTAGAAAAACTACATGCTCAGACTGCGCCTGTTATTTTTTAATTGGTCGCTTACTTGAATATGCAGAAACTTATCCTCATATAAACGATAGGAGAGCCTTTTCGCTTCTTTTGCCGGTATCATGGCGAGCTGCTGGATTTGGTCGGGTTCGATATAGGGCTGCGATTTTACCAATCTGAAAAGTGCACAAATCACCCACAGTGTGAGTCCATCCAAATAAATCCACCCACCTAAATATCCTTGCAGCTTTCGAGTCGTGCTTTTCCAGGACAATATGTTCCACCAACTCCCACGTAAATTGAGTAAAGGCTTCTTTTAAGTAGAGCTGATACGAACCCCCACTGGCTTCTCCAGCCTTTCTGAGCAAGTTGCTGTTGTCTTGTTCTTGAAAGAAAAAACACTGCTAACTTCTTCACGAAGCTTGTATAACAAATTTAATACCCATTGTGCTGAGGTACTGGTCAAAGAAGGCCAAAGCCAACGATTGACTAGCCTGTTTCTTCAAAATGTCTTTAATTTCCAGGGCTGGGACAGGATTACAGACTTCAGCCCATGGGTTTGTTCTTATATACATTTGCCGCAGGAATAATCTGAAAACAACCATTAACACCTTGCTGGTTTTAAAATAACACACATCACTTGCTTGATAATGCTGCCAGCATTTTCACCAAACTTCTTTGTAAAAGCCTTTACAACGATTTCATCTCTCATATCCTGATGAAACCTATCGAAATTAACGGTCCAGTAAATATTTTGATCTAAAATACAACAACTGTGAACGTGGTTTTGGGGCCTTGCGCAATCTAACCTGATAGTTGTACAGATTTGTCCTTCTGGTGGCTTATGAGGAGCTTGATATCAATCTTGTTTAAGTCAGAAGCGCAGTCTTCGGACATAATCAAGCTAGGAACGGCCGCATCTTCGACTGAATAAGGCACTCTTTGAAGATATTTGGCTGTAATCAAGCAGCACAAGTTCTCCTTTATATCGGAAAGTGGCTGCGATCTAGACTTGATCTGGGGTCGTCTTTGGTTTACTTTCAAGATTACTTCTGAGCCGGTCCAATAACCTATGAAAGCATTATAAAGTTTCTTGCGAAAATGGACAAGGTGATTTATTGCCTCTTTGCAAGATTTCTTCTATTATCATTTCGGACTCATCCCCAAATAGCTTCTTGATATGGTGCAAATATTTCGGATACCTCAGCATAAGAAGCACGTTGTCGGAGTTGATAGAGTAATTGGCCAATTTCTCATTTTTATTCGGTTTGAACGTGACTAGGCCATATTTAATTAAAATACACAATGAGTCTTTCACCTGGAAAACCAAATTGCATCCACAATAACGAAAACAGCTTCCATAACCAATCGTTTGAAATTGACTATTTCAATAACTAAAGAAAAAATGTTAAAAACTCCTTACCAGTGAGACTGTTAGGTCGGTGCCCCTTTTAATAAACAGAAAAGGATTAGTTTCATTTTGCAGCAGAAAAGTGCCCACTTTTGCTACTACAGGCCCAAATCGGTCTGTTAAAATGGAGTTTATAACTTTTTGACGAAACAAAGACATATTGACTGAATAGAGAAAACAACGCTATGATTATAAAATATCTTCAGAGGCAACTATATATTATTAATAATTTATGTTCACATAAACAAAAACACTTTGAGGTTTTCAGCATGTTTTGAGGTTAATTCTGAACCACAGATAACTACAAAACATTCCTAATAGAATGGTAACTGAGTGTGGCCACTAGATGACGACTCTGAACACTTTGAACTAAAAGTTAAGTAAAATTTTTTTATTGTTATTAAAAACTGAGAAATTTGCAAAAAACTATATCAGAACAATGTATTTCAAGGTATATTTTATGTGAAATCCTGTTGCTTCGTAATTATTAAAAACTCCGGTAACTATGGAGGAATAGAGAAAGTGACAATAAAATAGAAAAGGATAAACGGTAAATTCAACAGGATTCGTTAAATGTCGGATTTTCTTTTTTTCAAATGCCGAATTGTTAACGAGAAATTGTTCTTTATTGTCGTCATAACCTCGAATTGATGCGTATATAGATAAACCTTTGAATATAAATCTAAGTTAGTTTTATATTCAAAGAGATAAACATAACATTTCTGTTTTTAACTCCAAACAAGTTAGTGCCTGTGTGATTATTGTGAACTCGTCTCGAGCAACTTCTCGTATTGGGTTAATTAACCCCTACTCAGTTTGTACCGGTGTGCAGTAATTCATTGGTTTAATGTGATCTTACATACATGGTAGGAATGTAGCACTTCCTTAAAAAATTGTAGAAGAGCACTTTTTTAATATCAAAAATTTCCTAGATCTAATGCACCTAATCTTTCACAATTATAAAAATAAAAGTGCATATTATTTTTTTCGTACTCTTATGAGTGTAAAATTAACATCTCTACGTGAAACAGGACCAAGAAACACCCTGTATGCAGAAGAATTGAAATGTGCAGATATTTACAAAATACCTCAGATAATCTGATCTGGGTGGATGTGGCTCAAAACTATTTTTAAAGGAAAATGGTGAAACCTATCGACAAACATTCCCATTCATTGAAATTCCGCAGCTTTGCCAAAGCTTACCCAATGATTGACATAGAGATTCTAAATACAGAGTTGAAAATCAAGGAATTTCAGACATTTAACGAATATCAGCATTCGGACGATTACAAAGTCTTGCGAAAATGAAGCCTAAAAAATTGCCTTACAAATTGGGGCCAGGTTGGCGATTTTTGAGTTTTTTCTCAAATTACGATTTTTTTTGAGTAGCATGTTTCAAAAGTGAGCATGACCAATTAATAAAAAAACTCACGTAAATTCATAACATTTTATCACATCGATATTAGTATATTCGACGAATTGGGCTTTGCACGTTGCTAGTAATAAATAATCCCCACATGGCACTATCAAGTAGAATTTTAAATAATTCCGTGAAGAAACAGTAATAATAGATTGTGTCCACGTCCTTGATGTAGCGGACAAATGTCCTTTCATTCGTGATGGTATTTTCCTTTGTGTCCTTCCTCCTCCACCTACCAATTTCAAGCCATGTCTTTCAGTACCTGGTCCGATAATAGTTGGGCAAACAGCTACAAATCAAACACATTCAATTCCAGCCAGCATAGGAAAAATCGGGTCCTAATGATATATAATTTCAAATGAAGCAGAATTAAAACAAAACGACCAAATAACTAGCCAGCACGTTAATTTCCTTTAAAACCTGCCATATCCGTTCACCTGTTTGAAAGAAACCTCTTTAATAAGACCGGTTCGGTACAGCAGCATCCTTTTTTGTAACCGCATTTGCGTTTCTTCAACTTCCTGTCTGATCGCTCTTGGTGTTCTTCGTATTTTCCTCATTTTAGATCATTAAATGGTACATTAAAGTCTTGGGATTGGTTGCCATTCCAGTAACCTTATAACTCTGGCAGGTTCAATTGATTTTCATGGGTATCAGGTACAGATTTAAAAGAAAAGCTGAACAATCAGCTCAAAATAATCCACACCAAAAGTGTTGCTCCAGACGTTTCGCTAACACGCTTAACTAGCATCTGAAGGGCTAGGCAAGCTTTTGGTGTGTATTATTTAGATTCTTTTCAGCTGATTGTTCAGCTTTTTTTAGAATTGTTAAGTCACTGTTTTTTACTTATTTTATGTCTTTGGTACTTTGAAACTTCCTCCAAGTATCGTATTTGATTCTTCATCCCACAATTGGTTCCACTTGCAATTTTTGCTTCTTCTGCCTTAATCAGTAATTAAAATTATATTTTCAACTGTTTTGAAGTTCAAAGTGTTTTGTGAGTGCTTCCAGAGCCGAGAACTCGACAATTAACATGCGAAGTATTCACTGAAAGGTTGTTTGCACTTTATGGCATCACGTAAAAATAAGATATAACGTTATAAGGCAAGAATATCATTGTTGATAGCATCGGCGAATTCCTCTGCATACCACCAATATGTCATGCACGCAAGTATATACGAAGACAAGACAGGAAATGACTTCTTCAGCATTTTGATGGACGCATTTGGGCATTGTCTTGGGAAGTTTTCGTAAAGTGGGTTGGGCGGACGATCATCGGGTTTTCCTTACTTATTAACAGTAAGGAATCATGCAATTTTCTACATTTTATTGTTGTAAGTAAGTAATTTGCCTTTAAGATCTCGAAAAATGTATAAAGTAGTTTTTTGTTTGTCAAACATTTCATACAGGGTGATTCAAAATTGGCGTCATTCCTCTGGAGGTGTTGTCTGGCGATGATTTAGATGTACAGAAAAAATAGTAAAAAAAATTATTCGTAATTTGAAGCAAAGATCATCATTTTTCTTATGCTTAAGTTAATGCTTAAGTATTCCAATATGCTTCCAATTAAACATGGAACACTTTCAAAATAATGCTTAATAACAAAGTTGAAGTTCGATTTTCAACTGTTAATATCTTCTAGAAATTGTCGAAAAAAAAATTTCACTATTTTTCTCGTACTTTCCAAGTGAGCCCCTAATTACCCCTTAAAAGGAATAACGATAATTTTGAATCACCCTGTATTTTCATTGAGACACTAACCCAAATTAACCCAAACTAGCTTTTGGATTTGTCGTTTCTTTGGAATAATTTTTATGCATTAATCTCCCCCTCATTCAGTTAGAAAAATGCAGAATCGCTATCGAAACACCAAGAAAATAGTTTTTTCCCTTATCAAGCCAATAAAAAAGTTGAGGACATAAGGGATTTTCTTAAATTTCCGAAGCGAAAGGAAGTGACCAGACGTATAAGCACAAAACCGTCTCAGGTTGATTAAAAATTGTGATTTTCAGCTCAAAAGTGACTTTGTTCTTTTCGTTGGCGAGAAAACACACATTTTCGTATCGTGGACCAATCTGGTAAAAAAGTTTAAATTTCCGAAGCGAAAGGTGAAAAAAAGTGACCAGACGTATAAGCAGAAAACTGTCTCACATTGAATGTAAATTACGATTTTGAACTCAAAACTTAATTTGCCCTTTTCGTTAGCGAGAAAACATACATTTTCGTTTCGTGGACCAATCTGGTAAAAAAGTTTAAATTTCCGAAGCGAAAGGAAGTGAAGTGAAGTATAAGCACAAGACACAAAAATTACGATTTTGATCTCAAAAGTAACTTTGCTCTTTTCGTTGGCGAGAAAACACACATATTCGTTACGTGGAAGGAAACTTCCCTGAACGTTGAAGCCGAATACTCAAAATAAAAAAGTTTGTAGTTTTTACTCTGATGTATATTTTTTAAGTACAAAATAATTCAATTATAACCTTAGCTAAACTGAGGGCTAAAACTAAAGCATGACTAGAATGATTTGACTGAAAATATGGTGAAAACTGGAAAATCAGAAGAATCCGTTAAGATCGCTCAAGGGTGTTTGCATCTTACTTCCCCAATATTTTTAGTAGTTGAACGTTTGCGTTAATTGCCATCTTCGGAATTCGTCTACCATTTTTAGTTAAACCCAATTAGCTGCTTGACGAATCTCCCCTTCCGGCAACTCGCAGTAAATCTGCAATGATGTAATTGATAAAATGTTTAAAAAATCTTCGACAATAAATAAGAATTGTACCATATTATAAGAAGCCAGATCGTGTAGCATGTCGTCCAGAGCGCGGATATAATCAATGGCGTATAACAACGTCTTAACCTTACTGATTCTCTTCCCCCTTCAAAAATTCGTGCAAAATGCATTTTTTTACGAAACCACCAACAATCGCATTCATTACAAACCTGGTGTTTTGGATAGGAATAACATTCCTCAACTTCACAAAAGCGTTGTTAACAGCTTGAACGCGTCTTCGCTCACGGGCATTTCTCTTAGCGACAATTTGAGGCGATTTTTCACTATGAGGCACGTGCGGATAACCGTTTTTTTCCCTCAAAGTTCTTTTGAAATTCTCCTCTTGGGGCACTCCACTTGCAAGACATTTGTCGACGTAAAAATCTTGAGAACTGGAAGAGGCTTTCAGCAGAAAATCGCCCTCAATGGAAGCAAATTGATACATTTGGAGGCTATTGATTAGTTCAGGCACCCGATGATGACGTTTTAACCACTAAACCTTCACTAAAACTGAAGATGGTATCATCGGGCTTCAAAGGTATTATCTATTTGGCTTGTGTTGTTTTTTACCCGCATATTACACCTGGACAATTGGGCGTGGTTAATGATCGTGTGTAGTATGGTTTTTCGTGAAAATTTTCAGCTGTTCTTCCTCATTGGATCTTTCGAGCATTTAAATTTCAAATTTATTGGCAGCTAATGAAAGGGCTGAGGCAGATTGTTAACATCATTAAGCGGATCTGGTCAGCTGCGGTTTTATCACTTTAAAGAGATTTGTATTCTGATTCATCATTGTTTTTAGGCAGACAAAAAATTACAAATGTGAATTAATTCATACATAATTGTCCTGTTGCAACTTGGATAGTTTGGGACAGTTTCGGGTTCGTTTGGGTGAGTTGCGGTTTGTTTGAGTTGTAGACTGTAGTGGCTTTCGGTACGATCAAGAAGAAAGCTTGGACTAAGACTGGAGGAAGCTTTATTGGATGGAGATGCTTTATTAAGTTTTTTGAACCTTTTCAACGTGTCGTTTCTTGCAAGAAAACGCCTAATTTGAAGTGCAGTTAAGGAAAAAATAATAACTTCCAAACCAGATGGAGTAACAACTTGAAGTTTCGGCAAGATAAAAAGGAAGGTTTTTCCTTAAATCGAATGAAACTTTATTGAATGCCGATCCTCCACTCATTTTTCAGGATTTTTGAAGTGGACGTTAGTTTTAAGAAACCGCATAACTTGTAGTGCAATTAAACTCGAATGAGTTGGAGTAGCAACTTGAAGTTTTGGAGCGATGGAGGAGATAATTTTGACCAAAATTCGACCAAATTTCATCGAAAATCAATCCTGCACTGAGTTTTTCGCAGATTTTGAACTTGACGTAAATTTCAAGAAATTGCGTGGTTTATAGTACAGTTCAATAAAAAATCATAACTCCCTAACCACTTCGAATACGAAACTGACATGTCGACAAAGGGAAGAGGAAGATCTTGCCTAATATTGGATAAGAGTTCATTAAAAGCGAAACTTCAGCTGATTTTTTAGAAGCTTTTGAACTTGACGTAAATTTCAAGGATGCACATAACTTGTAGTGCAGTTAAACCAAAAATCCTAACTCCCAAACTCGTTGGAATAGTAAGTTTAAGTTTCGACACAACCAAGAAAATCTATGTCTAAAACTGGACGAAGCTTCATTGAATGGAGATGCTTTATTGACTTTTTGAAGCTTCTGAACGTGACGTTACTTTGAAGACAACGCATAGTTTGTTGTGCAGTTAAAGAAAAAATCATAACTTCCAAACCAGATGGAGTAACAACTTGAAGCTTCAGCACGATGGAAAGGAAGGTTCTTGCGTAAATCGAATGAAATTTTAATGAATGCCAATCCGCCACTCATTTTCCAGAAGTTTTTGAAATGGACGTTAGTTTTAAGAAACCGCATAGCTTCAAGTGCAGTTAAGCAAAAAATCATAACTGTCGAATGAGTTAGAGTAGCAACTTGAAGTTTTGGAACTATTGAGGAGATAATTTGGTCTAAAATTCGACGAAATGTCTTTGAATATCGGTCCTCCACTGATTTTTTCGCAGCTTTTGAACTTAACGTAAATTTCAAGAAATTACGTGGTTTGTAGGGCAGCATAACTCCCTAACCAGTTCGAATATTAAACTAAAATTTCGACAGAGTGAAGAGGAAGATCTTGCTTAATATTGGATAAAATTTCATTAAAAGCGGAACTTCAGCTGATTTTTAGAAGCTTTTGAACTTGACATGAATTTCAAAGAAGCACATAACTTGTAGTGCAGTTAAACCAAAAACCCTAACTCCCTAACTCGTTGGAATAATAAATTGATGTTTCGACACAACTATGAAGAAACCTTTGTCTAAATCTGACCAAAGCTTCATTGAATGGAGATGCTTCATTGATTTCTCTGAAGCTTTTGAACTTGACGTTAATTTAAAAAAAAACGCATGATTTGTAGCGCAGGTAAGGAAAAAAACATAACTTCCAAACCAGTCGGAGTAGCAACTTAAAGCTTCGGCTTCGGTTTTGTCTAAAATCGCGTGAAATTTTATTGAATGGCGATGCTCCATTGAGTTTCAACAAGCTCCTAAACTTGACGGTGAATTTTATGAATCCGCATGGGATGTAGTGCAGTTAAACAAACAATCATAACTCCCAAACCAGTTGGAGTTGCCACTTATATTTTAGGCACAATCATGAAGAACGTTTTTGTCTGAAACTCAACAAAACTTCTTATTGAATGGTGATCCTCGACTGATTTTCTAGACATTTTTTAATTTAACGTTAACTTAAAAAACCGCAAACATATCGTCTAGTTAAACAAAAAATCATAACTCCCTAACCAGTTCGAATATCAAATTGAAATTTCGACAAGGTCGAGAGGAAGGTTTTGTCTAACACTAGAAAAAAGTTCATTAAAAGCGCAACATCAGCTGACTTCTCAGAAGGTTTTGAACTTGACGTAAATTTAGAGAAACCGCGTAGCTTGTAGTGGCAGCAAACAAAAAATCGTAACTTCCAAACCAGTTGGAAAAGCACATTCGCATTTCGGCACGATCAAGAGAAAGGTTTTGTCAAAAAAGAGACAAAATGTCGTTGAATGGCGATCCGGCACTGATTTTTGCAAATCTTTTAAACTTGACGTTAAATTTAAATAACTGCAAAACCTGGCACTCAACTAAGAAAACACCATAACTCCCCTCTCAGCTAGAATAGCAAAATGAAATTTCGACACGGTCAAGAGAAACAGTTTGTCTAAAACTGTATCAAATGCCAGTAAGAGCTAAACATCAGGTAATTTTTCAGAAGTTTTTGAACTTGATAATTTCCAGAAACTGCGTAGCTTGTAGTGGCGCGTTAAACAAAAAATTATAACTCCCAAACCGGTTAGAGTAGCAACTTGAAGTTTCGGCACGAACAAGTGGAAGGTTTTGGCTAAAACTGTGTTAGGCAACAATTATCCTTTCGACTTGTCCTGAATTCTCAACAGACATCCTGTAGAATGCCCACGAAATCGTGGATTTACTGCCACTAAAATAGCTTTGATTATTGAAATTTGTCGTTCGGTTCGGTATTTAACAGTTAAGTGTTCGAGCTCGGCCAAACCATTAAACACTAGTTTCGTATTCAGGTAATGTCCCCCGTCAGCGTTATTAAATCAAGTCATACAGGGGAATTATTGTAAGACACAACACATATGCTTGTTTTTGCAATAACAATAACTAAACAGTTGCAGCCTGAATTTAAAAAGGTTTTTTGCCGATCGTTAAAATCCAGTGACAGAACCAGTGTTTTCTACGGGTTTTTGTTGATTTTTAAGAAAATCTTGCGCGAATAGTTACGTAAATACCATTCCCACACTTCAGCCAATTCCTCTTAGGAGAAGGCGTTTCTTATTAGTGGTCAGCATCTAATTAATTCTCGCTTCGTAATTTACTTGTATGATTTAAAGACGCAACTCATGGCATTTTGACAAGTAGCTCGCCTTTTTGCGAATTGTTTTAATTGATGAAAAGTGCAAACCGGGTTTGATTGGCTTGGGCCAGCAGCGCCGAAGAAAGTTCTTCAATTTCTTCACCACTGACATGATATGCAATCACTTACCCGAAGATTTTTATCAGTGTTTCTTCTTCTACACCATGCTCGTTGTGCTGGCAATTTAGACTACTTCGAAGGTATTTTTAAGGGGATGTTTCGAGCAAATTAAATCCGCCATCGCCGCCCATGTACGGAAGTACTTATCGTCTTGGAAATATGTTTAAGTTTAATAAGTAGGTTCACGGAATCTGCAACAAGTCGAGTTGTTGTTGATGTGGGAATACCGCGAAGATATGACGATTTCTGGGTAGGGCCCGTTCGTATGAAGTACCGGTAGCGACCGCTATAATATTTTACCCAACATCTGGAAACCAGCGATTTTTTCCAGCTTCTTCCCATATGCCTCTTGAGTTGACTTCCCGAAGAAGCCCGATATGTAAAAAAGCTGTTTCGGTCTGGGCGTAAAAGTGCATTTTGACCATAATCTACTGGTCTGTTGCTGCTTTGGGCTTGGATTTTCTAAGGCTTTTTATCTTACTGCGAGATAAATCATCCGCAGATGCGAAGCAATGAGTAACTGCAGATACTGAAACAATTTTCCTAGATTGTTTTCAACCATTACGTCAGCAATTTTCATTTTTTCAATCAGTCATATCGGAAGGCTGCCTGCCTGATGATTTCTTCATTGGAAAGTGGCGGAGCGTTCAATTGATTTTCTAGAATTATCCTCTATTTTTTTTATTGTCTTCATCATCCATTTTAGTCACCATTAACTAATGAGTGCTTCTTTCATGTGCATCTTTTTAGTCTTTGATGCTCTTTTAATTTTTTTCGTTAGTTTTCTTTACTTGTTTTAGTATGTTGTGAGGTGTTGCGCTGCAACACTAAACAAAAGTGAAAACACCAAACAAGATAAAAGAGGAAAATTCAAAGTATATCAGTCAAAAGCGAGTAAACCAAACAACACTGATTAAATCGGATTGTGACTTAAGTTCATTGGAGCACATTATCCAATACGGGCAGTGTGCCACTTTCCCTCTTTACGTAATTCTTGTAATCAGCCTAAAAGAAGCTACCCGATTCTGTCGGCGGCGATTTAGGCCGGAAATTAATCGCAGAATTTACTGAAAAATTCCGATTATTATCGCACTTACATAAGCTGAAGCTGAGGCTTGCATAAGCAACACTGCGATTATCTGCAAATGTTACTGGCAGGATCTTCACTGAAAGGTCGAAATTGCATCATCCCGCTGAAGAAAATTGGCCTAGGATTTTGACCCAAAGGAATTAATGCCCATGATTATTAGTTAACAATGTAATTAAAAAAGCGGGTCATCGACAGCTGAAACTTGAACATCTGGTTTATGAAAATCTGACCACCTGGACGCAAAGTAGCACTTTTTGTCTGTTGAATTACCTTCTACTCAAACCTGGCGACTCAGTAACCCAGTTGATTAGTAGAAAAGCATCAAAGCGAGTGTTGAGCAACTAATCAAAACAATAGGGTGCAACAAGAAGCTTAATTAGCACTCGATCTTTACTCGATTACCTTGTGGAATAATTATTTTCTTCAGAACGTGAAAAGTGGAACATGCGATCGCCGAAGTGTGTGCCATATTGTTCCGTATTGTGTGGACACTTCCGCCTCTCGGGTTTGCAATGATGTAACTTCTTCAATCTTTTAAGTGGCGAATTTGAGACTTTTGCATAATAAAGCGTTTACTCATTTTTATTGCCCAATTGCTCAACATCGCTGTTGTTATCAAACAGCAATGCTTCCTGAGAGTTTTCAAAGCAAACGTGCCATTGAATAAAGCGAGAAAATATTTGAAGAAGATCATATAAAATGCGATTAAACCTATAAATCCGGTGTTGTTATATCGTTAGCGCCCATGTCACTCAATAGTCATTAAGCATGTTTTCAAAGACCCAGTTGGGGACAAAATCCACATGTGTTCCCAATACGGTTTAAATATTTTGGTTCCTCGGCCGTCTTTGAAGTGACATTGTCGTTCGAGTATCATCTTTCAGGCCCCCGATGCTTTGGCATGTTCACTCAGACTGTTTTTCTGGGTCTTTTTGTCATTTTTTCAGCACTATTGGAGATTGGAAACACGACACTTTACTAGCCCGTGTGGAAATAGAAAATTTTTAAATAAGGAAACTAGATATTCACGGTGCTTGAGTAATCATTCCCATATGGCAAAGTTCGTGTTCGTGCGTCTTATTCAAAGCGAACACAAAAGCATGAATGCACAAATGTGGGGGTCTGATTATATGCGATGCACTCAAATTATTTTGCTCCATTTGGCATGATATGAGCAACCGCAAAAGAGGTATTGTCTCGTTTTAGATTTGGCCTCAAGATCTGTGATGGTTAAAAGGATTGTTCTGCCATTTTCCATCAGGCAAAGTGTTGCGACATGTACCTAAGAGCATATTAGAGAATTTCATTTGCTAATTAAAACATCGAGTTACGATTTTTACCTATAATTATTATACGGAGCCCTGAATCTTTGGTCTTTAGCAATGAGTTTTCCTGAGAGTTTTCAAAGCAAACGTGCCATTGAATAAAGTGAGAAAATATGTGAAGATCATGTAAAATGCGATAACTTGAACTGGCCAACAAGGTTTTTATTTTTTAAAGCAAGGCCAAGCACCTCTACCAGTTCGTTTAAAGTCAATTTTTCAGTAATCCATAGATTCACAAATTAGCCATTTAAAGTCTAAGATTTGATTTGTGCTGGTTGTAAACTGGAAAGCCGAATACTTAAAAAAACTACACGAGTAGAGTATTTAGCAAATTACCCATGTGGGGACGGGTACCCGTTGCTGTTTGCTTAAGTGCACATTGTATGTTTTATGCATTTTGGTATTTAATTAGCCAATATCCGTATGGCTCGGCAGGTTCTAAAGCATCAAAGTCCGCTTGTCCGTAAACCACAAAACAAATAGAATTGTCCATTTTTTCGAGACACGTGCTTGAAATATGTGTGTTGTAACCATCATCCGCTATGTCTAAATCTTACCATACAGTTGACCTGAACCTAACATGTTTGCGCTCTCGGCCAGAATTCTTACAAACGCATAAAACRGTGATTTTTCAACATTTTCTTTTATTTCCTTTATCTTTTTATTTTCKGATTCACGGGTGCGTTAACAAGGTGCTCAGCTTATAGAGAACCCCTGTACCAACCACTKTGGTGGTGTTTTTGGGCAAWWTTTTACTCRCTGAAATTYACTACTTTTCTTCGATAAAAGTTTGGCAACAGTTGTAAATGATGGATTCTGCCCGTGCACCATGAGTGCGAACCATGATGGGTAAAAACTGGTCGACAACCGCATTTTAGCGAAAAACTGCATTAAGAAAAGTTGCTGGCGCGGGGAAATTTTATAAAATAAGCGTGTTCCAAACGCGCACGCGAGGGGCTGATGTTCCCTTACTGTCCACGTTCCATAGATGTCCGCTAAATGGCTTAGCAAGGCAATAAATAGGAAAAAAATAAGTACAACGGTTGCTTCATATAGAAGGTCTAGAAGTAGCGCAGTAACGCTGATGACCTTGAGTAGGATTTCCGGAAAGTAGCCGCACCTTGGTCATCGAAGTCGAGATGTAGAAACAGCCTGTTCGGTTAGTTTTCCGTACGATCCAGATTAAACGGTTTCTTGTAAGGAAACGGACGCATTCCATTGGCGATGATGCCCAACGATTACCCCCAATAAGCACGTTTAAAAGATCCAATCATCGATATTTAGTTGACTTCTTTCTGCCTCTTTGTATATTCGAATTTTTCACATTTTTTTTAGTTGACCACAGGGGTTCTGTAATGCAAACCGTGTTTTCGCTGTTTTCTGGCTACAACTCTAGATGTTGATTTTTGGTACAGTTTCTTCATTTTTATTTATTTTAGTCTTTTAACGCTGGCGCTCTTTGGGTTTCTTGAACAGTTTTTGATCCATTTGCTCAACCAGTAATGTTACAAAAAATAAAACAACTTGGAGCAACTGAATCCCAATTCTACTCATTTTCCTTGTAGCCCGTACTGTCGTTTTTAAATCCAACAATTGGTCCACATTTCAATGTTTTCGCTCTTCATTTCTTATTTATTAGTTTATATGAGAAATAAACAGAACGAGAGAATAAGAATATTACAGAACCTGTAAATTAAAAATCTCCCATTCAATTCAATGCAAATTATTTCACTTTTGTCCAAATTGAAGAAGAATCCAGACCTAAGCCCTGTGAACTTTCAAGTCAAATGAGTAGTATGGAGTAGCAACTTGAAGTTTTGGAACTATCGAGCAGATAATTTGGTCCAAAATTCGACAAAATTTCATTGAATATCGGTCCTGCACTGATTTTTTCGCAGCTTATGAACTTGACGTAAGTTTCATGAAATTGCGTAGTTTGTAGGGCAGTTAAATAAAAAAACATAACTCCCTAACGAGTTCGAATATCAAATTGAAATTTCGGCAAAGTGAAGCGAAAGATCGTGCCTAATATTGCATAAGAGTTCATTAAAAGCGGAACTTCAGCTGATTTTTTAGAAGCTTTTGAACTTGACGTGAATTTCAAGGATGCACATAACTTGTAGTGCAGTTAAACTAAGAATCCTAACTCCCAAACTCGCAGGAATAGTAAATTGAAGTTTCTTCACAACCAAGAGGAAATCTATGTCGAAAACTGAACGAAGCTTCATTGAATGGAGACGCTTTATTGATTTTTTTGAAGCTTTTGAACGTGGCGTTACTTTGAAGAAAACGCATAGTTTTTAGTGAAGTTAAGGAAAAAATCATAACTTCCAAACCAGAGGGAGTAACAACTTGAAGCTTCGGTACGATAAAAAGGAAGGTTTTTCCTTGAATCGAATGAAATTTTATTGAATGCCGATCCTCCACTCATTTTTCAGAAGTTTTTGAAGTAGACGTTAGTTTTAAGAAACCGCGTAACTTCAAGTGCAGATACACAGCAAATCATAACTCTCGAATGAGTTGGAATAGCAGCTTGAAGTTTTGGAACTACCGAGGAGATAATTTGGTATAAAATTTGACGAAATGTCAKTGAAGGTCGTCCACTGATTTTTTCGCAGCTTTTAAACTTGACGTAAATTTTATGAAATTGCATGGTTTGTAGGGCAGTTAAATAAAAAACCATAACTCCCTAACGAGTTCGAATATCAAATTGAAATTTCGGCATAGTGAAGAGGAAGGCTGTGTCTAAAACTGGATAAACGTTTATTAAAATGCGAGCATCAGCTGATTTTTAGAAGCTTTTGAACTTGACGTRAATTTCAAGGATCCACATAACTTRAAGTGCAGTTAAACCAAAAATCCTAACTCCCAAACTCATAGGAATAGTAAATTGAAGTTTCTACACAACCAAGAAAAAATCTATGTCTAAAAGTGGGCGCAGCTTCATTGAATAGAGACGCTTTATTGATTTTTTTGAAGCTTCTGAACGTGGCGTTACTTTGAAGCAAACGCATAGTTTGTAGTGCAGTTAAGGAAAAAATCATAACTTCTAAACCAGATGGAGTAACAACTTGAAGCTTCAGCAGGATGGAAAAGAAGGGTTTCCGTAAATCGAATGACATTTTATTGAATACCAATCGTTCACTCATTTTCCAGAAGTTTTTGAAGTGGACGTTAGTTTTAAGAAACCGCATAACTTCAAGTGCAAAAAATCATAACTCTCGAATGAGTTGGAGTAGCAACTTGAAGTTTTGGAACTGTCGAGGAGATAATTTGGTCTAAAATTCTACGAAATGTCATTGAATATCGATCCTCCGCTGATTTTTATGCAACTTTTGAACTTGACGTAAATTTCAATAAATTGCGTGGTTTATAGGGCAGTTCAATAAAAAATCATAACTCCGTAACCAGATGAAATATAAAATTCAAATTTCGACACAGTAAAGAGGAAGGCTGTGTCTAAAACTGGATAAAAGTTTATTAAAATCCGAACATCAGCTGATTTCGCAGAATCTTTTGAACTTGACGTTAATTTGAAGAAACCTCGTAGCTTGTAGTGGCGTTAAACAAAAAATCTTAACTTGAAAACCAGTCGGACAAGCACATTACATTTTCGGCACCATCAAGAGAAAGGTTTTGTCTAAAAGGAGGCAAAATGTTATTGAATTGCAATCCGGCACTGATTCTTCCGAAACTTTTAAACTTGACGTTAAATTTAAATAACCGCAAAACCTGGCGCCCAATTAACAAAACATCATAACTCCTCTACCAGTTAGAATAGCAAAATGAAATTTCGACACAGTCAAGAGAAAGAGTTTGTCTAAAAGGGTGTCAAATTCCAGTAAGAGCTAAACATCCGGGAATTTTTCAGAAATTTTTGAACTTGACGTTAATTTCCAGAAACTGCGTAGCTTAAACAAAAAAGTATCTTTTGGCTAAAACTGTTTTAAGCAACAATTATAATTTTCACAGACACCCTGTTTCTTCATGTTCGTTTTCTTTGGCCTTTTGGCGAAATTTGAAAACCTTTAGAAGTGAAAGCAATTTTCATCAACAAAAATGCATCCTTTAAAACTGCACATGACGATGATGATGTTTATGATGATTAATATCAACAAAGAGAGCCTGCCGATGGAATTTTACTTTCGCATTGCTTTAACAAACCGTTAAACAATTAAACCGCAGGAAAACTACAAATTAAGTTAGGCAATATGAGAAGTGAGTAATGCAACAGGGAATATGCAACCCGGAACTCACGGCTGCGGCACTATTTCCATAGACATAACTCTGTGGAGCAAGAGGTCACTTCTGATTGCTTTCTATAATTTGCTACAACGGAACGACCGCTTATTTATACAACATCGCTAATGGGGAGATTTTGCATATGCAACGGTACGATTTGGTACCGCTCTATGTGATAGTGATTATCTAATTAAGCTGCCCCAGAATAAACGCCTTAAATGAGGCTCAAAAGGCGGGCGGATAAGGGCAGGTAGTAGAAGAAGCGTAGGGTTTCAAGGAGTTGATAGGTATATGGCCTAGGCCCACGCGTCCCACACGTTGGGTTGGATTTTTGGGCGTTTCTAGCCTGCATTTTGCAAAAATGTTCTAAACTTGGGCTAGGCCTGGGTAACTCAATAAATGTTTAGCAGTTGGCGCAGTGCAACACAAATGGCTTGGTGCGCCAACCCAACGCACCGGCGCAGAAAATTTCAGAATTTTCCAGTTTTCCCGAAGTTACTCTTTTTTCTAAATGCTCAATTTTCTAAAAATTCACTTAAGAATACGACAATCTTAAGGTATTTTTCGCGAAAAATTATTCGCCTTYGTCGCTTTGTAAAAAAATGTTGAAATCCCGTTAARGCTTCGAATTTGGGACAAGAATCAAATKATTTTCTATCAAAACACGAACAGAATCAGCGAAAGTTTATAATAAATTATTCGGAAAACTYGTGACTTACATTMCTCTGAAGACTGTAGASTTACTGTAAGTTAMTACTGTAAATRYGRTTTTTTARTTTSGACTGAWTTTTTTTGCTTTRCYWTYTACTCAAAAAYGCTCYWTTTTGTAGAGTTTYACTTAAAAATACTGACGATCTGGATGTATTTTACGCGAAAAATTACAAGACAAATCTATAGCTTTGTAGGAATTTCACAAAAACWTYTTTCRGSGYMGARTTCGGGAYAAAAACRAAAATAAATTYMKCMMGGTTTTYCCCGAAAWYYATTAAGGKTTYCKCMAAAACMGATCACAAAACTAAAAGTTTTTAATCAAAAACGCAAAAAAWTACAATAATTTTCTGAKCATTTTCTGACAATAATGAGGCCTTTGCAGCCAAAAATTACAAAATTGATTTTGCTAAAAAARTTCGCCTCATTCATCGGTTTGCAGGGAACTTTAGAAAACTCGTTTCAGCTTATAATTTGGCACAAAAACCAAATAATTTTAATCAGTTTTTTACCGAAAGTAATTAAGATTATCTTGAAAAAACGACCAAAGAGCAAAAGTTTACAAAAAATTATTGGGAAAATTCGCCGCTCTCGTTACTCTTTTTCAAAGTATCTTTAAAGTTTCAGGTCATTCCAGTTATAGCAACGTTTTTTAGGCAATTCTGTTTGCTCAAAAAACGCATTATTTTCAAGTTTTCAAAATCCTTTTCAGATTCGAATTTGGGACAAGAATCAATTTTCTATCAAGCAAACGAACAGAATCAGCGAAAGTTTATAATAAATTATTTGGAAAACTCGTCACATCCATTCCTTTGAAGACTATAGAACTTGTTAAATAAATGTGTTTTTTTAGTTTTGACTGATTTTTTTTGCTTTGCTTTCCACTGAAATACGCTCTATTTTGTAGAGTTTTACCTAAAAATACTGACGATCTGGAGGTATTTTAAACTTTTTTCAACGTCGAATTCGGACAAAAACAAACATCAATTTCTTCCGTTTTTCACGAAAATCGTTATGATTTTCTCAAAAACCGATCACAAAACTAAAAGTTTTTAATCAAAAACGTAAAAAAACCTTAGTTTCTGATGATTTTCCTCTTTGCTGACAATAATGGGGTCTTTTATGATATTTATTTTACTTTTTCTATTTTTACTTTTATATTAAAAATTTATAGCTTTGTAAAAATGTGACTAAAACTTTTTCAGTCTCAAATTCGGGTTTAAAACGAAAATAAATCCCAACCGTTTTTTTCCGAAAACCATTAGGGTTTTCTCCAAAACCGACCACAAAATTAACAAAACAAAACTCTTCTTTTTCGACAATAATGGGGTGTTTTCATCCAAAAATTACTAAATTAATTTTGCTAGAAAATTCGCCTCATTCATCGGTTTGCAGGAAACTTTAGAAAACGCTTTTCAGCTTCGAATTTGACACAAGAAACAACTAACACTTAATTTAATTCACATTTAGAAATGGTTTCCGGGCTTTGAAGCCGTGGTCCATGGGAATTTCTTGCTTTTTCAGGAAGTCCAAGGAAGAAATTCCCATGGACCACAGTAATTAAGCGTATCTTGAAAAACCAGCCAGAGCAAAAGTTTCCAAAAAATTATTTGAAAAATTCGCCATCTTCATCGCTCTAAAGATTTTTCAAGTTTCTTTAAAATTTCAGGTCATTCCAGTTTTAGCAAAGTTTCTATAAGCAATTCTATCTACGCAAAAAACGTATTATTTTTTGTTTTACTAAAAATACTGCCAATCTTCAGGKATTTTCTGTAAAATTATAAAATAAATTTTATTGGAACACTCGGCTCYTGAACAGCTTTGTAAAATTTCTTCTGAAATCTTTTGCAGCTTCGTATTTTGGACAAAACCCTAATAATTTTTACTGGATTTTTTCCCAAAAATACTTCCCCGAACAGAATAAGTGAAAGTTTATAATCAATTATCCGGAAAACTCGTCACACTGTCATTGTGAATAATTTGGTTTATTTAAATTCTGGTTTCTTCACTTTTAGGTCAATATTAATAAACAAAACTCTCTCTAAACAGAACAACGCGTTTTTTCCTAACGTTTAACTGTACAGTACTGACAAACTGAGACTCTTTTATGCAAAAAAGTTAAAAGATGGATTTCGTCGAAAGAAAAGTCGTCGCCTTTACAGTTTGGTCTTCTTTAACGTCTTTTTCGAATACCCGTTTTACCCTTGAATTTGGGACAAAGTCATCTTGTTTTCTTTTCGACAAAATTGAGGTTTTCTCAAAAAACGACCAGAGAAAGCAAAAGCATTTAATCAATATTTGGAAAACTCGTCACCCTCATCTCTGAAAGAGTTGCTTCAAAATTTCCGGATTTTCCGGTTTTAGACCAAATCGTTTCAAGCAATCGTATGCGCACAAGCAATCTTATGTTGATGGCTTTTCTGTTAGATGTTAAAATTCCGTCATCGGCCATGAGTTATCACTCATTAAGCAATGAGTTAAAGCTCATTAACTCAGAGAGCGGCAATAACTCAAAAGCGCAACTCAACACAGTGTCACCCAGGCCTAACTTGGGCAGTATGTGGAAAATATACCGCACGCTTGCAAACACTCACCAACCAATATTTATAAGTAATGCTTTATTGTTCCTCGAACCATTACGCGATAAGGAACAGTTATTACACCTATTTGACATTATACAACCTCATCCGGAACGCCAATTTACCAACCACAGGCATAGAATTCCATTTGAACCAAATTGAATTAATGATAATCAATAACACTGACAAGTTTGTCTTCAGTTACAAGAAAACGTGCTTTATGACGTCAAGCCTCGTTGGTCTGTCTAGCTTACGTTTGCTTTAACAGCTTTAATATAAATAAAAAATTTATCTTGATCAAGCCCAGTTTTAATCTGCTTCCCCCTATGGTTCCTGCATAACAAATTTACATCATCACCCGAATGTGCGTCAATGGATGAATGTAGAAATTCCAAATCGAATAAATACTTCCTAATGTCCAGGCTACGTTTTACTTTATTACTCTCTGTACTCTCATTGTTGTTGCCAATTTCCTTGTTTTTGTTTAGATTAGCCGCGTCTATGCTGATAGGATCTGATCTTTGCAGGAACCGTTTAACGGTTGGCTCGGTATTACTTACCGCTTAGATTTACGTTTTCAGTTGCAATGTGGCAGGTTCGGACGATTTCCTCTTTTGTGTGAAGGTGACAGCCATAAAACCGTTTCTTGAATGTTAATTCAATAGAATTAATTTCTTACTCAACCGATTCCATAGCGTTTTTCATTCTGTAATCTGGTTTTCATCCTTCAAAGGATCAAAGTTTCCCCACATGGATGAATAAAAAAAGTTCTAATTTATATGAAATTACCTGTTTTCCTACTAGATTTTCCCAATTTAAATCGTTAAATCTGAGCCCACGCAGCCCGTTAACGAGATAAGGAACTGGAGCCGAGGCGAAAAGAGGTTTCGTATTATTTAATAATAATTGCACAATCCTGTTTAAGGGCATTGCAACATAGCGCAAATATCCGCGCGACCGATTGTATAAGTCGTATAATGTTACGCCTACTCCACACTTATCTGGTAAATTACGCAGAAATATTACTTCCTATATTTCTGCTGTCCATTGTGATTTTTATCTGCTAAAGCTGCGGTTATACATGTGACGAATCGTTACCAACACTAATTCCGTTCAATCTTGGATGGTTTTGCTGCGACCATCTTTGGCTCACTTTATTACGGCGCAACGATTCGTTTCTCAACCGTTTGCGAAGAGCTGAGATTCTTCAAAAGAATGAATTAATGGCAGTAGGTAAAGTAAAAGTCATCACACAAAACACCGGATGCACAGTTCATTGCTTTGTCGAAATCTCGGTTTTCTTTACTTTATGAACGAAACACTTCAAAAATAATGATTCTGGCCGAACCCGGAGTGGTTTTTCGATGCCACCATAGGCGTACCCGCTGAAAAATCCTCCAACTAACACTCCCTTTGTGGAAACTTGCCTTATAACCACTATTTCAATGGTTAAGTTATAGATGAAAAACTTTTCAGTAATTGGAGCAACTGAAACTTGGCTACCTACACAGATAGACAAGCAACCTGGGGAACTTCGGCTGTTATTTAAAAGCTACTAATTAACTGCTAATCTAAAGATGAAAACCGACTCATTCTAAAAAGTAAAAGTATTTTCGTGATTAAACAAACCTGGAACCGTCACTGATTTTCGCAGCGGTCAGAAGCGTTCCGTCGGACGATAGACTGGCTTTTTTCGCACCGAAAAAGTCCGTAAACGCCATCATATAAATACTTCCATTGTGAAAACGGTTGAAATTGAACCTGGTACCTGAGGATCTTTTGTCCACCGTGCGCCTAACACTTTGCAACACAAAATCGCCCAGTAAATCGATCTTTACTGACAAGTGGGTACTTAAAAGAACCCAGGGTCTAGCGCCAATATATTCACCCGAAAAAAAGCCCCCACATGCCCTTAACAAAGTTCAATTCTTTCATTTCTTCAATGATTGTCCAAAAGGAATTCCAGGAAATTTGCAGGCGCAGCCCAACTAATCAATGGATGGTCAGCAGTATGGTCGCAGACAGTGGATTTTCCATGTGGTCTTTGATAGTAAAAGAGTTCAATCTTCCATCTATCGACTGATAACACAAAAGACATCCAGGAAATCTAAATCAGTAGCACAAATTTAATAATCAATAGATGATCATCAATGTTTTCACTGGTCTTGAATTTTTCAAGTGGCGTTTGATGGTGAAAGAGTAAACATTTTCATTTGCATAGAATCCAGGTGCAAAAATATTTTAAGCCTTTTTCAAGTGTTTCAACTGTTTTTTCTCYACTTTTTGTAACATTGATTTCTTMYAGACKTTTYTGSTTAATYRRTTTAAAGCGCAATTTTTACCTTGTTTTTGAAGTTTTTATATCAAATTCTGTATTAGTTTTATATTTATTTATTGTTCCATTTAAATTTCACTCTTRTCCTGTCAGATTTTACTTTTCACTGACTTATTTAAACAGCGATAATTTAGTCGAGTTCTTCTTTTGTTTCTTTTWTCAATATTGCTARGCAAATCTTCCAAACTGCGCGAAATAACAATTTGAGACTTTCACCATGTTGAGAAGACACTTCACTCTCAGAGATACTCAAATTTTGATAAAACTACCTCCTGATCTTAATTTTTTGAGGTTTAAGTAAGTATCGGTCTCAAAGTGTCTGTATGTATTTGCCAAACTGCACTCTCTACTTAAAAAAATTCGCAGCATCCAAATTAAGACGAGGGTCAATCCGAAATTTTCTGTATCCGTCGAAGACAGTTTAGTGTAAACATGCTGAAAGTTTCGTACAAATCGCAATAAAAAATGATTAATGTCATGTTGGTAAATCTCAGTCTGAAAATTTAGGTTTTCTGTCAATTACGTCCCTAGTTTAAAAAAAT